>NW_027187277.1:13120-182299 GCF_028583685.1 Petaurus breviceps papuanus
TCTCTCTCTCTCTCTGTCTCTCTCTCTTTCTCTCTCTCTCTCTCTCTCTCTCTCTCTCTCTCTCTCTCTCTCTCTCTCTCTCTCTCTCTCTCCCTCTCTCTCTCTCTCTCTCTCTCTCTCTCTCTCTCTCTCTCTCTCTCTCTCTCTCTCTCTCTCTTTCTCTCTCTCTCTCTCTGTCTGTCTCACACACATACACACACACACATTGAATTGTAGGGAATATTGTTCTCTCTATAGTTTGCATAGTGGCAGCAGGAAATAATGAAAGGTAGTATAGTATAATGGGGAGATGAGTGTACCCAGAGGTAAGAGAAACTTGAGTATAGATCTTTTTTTCCCAAATTGAGTACTTTGTCACCATGGTCAAGTCACTAACCCTCATTTTCTTATGTGCAAAATGGAATAATAAGGTTTATAATATCTACTTCATAGTGTTGTTGGGAGGACCCAATGAGATGAGATATATAAAATGCTATGTAACCAGTATCTCTTGGTGATCTAAAAAAAAATGTGAACTCTTCCTGTAGTGGGTAGAAAGAAGAAAAAATAAGATTAGGTAGAGCTCATTATAGCAAGTCAATCCCAAGCACCTGACCATATGTAATAGTAATGGAATTTAAAGATCCCCCTGGATTGGCTTGGTTTTGGGGTTGAATGGTGAAACCCAGAGCTTGTGAATACCACTTGTGGGATGGACTTGTTGACATAAAAAGAGAGGGCAGAACTGGGAGGAGCTGGTGCTGTGGATTTAGAGGAGGCCCAAGCAGAGAGAGGCAGAAGAACTTTTGGGAGCAGCAATGTGGAGGATTGCTAAGGGCCAGTTGGCGCTGCCCAGTACTTTTGAGAGCTGCCACCCGGAGCTGCCAAGGACTGAGGAGACATGGCTGTGATGCTGGTATTTTGTCTGTCTACTTTGATGTTGCTTTGCCAGATTCGTCCGCTGGTGAAGGACAGTGCTGTTGTTGCAGAGGTCCCGGAACCTTGCTGTTGGTTCAAAAGCCCTGAAGAAGGATTTTCTTGTTGTATGTTTACAGAAATCCTGGAAGAGGGTCTTGCTGTTATTTTCAGGGGTCCTGAGACTGTTCTTAAGGCAGAGAATGAATTGATGAGGATACTGGCCATGTGGATTGTGGCTTTGTTAAGCTTTGGCTCGCCAGGAACAGAGATTGCTGAGAATCTACCTTGGGTCAAGATGAAGAAAAGACCTCTCTTTGGTTATTAAATGCTGTGATGATGTGTTAACCTTGCTGTAGCTCAGGGGTAGATGGTCTTTGTACTCTCCACTGCCCCTTTTGAGGAGGTGCTTGGCCTTAACTGATGATAATTGTAATTCAATTGTGATCCAGGGGTGGGACTATGCTGGTATTCTGAAACTTAGAACCTTGCCTTTGCTTGGCATTACACCATACTATCTTCTTATTACTCTTGTCACTGTAGCCAAGTGGATCTACAGCACCTATCCTGTCACTATTCACTTTGGTGAGACATCACTAGATTACCCTTACTTCGGAAAGGCCTTATCAAGTGATTGTACACACACTATCCCTGTGATTTCACCCTTCCATGACATCCCTTCTATGTGTTAACTTATTATTAGAATATAAACTCTAAGAGCTAGGGATTTTATTTTTTGTCTCTCCAATATTTAGAATAGTACTTGGATCACAGTAAACAAATTTTTAAAAATGTATTAATTCTTACTACTATTATTGTTGTTCATTAGCAACCCACTCTTCATGACCCCATTTGAGATTTTCTTGGCAAAGATACTGGAATCGTTTGCTATTTCCTTCTTCAGCTCATTTTACAGATGAAGAAACTGAGGTAAATAGGATTAGGACTACTAATTTTGTCTACAAAGTATTTTGACTACAAAGTCCTATTTTGTCTATAGGACCCACTTACCTTGGGTCACACAGCTAGTAAGTGTCTGAAGACAGATATGAACTCAGAAAGATGAATCTTTCTAACTTCAGGCTCTATCTTCTACACCACCTAGCTGCCCCATACTCATACTATCAGAGGAACTGAAATGTATAAAGCTTGGCATTTTCTCTCAGAAAAAAACAAAACAAAACAAAACAAGAAGTTCCATTGAAATGGAAAGATGATTTACAAAGTCCTATTATAATGCGTTGTCATGTCATGGGGGTAACCCCAGATAATTTTGAAGGTTATTCTAGCAAAGCTCAAGGTCTCTCAGTTTAAAATGTGTAACAAAAAAAAAGTTTCAAGAACAATCTTGGTAATAGACCATGTCTGTTTCCTAGGAAAAGCCTAACTAAATACAGATGGGTCCATCACAAATAGCTTGACCACATGATAATTAATCTTTTGCTATGACACCCATGATACAAAGAAAAATACCAATAGCTTCTTTTACTCTTGTAGTGATAATAGTGGATGGCTAGAAAAGGGGATGAAAGTAATATGAATAACATGGGTTTTAGAGCATTTATAAAATTTAATTTACCTTTTGTTACTCTAGATGTTCTATCTTTTTCTAGTCAATAATGAATAGACATATTAGAAGGCATAGAATCATGTCATTCATGACTTTATCATTATATATGGAACCATAATTAAAAAGGAATTAAGGTCAATATGGAATTAGGGTTTATAGGTAATCTTTGGAGAAGAAAATAAGTGGATTAGTGGAGTTAGTTTTATCTTGAATCCTAAGGCAAAATAATACCATTTCGTGGAATACTCAGTCCTTTCATATTCAGTACTTGAGATAAATATTTGCAAAAATACCAACCTGAAAATAATTGTGTATCATAATATATGCTAATATCTGTTTCAGAAGATGGATAAGAGAACTTCTACCAAGAACCTAATTAGACCCTTCAAATAAAATTAGCTTATATATTTATACTCAGTGTCTTCATTGAAAACATAGAAATAGGTGAAGTTGAAAAATATGCTAGAAAACATGGATGCATGATGAAAAATGCTCTCCACCTCCAGATAGAGAACTGATGGTCTCAAGATATGTATTGAAGTATTTATTTTTTCTTTATTTTCTTTGCTTTTGAGGGGAGTGGGATGGGGAACAGCATGGCAAATAAAGAAATATATTTTCACATGGCTTCATATGCATAATGGGCATCGTATTTATTGCTTTCTCAACGGGTAGTAAAGGAATGGAGGGAGGGAGAAAACTTGGAACTAACAATAAGATAAAATTTAAGGTGAAAAGAGATGGACAATCTATAGAGATTATCCATTAGTATACGTGTATGTATATATACTGAAATACATACAGAGACATATTGATGGAGAATACCAATAGGAAAAGAGTTGAGTCCAGAATGAAATAAAGTGAACCTTCAGGAAATCGGTAAGTGTCATAGTTGACCCTAGATGTTTGTGCTATAAATCTGTGAGTCATGAAGCACAACAATCAGAAGAATTAAAAAATGAGTATCATTCAAAGGACAATGGAGAAGAATATGATGTGTGTGAACTGACTACAAAATATAACAAATAAGGAATTTTGATGATTTGTAATAAAAGATATCAGGGAAATCTATGATTGAAAAAAAAAAAAAAGATGGACTGGCCATACGACAAGAACAAGGGATAACAGGTACATAGCCTGGTTATTTGGCTGATATCATTACAATGTTAGGATAGAACAAAGAAGGCCCCTGGTACATTGAGTAGACTGGCAAACTCATGGGAGGACAACAACAAAAGTTGTACAAGATTGACAGACATAGATAAGTTGGGTTCTTTATGGTTTAAGAGAAGATTAAAATCAATATTAAAATTCATTTGAATATTTAATTAAAATTTAGCTTATATAGTTTAATTCTATAAAACTCTAATAAGCACCTATTATGAGCCAGGCTCAGTACAAGGAAATGAGGATACAGTGATGAAAAATAACAGTCCCTACCTCATACAAAGCATAGATTTGAGTGGCAGAAAGGACAAATAAGTAAATAATTATGATATGAGGGAAGTTGATGTAAGTACAAAGGATAGATCTTGGCAAAGCACTCTGAGAAGGGTTGATCAGGGAAGGTTTCATGGAAAAGGTGATATTTGAGTTATAAGACAGAGATAAGGCTTTGGGAGAGTCAGTTCTAGGTATAGAGACTTTTTTTAGGGGATAGAGACTAATCTGGTTTTCCTGAAATATAGACTCTGTGAAGAGGAGTAATATGAGATTAGGCTGGACAGGTAAATTGGAATCTATTGTGTAGGGCCTTGCATGCCAGATTGAGGAATTTAAATAACTTAGTTGGTAGGTAATGGTTTTTAGCTGAAGATTCTAATGGTCCTTTTGTGGTTATACAGAAGATCATTCAAATAGCACTGTAGAAGATAGACTAGAATGGATACAGGTTGTTGTGGTTGTGGTTTATCCTTTGTTCTCAAAGACCATGACATCAGGGAGATGATGACATGACTCTTGTAATTGACTTTGATTTGAGTGAAGGCAGGCTATACAGGGTCACCAGCCTTATTTTCTCCTCCAGGGCCTTCTGGATCCAGTGGCCAGATATTTATCAGGATGACTGGAGATGATCCAAGGTACAGTGGCAGACTTTGACCCTTTTAAGCTAAGATCTTTCTAAGTTCTCACTTTGAGTAAGGTACTGCCCATTCAGTGAATAGGTCCCTATAAGAAATGAGTCAAGGGGTGGCCACTTTAATTAAAAAAAATCAAACTGGGAGGGTAAGACTCTCAGGGCTGCTGGCCAAAAGAGAAACAGTTATTATTTACATTCCCTTTGAGCCTGGAGGGCCCCAAAATAACCATTAAGTAGTACTTGGGCAGGGACCTATTGTCCAATCCATGAAATCTAGAATGAATTGGGTTCAATGTTTGATCTTTGAGAAAAAAAATCTAGCCAGTAAACCCTAAGTTAAACTAGGTAGCTTTCAGCCATCAAAAATTACCTTCCTTTGGGCAGAACACCCTCAGTTAAGGGGAGAGGAGAAGACAGGAGAGGACAGAAGAGGAGAGGAAGAGCTGATGACACCTAGTCAGGAATAGCTGGGAGAGTGAATTAGGTTGCTGTAGGAGTAAGAGAGGAAGGCTGAATGCAAGTGATATTGGGGAGGTAGAAACAATATGATTTGATAACTAATTGGATCTGTGGGATGAAGGAAAAAAAGGAGACAGAAATGATTTTTATAGATGAGCCTGGAAACCTAGAAGAATGGTAGTATTATCAACAGAAATGGAAAATTAGGCAGGCAAGTTTGAGAGAAAGATGATGGTGTTGAGTTTAAACATTGTTTGAGGTTCTGGAAGAACAACTGGATATTTGCACCAGACATTTGGAATATAGAAGTGAAGCTCTGCACAGAAGTTGCATGTTTAGATATATTAAAGACTCATTTACCCAGGTGAAAATAATTGAAGCTGTGGGAGATCACTGAGAAAGGTGGTAGAGGTAAGAAAAGAAGGTCTAATTCAGAGCTTTGGAGAGCACCCATATAGAGAAAGATGAAGAGCCAGTGAAAGAAAAAAGTGCAGTCAGAGAAGTAGGAAAGGAACCATGAATGTCAAGTGGCTTGAAAGTTAAAGAGAAGAGAAGGAGAAGAAGAAGGAGAAGGAGAAGGAGAAGGAGAAGGAGAAGGAGAAGGAGAAGGAGAAGGAGAAGGAGAAGAAGAAGAAGGAGAAGGAGAAGAAAGATATCAGGATGGACTTATTGACCTACCATTTCAAATGCAAGAGGAAACTCAGGAAGCCTAAGGAAAGAAAAAAAAAAGAAAACTCTAGATTTGTTGATGTGACCTTTAGTTGTCTTAGAGACAAATATTAAAAAGAATGGTAGGGAGATTCAATTAATCAATTAGAATTTATTGCACACTTACCTTGTGCCAAGTACTGTGCTAAGTATTGGGAAGATGAAGCAAAAGAAAAGTCCCTTTCCCCAAGGAACAGGGAAAGGACTAGAATGTAGGAGGATGAGAATTGAGTGATAAGGAAGTAAATATAACAAATATTGTCTGCTTCTCCTAGGTGTGTGTGCGCATGTGTGGACGTGTATGCATACAGGCAGGCATGAACATGTATACATGTTTAGCAGAAACCTGAGAGTGTTTATAGACTGAGTTACAGAGCCAAAGTAGTGAGGGAGAGATCAGATTTGTCTTAAAGAAGGGATGATTGATAGCTCATGGAAGAGATCAGAGTATTATCATTCAAAAGTGATCAATGTCCTGTTGACTGTTCTAGGAATTATTAATGACTGAAGGGCTTTTGGAAAGTCACTTAACTTTTCTATCCCTTCATTTCTCCAACTGTAAACTAACTTTGAAGAAGGTCATCTACTTTTATCTTGCAGGTAAAATGGATATCTGTACAGAGTTCTGAATTATCAGAGATATGATGGTATGGCATTGTTTTTATTGCAATGTTGCTTGTTGAGTAGGATAGCAGTGAAACTTATAGGAACTCGGAAAACTTACCATTATTTGAGATGGGTTCTTTAAGAGCATCCACTCATTTACTTATGTTTAGAGGTGTCAGGAACTGCTAAGACAACTGAATTGCATACATATGGTATAGAAGAAGGAAAATTTCTCATATTTCTGGATAAACTGAATTTGATTACTGGCATTGTCCCCTCACCCCCATGTATGTAGAATATATTTTGGGCTAGTCAGTGAACTACTCTGGATATATAATTACAACATCTGTAAAATAAAGGTGTGCATGTGAGAATTGAACTAGAAAATATCAAAAGTTCCTTCTAGTTCTAAATATTATGATACTATAAGTGTGATATAACCATGTATCATTTATTTAAAACTAGAAAAATCCAAAGAAATAGAAAAGGCCAAAGAGATAGAGTTGGCTGCACCCCTTTTCATATAGACCACACTAGACACATGTTTATTTAAGGATATTCCTTAAAATAGCTGACTTTTATCCTTTGTCAAATGATCTTTTATTTACACAAAAATTATTATTAAGCCATGTCTCAGTCTTCTACCTATTTTAAAGAATCAGTGTCTTCAACTATGCTTTAACAGTTCTATTTTATACCCTGTAATGATTTTTTTTTGTTGGTTTGCTTGTTACTTGGCTCAAGTATATTGAAAAGCTGATCCGTGAAACATAAAAGAGTTTTGTCTTATAGTTTCCTAATGCTTGATTTCAGCTTGAACATCTAGTCCACCTGGGCTTTTTAGCAATGCTATCATTAGTGTACTGCAAGCTCTATTGCTTAATCAACATTTTGAGGTAGCTGAAAAGGCTAATGCAATCTGAGACTGCAGTAATGAAAGTACAGTGTCTAGGGGCAGCTAGGTGGAGCAGTGAATAGAGCACCGGCCCTGCAGTCAGGAGGATCTGAGTTCAAATATGGCCTCAGACACTTAAAAACTAGCTATGTAACCTTGGGCAAGTCACTTAACCCAACTGCCCTCCAAAAAGAAAAAAAAAGAAAAAAAGAAAGTACAGTGTCTAGAATGTGAGAGGCAATAGTCCCCACTCCATCTGGAATATTATACCTAGATGGTTTGGGGGTGAAGGGAATAAGTGTTTATATATAGCACATTATATGACAGGCAATGTGCTAGGCACTTTACAAATATTATCTCATTTGATTTTTATAACAACCCCTACAAGGTAGGTGATTTTATTAACTCCATTTTGAGATTGAGAAAACTGAGGAAAACAGAGGTCCAGTGATTTGTCCAGAGTTAGGTTATAACATTAATAAGTATTTGAGGTTAGATTTGAACTCAGATCATTCTGACTCCAGGTCTAGTGCTCTGTCTACTGCACTGTGTAGGTGACATGTTTAGAAGGGACAAGGACAAAGTGAAACATTTTTTATGGGATATCAAGATTGCAAGAGAACTCAAAACTATTTCTTATGAGGATACACTTATATTAATAGGCATGTTTAGCCTAGAAAAGGAAGATATAGGATGCAGAATAATGATATTCAAAGAGTTCAATAGTTATTGTATAGAAAGGGGATTAAAGTTATTCTGCTTGACCTTAGAGGGCAGAATTCGGGCCAAAAGAGGGAAAACTCTCAAGAGATAGAGTTCTGATCAAGATAAGGTCAGATATGAACTCAGGAAGATGAGTCATCCTGACTCTAGCCCACCAAGCTGCCCCTCCTAATTTTTAGAACTGTATGTAATGCCAAGCAAAGGCAGCTTCCTAAGGTTCAAAATACCAGAATAGCTGCTCTCCATTTTATTTAGTGACAAATTAAGAACATAGAAAATAAAAATATAGCATATTTAAAAATACAGCATTTACCATATTTCAACTTATCACAGAAAATCACAAAATAATATTCACAACATAGTCTCAAAGTAAAATAGTCACTCTTAAGTTAATTCAATCAGTCACTTATCAGTAGTATCAAAGTACACAGTCAAAATCTTCCACTCTTGGGGCAAAGTCTTGATTAACTCAATCAGTCACTAATCAGTAACAATAGTCAAAGTACTCAAAGTACAATAAGTCATTCATTCAGTAAAGTCTTACTAAGTATCATACACAAAATCCTCCACCCCTTAGGTCACTAGTAAACTATAATTCCATAATTACTCAATAGCTAAGGAGAGGTCTTTTCTTCATCTTGACTTGGGGCCTGTTCTCAAATTCCCTGGATCCCCTTCCATGGTCCCAGATTCTACCTGGATTCAAAGGCAGACAGCTCCCAGTTCCTTGACCAGCTCTCTGGGGAGGTCCTGATCCATACTGGCGTTCACAGGGTCTGGTTCATGTCAGCTCCTTCACCATTTCTGCTCCAAGGAATTCAAGGCTCAACCAAGCCTCAAACAAAGTCTAAGCATCCCAGTCATGCTTCAGTCACCTGGACTTCTGGCTCCTGGGATCCTGTTCAGAAGAAACTCCACCAAGACAAGTTTTCAGGACTCTGTTCTCCATTCTTCTGTAGCTATTCTGCCACCAGATCTTGGTCTCAAGGAAATTCTGACTGTGCCTCTCTGGGACTTTTCTTATATACACAGTATTACCTACTTCACTTCCTTCAGCCAAATTCCTGTTACTTCAGTAACAAGGGGCAGGAGTTCATACCTTCTGCTCCCCCAATCAGAGGCTTGCTCAATTACTAAGTGTTAAATACCTGCTACTTTTTCCAACACAAAAGGGATCTTCAAGTTCAAAATTACATTACCATTACACTGTGGTAAAATATGGAATGGTCTGATTTGGCAATAAATGAACTTGTTCAATTCAGTTTAGTAAACAATTGTTCAGCACCAATGTTCCATATACTGTGATAAGCACTGGGAATAAAGAGACAAAATAAAAATAATCTCTGCCTTCAAGGAGCTTGCCTTCTGTTGGATGTCTACATTTGGATGACCATTTGCAAATGTTATAGGGATGATTTATATTTCAGATGGGGGCTGAACTAATTCTAACAAAATGAACAGAGTAGTCAACTGACGACTGATTCTGGAGTCAGAAAACCTGGGTTCAAATCTCACCTTGGATGTGACCTTGGGCAAATTATTTTACTGCTCTGGTCCTCAGTTTCCTCATTTATCAAATGTGCAAGTAGAACTAGATACCCTTTGATGCCCCTTCCAACTATGCATATATGTGTATGTATTTCCTGCAATTCAGTGAAGTTATACAATTTCTGCTTCTATGAGAATGTTTTGATTGTGACCTTTTCTGTAATGCCAGTAATCTGAGGAAATATTTTCATTTCTACTATTAACTGACTAGTAGCTAGTCTATAAACTTACTTGGTGAACTCATTTACTTCCACTCCTATAACCTTTATTCATATATAAATTTTTATGGTAACTGATTAACATTTACCGACTGAGGTTCATTTAAAAAGTTTGTTTTAAAAGGTCCAGCTGAAAGAAACTTAAGGCATCCCTTCAGTGAGATGCCAAGTATCTAAGTCGGCCAGAGGTTTCAAAAATGTCCTTTGAGCCAACGAACAAATCCAAAATATCAAAGAGTTGCCTTGAAATAGAAAGCTCACTTCACTCAATCAACTGAGCCTATCAGGGAACATTTTGTTTGGATATTTTCCCACAAGTACTCTAAAATGGCTTCAGAGTTGATTTTATAAAGCTCCAATGGCAGACTTACAGGCCTGAAACTTTGGAGCCTTGTAGTCATGGGTATGTTGGTAAATGTTTAATAACTTCACAACACAATTTTAAGTTTATTCTGCTTTATTAACATTTTCTGAATCAGTTTCTTATGTCTAGATGATCAACATAAGTAAAAATCAAGTCCTGATCATAACATTGGCTGTTTTTTGAGGTGAGAATTCTCGCACTGCTTTCTCTGGTTCAATTGACATCAACGCACACCTGCTTTTAGTTTTTAGGCGCTCAGAGGACCTAGTGACATGTGATCTCTAAATAATAGCATTTGGATGAGCTTGCCATTGAGAAGGAATCTTTCTCTACTTTGAGCTGTTGGCAGGCACGACCTCTTCCTTGGTGTTGATGAGCACTTCTGAGCTCCTCAATTGATGTTTATTCTCAGCATTATGTTGAATAAATTAATCAATACATCAATCAACAAGCCCTTTATAAGCCCCACCTTCAATGAAGATACTGTGTAGGTGCTGAGGGATAATCATTCATAAGTGAGACAGTCTCTGCTCTCAATGAACTTACCTGCATTTGGACAAACATATATAAACTCAGTTTCATGTATAGGGCAAAATACAGGGCATCCTCAAAGTCTTAATGCCATTTTAAGAAACTTAAGACTTCCCTGAGAAGAAGGGAGTGAGCTTTCAGAGAGTGCCAGACACTATGGTAATCAGCAGACTTGATCTCAGGTCTTCCTGACTCCAGGCCTAGCGCTCTGTTTTGTCACCAGTTGTCTCTAAGACTTTGAGTACACCCTGTGTCGTATTATATAAACACGAAATATATATTTATAGCTTATTTTGTAAAATATCTATTTATCATATATTTTCATATGACTATTGTTAACCTATAAAATTGGTTAAAGGAGACAAAGTAACAATATACAGTTATTTCATTTTATTCCCTTAAAACTAGTGAACTTGTACCTTTGAGGAGTTAGAAGCTAAGTTCTAACTGCCTGAACAAAAGATTCAGAAAGCTTAAATACACTTTATAACTATCTCAATTCAGGGTGAGTGTGTTACACAAATTTATGATCTCCATAAATGTTTAACCATTGTATGAGAAAGGAATTTTCTTAATTGAATAGATGGTAAATACAATAAAATGAGAGAGTTGACAAAGTGTCAATTTAAATTATGACTTAGGATATCTGTGTTTTCTTTACCATCTTTACTATTAACTTTCTATAACATAGTATATGTCCAAAAAAATATGAAGATAAGAAAAAGTCCCATTACTCAAGCCTTGAGTTAAGAGTCTCATCCTTTAGGGCCATAAATTAAACCTCATCTGGATTTGTTGACATAGGAAGAGGTATTCTCCAAGCTCACTCAGAGAGCAAAGACAAAGCAGCATCTGTTTGGAATTTATGATCTCAGGAAGTCTGTTTTCCTCCCATATGAAGTATGTTCCAAGATGGGGAAATCCCACTTCCAGCCTTATCTGGAGTTGCTGATACAGGAAAAGGCTTTTTTAAGGCAAAGCAAAGCCGTATGTTTGATTAATTCAGACTTTGGCCAAAAAGATGATATTTAATGATTATCACTATATACATATGCACTAGAGCCATAGTCAGGAAGACTTCTCTTCCTGAGTTCATATCTGGCCTCAGATACTGGCTGTATTACCCTGGGCAAATCAGTTAACTCTGTTTGCCTTAATTTCCTGATCTGTAAAAATGAGCTGGAGAAGGAAATGGTAAACTACTGTAGTATCTTTGCCAAGAAAGCCCCAAAAGGAAGGGGTCACAGAGAGTTGGAAATGAGAGAAAAACAACTCAACATCAACAAGCACATAATAAAGCTATATGCATTTACAGTTGATATTTTGTGCTTTTCAAATGGATGTTGCTATAGCTAAGTTTTTCTTAAATAACAATAGTACTGTGTTCATAATGATATTGAGAACTTTGTGGCAATCTAGATTTATTCTTTTCTTGTGTTAATTCCTTTAACAAGTCTTCAGTGAAAAGTACTGCAGTGTATTTAATGTGGCTGGTAATATTTGTAGGGCATAATGATATTGGAATTGCCTTTTAATTTGGATTAGCAGTGAGAATTATGATTGTATTTTGGATCTGATTCTGAAAGGTATTTTTATGGCTTAATTTTTAGTCAGCTAATGCTAATGCTTTTAAAGAAGATACATCTTTTGGAGCAGATTCTTTAAATGCATACTATATATTCTCAGATACAGAAACTTCTATTATTAATGTTAGTACAGAACTCTTCAATGGACAGGAATCCAGATGAATCACCATTATCCTTTTTTTTTAAACTGTAACTGGATGAAAATGTGCTCGGTTTTTACTGCTCAGCTGAGAATACTCTGATGAAAAGCAAAACACTAAAACCTGTAATTAGCTTTTTATATTTCTTTCTTCTCCCTTACAGTAAGTAATGTTCTTTAAGTTTCTTTCCTAGTTTGAAACTAGCAAAATAATGCAATATAACTGGTAAAATTTGGAATGCTAGAGCTTGTGATCATGAAAACAATTAAGCTATAATCACAAGGGATTTAATATACTCTGACTAAACTTTTATTATGCAATAAGAATGATGAAGACAATCCTGCCCTCCTACCTTCTTTCATTCAGCTTCTGTGAGCATAACTTATGGTGGCAGCAATAGCACTGATAACTGATTACCCTGTGAAGATCACTTATGTTGTGGGCAGGAGCTATCTTTCCATGATGGAACTTTTTGTAAAATGGTCATCTTATATTTAATTCCACCTTGGATTATTATTTTTGCTTTTGCAATAGGCTAAATTCAAAGATACAACTAAACATAACCTTTCCTACTGATTAATTTTGGAACTTAATCTCCTAGAAAAGCAGAGCCCTTAGTTACTTGGCCAAAGGCTTAGCTGTGGACTTTAATCTGGCTAGCTTCCCAATAAGAAACTAGGAAAATCTATAGATAATTTTTTTCTCTTTGTTATGTCTTTTAGTACCAAGATAAATTAATTGACAAGTATGTATTGCAGCCCTGCTACTCAACGGCCAGAACTGAGCTAACTATGATAGGGATATTATATAAAAGAAATATATTATCTTTGTGCCTAAGCTATTCATTTTCCTTATAAATAATACTTGTATTCCTAGCAATTTGATGTGTTAATGCACCTATGTTAGTTTTGATAACTACTATGAACATATGAATATATAAAAATACATATGATTATATGTGCACATACGTATATGATTCATGTTAAAATGCTATTTCTAAAACATTTAAAGCAAATTTGCTTATTAAAGATAATTATGATGTCAAAACTTTTAATTCTTAAAATTATTTGAGATGTCAATGAAAGATTTATATTTGTACTGTTTTTAATTTTGACACTAGCTTCTGGGAACCATATAGAAAGTGGAAAATTAAGTGGGGTAAGCAAAATGGGAAGGATAGAATTTTAGCAGATTATATACAAGGATGGTGTTCTCTATTGGTAGGAAATAAGGCCATAATATCCTGGGTCTTCTTATTTAATCTCTCTCTGAGAACTCATTTGGTCTGCAATACAAGCATTAGGTTGTACACCTTGATGCTGCCACTCCTTTTAATATTAGGTTGTACACCTTGATGCTGCCACTCCTTTTAATCTGTTTGTTAATTTGTTAATGTGCCTGTTTGGTTTGTATAGTGATAAGAGGCAGCAAATAAGCAATAACCAAAGGCAATAGATCAAGTCTTGGTCATTGCTAGAGGACAGGTGAAAGACAATCCATTCACAATTGAAGAGTTTCATTGTTGCCTGGAGATTAAGGTTATGGTGGAACTTAAATATGTAAAAGAATAGGTGTAATTGTTTTGGACTATTCATATTTTCAATGCCATAAAAAGGATAGCATTTTTCCGTTAGCAAATTATAATAAGAATGTTTTTTATATTTATATAGATGAATTAATGTAAATTTATTTTAGTTTAATGTAAACAGCAGACTATTTAACTTTGAAAATGTAAGCACATTAATTTCAACTACATTTAGTAATTCTGTTTGGGATGTAGACAAAGAATGAACCTGACATTTTATTGGTATAGGGAACTCCCAGATGAAGAAATTCCTTCTGCTAATTCACATCGTCACCTTTTATGCAATTTATAGTGTTAGAGAGTGAACTAGGGCACTGATAGTAATGACTTGTCTAGGGTCACAAAGAAAATACGTGTCAAATTAAGACTTGAACACAGTTCTTTCTGGATGAGGAGATAGCAAATGAGAGGGAGGGGGAAAAAAGAGCACTTGATTCCTGTATGCAAAGCCCTCATCTAAGCATACTGGATTTAAATAGAAAACCAAGCTAACCTATGCTGTATGGGAGCTTCCATTCTAACAGAGACAATGACACCTCTTATTCTGAAGGTTTTGATTAACTTCTTCCTGTGAGAAAGGTAGCTTTGTGAATAATCGCATTGTGAATTCACTTCAAATAACTTTTAAGATAAGAACATATATTTTGTTTTATTTAGTTTGTCATTGATGCTGTTGAAATAAATATTTTATGCATCAATGATTTCATCAGAATGAACATTTACTGGTATAGATTGTAAATCCTTCACACTTCTCCTCAATTTTGATATTTGTCCATGGTCTTCCATGAGTTGTTCATAGAGGATCCATCCAATGCATTGGAGGCCTTCTTCTGATTCTTTTTAATCACTGGAGCTAGACATCTATTGTCCTCTAGTCTTACTATGTAACTGGCCTAATTCCTTTTTCAATCATGTATTCTTGGTCATGTGTTTTGTGCTATATTGTGTAGAGAAGGCATCATTCAGGATATGCTGCATCTTATTTAAACCCAATATGAATTTCCCCAGGACCCTTTGGGTTTCATGCAATCTCATGCTTCCAAGTTGTATAGCATCAACAGAATACTATTCACTTTAATGAGATAAACTTTTGTGCCAGCAAACAGCTTATTACTATTGAATGCACTGCAAATTTCACAAAGCTAGCTTTCCTCCTTTTATTCAATGCTGGGCTCAGCTTAATATTATGTGCATATTACATAGATGTCACACACATATATGTATGTATATCTACATTTAATTCTATCTCAAAACTCAGTGGATCATTGAATGATGTTTTCTACGTAGTCCAATCTCATAGATTCTAACATAACTTTAGTTAGTGTTTATGAGACATCTTGTTTGAGGGGTCTTCACTGTTGAATTTTGTCATACTGGGAAAATGCTTTTAAAACTTTATAAACAATGGAGCAAAATATTACATTTTATGTAATTTTTGTTCAGTTTTTATTATTGTAAAGATGTGATTTGAAGAAAATTGTCTTTAAAAGTGTTCCATTCTTATTTTTTCATCAAGGGTATATTCAGAGTGTGCATAGATCATTCTCATAAGAATTCAGTTCAACTCATTTCAGCCAGGATTTATTCAAAGTCTTTTATAATTGAGGAATCAGTCTATGTGTTGGAGATATAAAGGCAAAAATATACTCTCTGGGGAGATGGGGGAAACACATATACACAGACATGCCAGTTATAGATATCCTAAAATCTTCTTGGTCACCATTTCTGTAGAAACACCATTTGTACTACTTTCTATCAATTTTTCTTGTGAATCTTGAAATTTTATCCTGTAGGTGGGGCAGAGTCAAGATGGCAGAATATAAGCAGGACTTCAGCAGGGCTCTGGATTCCACCTTCCCCAATCTATGTAAAAGGGGACTCTAAACAAAGTTTGGAGATACAGAACCCACAAAATGACACAGAGAAGCTAACCTCCCACTGAGGACAGTCCAGCAGGCCAGCAGGAATCATCCAGCACAGTGCTCTGGGAGGCGAGCCCAGACCCCGTGAGCCAGAGTTTTTAGCCCCAGGGTGGGCCTGAACAGCCGCTGTCTGGAGGGACCCCAGGCCACCAGCAGCTGTGGCCATTTCCAGATTCATCAACTCATAAATGAGAAGGACAAAGTGACAGGTCAGTGCGGTGTGGACTTTGGGACCAGTAGCTGGGAGTGCGTCAGCTTTTGTCCCCAGGGTGAGAAGCCACTGAGAAGCTGCACTGGCCATATTGAAGCTTCAGCTCCTAGCCTGCAGAGTGTAGGGAGACCAAGTGACCATTCTGAAGGGTATTCGCTCTTGCTTTAACCTGCTTGGATTGGGATTGTGCTCTAGGGTGGAGATCCTGGGGTGCATGACCAGCTTGCCAGAATGTGTGGAGGCCTCAGAGAGAGCACCCAACTAATATCTCTGGCATCTGAGAAAACCCCAGCGTTTGGGACAAAAGCTCCCCTGTCTGGTGGCAGAGTCCTACTGTGGCAAAAAGCCCAGGGTTCAAGTGACTGAGGGGTGACATGACCAAAGGAAGCAAAACAAACAGAAGACTCCAACATTAGATTCCTATTTTGGGGACAAAAAGGAGCAAAGCATGGAACAGGAGGAAGACAGTGAAGTCAGAACTCCTGCACCAAAATCTTCAAAGGAAAATATGAGCTGGTTACAGGCCACAGAGGACCTTAAGAAGCAAATAAGAGAAGTGGAGGAAAAATTGGGAAGAGAAATGAGAAAGATGTAAGAAAATTACAAACTGAGAGTCAACAGCCTGACTGAGGAAAATCACACCCTAAAAAACAGACTGACTCAATTGGCAAAAGAGGCTCAAAAAGGCAATAAGGAGAGGAATACCTTGAAAAACTGAATTTGCCAGATGGAAAAAGAATCTCAAAAGCTCAATGAGGAGAATAATTTCCTCGGATTTAGATTGGAGCAAAGGAAAGCTAGTGACTTTAAGAGAAATCAAGATTCTGTTAAACAGATCCAAACAAATGAAAGAATAGAAGGCAATGGGAAATATCTCATGGGAAAAACCACTGACCTGGAAAATAGATACAGGAGAGATAATTTAAAAATTATTGGACTACCTGAAAGCCATGATCAGAGAAAGAACCTAGAAATCATCCTCCAAGAAATTCTCAAGGAAAATTGCCCTGATGTTTTAGAACCAGAAGGCAAAATAGAGGTTGAAAGAATCCACCAATCACCTCCTGAAAAAGATCCCAAAAAGAAAACTCCTAGGAATATTATAGCCAGGTTCTGGAATTCCCAGATAAAGGAGAGAATATTACAAGCAGCCAGGAAGAAACAATTTGAATATTGTGGAAACACAATCAGGATAACACAAGATCTGGCAGCTTCTACACTGAGGGATTGAAGGGACTAGAATAGGATATTCTGGATGGCAGAGGAGCTGGGACTAAAACCAAGAATCACCTACCCAGCAAAATTTAGTATCATCTTTCAGGGGAAAATATGGTCATTCAGTGGAATAGAGGACTTTCAAGCATTCTTGATGAAAAAACCAGAGTTGAATATGTGTGTGTGTGTGTCTATATATGAGGGTATACGGGTATATGAATACATGTGCGAATGTGTGTATATATGCTTACAGGTATACATATATATAGGGCACAGGACCAATTTAATAGGAAGAGATGATACTTAAAAGGAGAAATTAAGAAGTGAGAGAGGAATATAATGAGAGAAGATGGAGAGAGACAAAATGGGGTAAACTATCTCATAAAGAAGAGGCAAGGGAAAAGAGTTACTATGGAGGTGAAGAATAGGAAGGCAAAAGGGAATGGGTCAACCTTATTCTCACTGAATTTGGCTTGAGGAGGGAATGAAATGCATACTAAATAGGGTATTTCACCCTACAGGAGAGTAGGGGGAAGGGTATGAGAGGGGGGATGATGGAAGGGAGGGCAGGCTTGGGGGGAGGGAAGTTGCAAGCACTCATTTTTGAAAAGGGACAGAATCAAAGTAGAGAATAGAAGAAGTAGGTGGTGGGATAGGAGGGAGGGAGATATAGTCAGTCTTTTACCATATATCTTCTATGTTAATGTTTTGAATTAGCTACACATGTACAACCTATACTGAACTGCTTATCTTCCCGGTAAGGGTGGTTGACAAGGGAGGGAGGGAATGAATCTGGAATTCAAAGTTTTAAAATTAAATGTTTAAAGTTATATATACATATATAGTATTATTAACAGTATCTTACATGTAATTGAGAAATAAGATATACAGGCACTGGGGCATAGAGATCCACCATGCCCTGCTGGAAAAGTCTAAGGCGGTATGAGATTAGATATGGGAGAGAGAAGATTGGAGGAGGGGATATCTTGTGGGACTGGTATTCTGGGGTGGTGGGTAGGGAAAAAAAGGGGAGAAAATTTGTAACTCAAAATCTGGTGGCAATTAATGATGTAAATCAGAAGTTAATAAAGCATTTGAAAAAAAAAGAAATTTTACCCCCTAGCATCTTTAAAGTCATGTTAGGATGAATTCCTTCTGTGCTTAATACTAAGAGGAAAAATATGATAGGGTGTTGGCCACAGTGGCATCTTTCTTCTCTTTCTTTCTGAATTTTTTCATTATAAGAGGTGGCTCACTGAGTAGGGATGGAGGCTGTCCATATCTGAAAATTAAAGTAGTGTAAAACCCTGAACTCCGAATAAAAATAAAGTAATAAAGATTTGAAGAAATTAGTAAGTGAAGCAACAGAGTAGAAAGCAGAGTCCTTGACATTTTTTCCTGTTCCAGGAAATTAGTTTGGATTATTTCTGAAAGTATTTTCCCACACAATCTTCCTGTCATCCAGAGCACCCAGCAGGAATAGGCACCTCAGGAACCTGTGCAGTGCTCTTCCCTTTCCCTGCCATCTTAGACCAGATCTCATTGGAAGGATCCAGTAGTAGCAGCTGGCATGTCAGGAAGTCCTCACCTCCCAGCCTTCCTTCAAGTATCCCCTTCTTACATTACTAGCAGGACATTAGCTCTACTGCTATCTCTCTAGAGTTTCCACTCTACTGAAACCATCAGATATCCACTTTCCAGCAGTGGTTGGTCAGGATTCTCCACCCCCTCACCCCAATCCCTTGCTATAGGCCATGGTTATATTGCTTAGATGATCTGGGAGTCACCAAATATAATGCTAAAATTCTAATAGGTGTTATACACATCCGTTACACACCCAATTAGAAGGTAAGTTCCTTAAGAACAGAGACTGTCTAGATTTTCCATTTGCTTAAAAGAGTGCTTGGAACAAAGTATTTGCTTATAATATATGCTTTTTCATTTATTTCATTCATTTCATTTATTAATTTTACTTCCCTAAACTGGTTTCCATTGATATTTTAACTTAATTGCCCTCTATTCATCTGAAAACTTTTATTCCATTAATTTTATAACTATTTCATTTTAACCCAATGATGTTTCTGTAGTCTGTTACTCTCTGTTGACATTATCTGACCAATTACAGATTTTGCTTTCTAATAAATTCCAGAGAAAACATATTTGGGAAAGTAGAATATGAAAGATAATTCTGTTTGTGGACAAGGTAGGACCTGAATATCCATTCCTTTGATTTAGGGGATTAAAGTCTTTATAAGGCTTGTTAAAACTATCATGAGGTTACTTGGAGTTTGCATGAAGAAGTAATTTAGGATCCTGAAATCCAGATTCTATTTCTGGCTTTGCAACATGACTGCTGTATGACCTTAGGTGAGTCACTCTTCATTCCCTTATCTGTAACATGAGGGAGTTAGATTAAGTAAGCTTTACAGGATCATTCTCTCTCTAGAATCATATACTTCCTTTACAATTGCAGCAGATATGGAAATGTTAGCAAGATTTGCAATACTATTCATTCCCTGTTTTTATTATTTAAAAATAAAAATCATGAGGAGAGTCAGCTAGATTTTTAGAAATTGGCTTTTGGTATTATTAAGGAATTAATGGGTTTTTTTAAGCTGTGATAGTTTACAGAGAAAGGACTGATGATCACTTAAAAGGTCTTTATCTGTCACCACAGGTGTGTGGGAGTGAGTCCCAAAAGAGGTCTCATGAAATGAAGATATGATAAAGCACAGCTGAATCATTCCCTTACCAGGAAAAGGTGAGAGGATTTAAAGCATTTTTTTTCGGGGAAAGTCTTCATAAATAAATTCCCCTGATTCTTCTATTTTTGTTTCAATTGACTTGGTAGAGGTTAGTGAGTGTGACATGAGGGAGTTTTAGCCTAGCAGGAATGGCTGAGATGTCAGTATTTTCCTCTCTTCCCCTGACATGCAATATAGGGAGTCATTTACCTTTAAATGGAGACTGCAATTTGGAGTAACAAAACTGAAAGAATGGCAACAAATCTCCTCCGGCGGAGGAGATGACAACTTGAGTTAGAAAGCAAAAGCCAAATTAACGAAAGATTTTTAAAAAGAGAGAGGAAAAAAATAATGATGTCCAAAAGAAACAGGAGTTATGGAAGTACTGCAATGCAGATATACACATGCTGATAAAGTGCCAACCACAAAAAAAGAGATTAAGCTGAAAAATCTAGATGATGTTGGGTGACTGCATTGGCTTGTATCCTTTCTCTAATTATAGATAAAATTGACATTCTTTCACTCAGTAAGTTTTTATTAAGGGCCCGGAATAGGCCAACAACTGTGGGATAGGGCTGGGATACAGAGAAAGAATGTCATTGCAGTCTTCATGGAACTCAGATTCTCTGGGTGGAAAATGATGTGCACACAGATAGGTATGACATATACACCAAGTAAAAGAAATTGGAGGGGGAGGTTACTCTTTGAATAATTGTCACTGATTGCTGCTGGTCAAGACATTTGGGCTCAAACTTGAAAGTAGCCCCTTGGATTCTTAAGGGGTACAGATAAGGTGAGAAGGCATTACAGGCACAGGGAACACCTGTTCAAAGACATGGAAGCAAATGGACAAGTCATTCAGTCGTGTCTGAATCTTTCTGACCTCATGGATCCTACTGTCCATGGGATTTTCTTGGCAAAGTTGTGGGAGTGGTTTGCAATTTCCTTCTCAGTGAAATGAACAAGTTTTGTAGGTCATTTAGGATAAGACATGAATGCATACAAGGGAGTAATGCTCATGTAATAATGAAGTAAGTATATGGAAATAATAGGCCAGAACCAGATTGTGAAGGATTTGAAATGCCAAATAGAATTTGTATTGTACCTTAGGAGTAATAGGGAACCCCTGAAACTTCTTGAACAGAGGAGTGAGATGGTTAGACATTTGCTTTAGGATTTTCAGTTTCGCAGTAATGTGCAAGATAGATTGGAGTGGGGAGACATAAGGCAAGAAGACTAATTCTGAGGTTATTGTGGTGGTCAAGGTAAGAAATAATCATTCAAAAATGATTTATTAAGTGACTACTAATAAATAAGATAATATTTGTAAAAAAAAAAGTTTTAAAACACTCAACACAGTGCCTGCCACATAGTAGGCATCATATAAATACTTGTTCTCTCTCTCCATCCTCTCACTCCCTTATGCTCCCTCAAAGTATATACCAGGAACTATGTTAGCTATTAGGGATACCAAAAAAAAAATGTATTTGTTCTCCTGCGAGAAACAACTCGTGCTCTCAAGAAACATTTTATTGGGGGGAAATAGCATGTGCATAGATAAATGTACACAAAATGAATGAAAAATAAATCCAGGCAATTTGTGGGACTCAGATAATGAGGCTATCTGTGGCAGCCCCGTAAGTGGAGAAAAGAGAACAGAAAGTGGATTTGGCAAGACCTGGCAACCAATTTCCTATCAGGGTGAAGAAGAGTTACAAAGTCAAAGATAACTAAAACTGCTAACTTGGTTGACTAGAAGGATGGTGGTAACTTACTATTATATTT
Source organism: Petaurus breviceps papuanus (assembly GCF_028583685.1). Classification (NCBI taxonomy): domain Eukaryota; kingdom Metazoa; phylum Chordata; class Mammalia; order Diprotodontia; family Petauridae; genus Petaurus; species Petaurus breviceps. Next base: position 34,905 of record NW_027187277.1, read on the forward strand.
GGGAAACCATGCTGGCTACTTTATCTTTTGGGTTAACACCATAGCTCAACAGATGCCAGATCATTACAATAAGAATGATGCTCTTAGGAAATAATAGGAGGGGTAAGATGGCTTAGTTCACTGGAGCATTTGAAAGTAATTCTAACCCTGGATGGTGACTGCCTTTCCATGCAAGAGGAATTCAAATCCAGGAAAAATATTGAGAAAAGCATTTGGGTGAACTATTATTCCGTATTGTTATGAGCATATGAATGAAGACTGTAAGCCTGAACTAAGTGCGCCTTTGAAATGCAAGTTTGTTGTTATTATGTAAATAGGCACTTCAAGTGCTCAGTTGTTTTCCCTAGGTAGAGACAAAGCTTGAATAGGAGGTCCAATAAGCTTTCTTGGTTTTCTCCAGCTGCCTTGGCATTATGATTACCTGCAGAAGCCAATGAAATATGTAGAGTAGGTAGTTCTGTCTTTGTCCAGAAAGATTACTTTTTAAAACCTGGGCTTAAAATAATGGGTTTTACCATTTTTTGTATAAAGGCCTTGGATTTAGTGCAGGAATTTTTCTTAGCTGACAAGCATGTGTTACGTTTTGAAAAAATAGCATAGGTAAAATATGAAGGTTTCTTTATATGTGTGCAAATCACACATTACCACTATACTAAAATTAAAAGTAGGAGAGCATCTTATTGATTCAATAGATAGATAGAATCTTATAGTACAATAGATACTGGATTTGGAGTCAAATGAATAAGATTTGAAACCTGACCCCATCTGATACCTGTGTGGTGAGGTGCTGGATGAGTAACTTTACATCTCCAGGCCCCAGTAAAGTCATCTGTAAAGTTAGAGAGTTGGACTACATGACCTTTTCAGCTCTATAGACTTAACAGCTAGTCACAGATCATTTGATCATAGACGATGTTGAAGGTCCTATCATCATTTTATAGATGAAAAAAATAAATCCCAGAAAGGTTAAGAGATCTACTTAGCATCACATGGGTAGTGGCAGTCAATGTCTACATTTTTAAAACATTTTCCATAGAACTTGGGGCTACTAGAAATGGGGTGAGAGTAGTTAGGGAGTTTTTTTCAAGTTTTAAAGGACTAGATCAAGTTCCATTCCCACCATGGCATCTCTTTTGATCACTCCAGCTCTCACTGATCTTCTAAACTCTTAGAAGCACTTATAGTCTGAACTACTAGGTTCAGCACCAATGCACAGTTTTTTTTTCTTTTATTACTTTTTCCACATATGTTAATTTTATTTCACCAACTGACACAATAGGGCTGAAAGTGATATTTGCATCTGAGTAACTGACTAACTCTGGGTGTTATGTTAACAATAGTTTCTTCTTGGTCACCAACAATTAATGGGGAAAGGTAATAGCAGAGGAAGTAGCAGAAAAGGTAACTGGTGAGCCCCCTCATGTCTCCTTTAAATTTTGAGGTTAGAGCTCTAATTTCTGATCTAATTAATTTCTATTTTCTGCATTTGTGAGTTTTATTCTTCTTTTGAGTTTCCTTCTTGTTATTCCATAATCTCTGGAGGGTCCACACCATTCTCTCTTTTATCAGACAACACTGGTTCATTTTCCTTCATATTATAACATTTGCTAATCGTACTCTGTTTTCTTTTTAGGGCTTTGCTCATTTTTCCTTTTTTATAGGGCACTCTCTATTGGTTTATCTATTGGTCCATTGGGCTTTTGTTAGCTTTTTTCCCCTTTGATAACCTTTAGTATTACTGCTTTTCCCCTCCTCATAACTGCCATCACTCATTTTCCATCTGCTATGTTTACAAGTCCCACAGACCTCTCAAGGATGGGCTGCAGGATTGCTTCAGCATCCTCTTTTTAGGAGATAATGACTTCTGCCATGAGGAGCTCTGAGGTGCTGAATTGGATTCAAGTCAGATTCTAGTCCTCTTTCCCTCCAGCTAACTCTCTGAATTTTTTTTTGCCTCCACTGTTCTCTTTTCTTTTAAACGTCTAGGCAAAGTTCATCTGCAGCTGCCTTGAGAGTGGGAACATTCTAACATCACTGCAGCCCTAAAATTCCTTAACCTAGGGTCAGTTCCAAATCAGCATGCATCAGGCTTTCACTTCACCCCCTTTCTCTCTGTACAGCTCTCCTCCTTTACTTCATGTTTCAGCAGAGTCAGCATCTGCTGCTTCTTGTGAGGTGTGTGAGGACAATTTGGGGACAGTCTCTGCAGCAGTGAAGAGCCAGAAAGCTACTGAGCCCTCAACTTAGTTCTTGCTGTTGCCTGCCCAGAGATAGGAAGGGGTGCTCTGGACTAAAATTCTTGCTATTAATTAATTCATAAGATTCCTACCTTTCTGCAACATGTATTCTTACTATGCCTACCCTAGGCTTTTTTTTCTTGGTCATTTTATCTTGAAGATTTAGCTCTAATTAACCTATATCTAGTGTATGATTTCTTTGTTTAGAGGTTTGAATTAATTTGCAGAATTAAATTGCAACAAATCAGCCTTCTTGATGGTTATCTAACCCCCTCATTCCTCCTTTATCTAAAAAAAATTGCCTTCTAACCTCATCATTCAAATGGAACTGCTCTCTTCAAAGTTAGTAATTGACAAATCTGATGGTCTTTCCTAAGTCCTGCTTCCCCTTGCCCCCTTATCTACTGCATTAGACACTACTGACCACCATCACCTCTCTGGGTTTTTACAACATTGCTGCCACTTGGTTCTCCTACTTATGTGACCTCTCCTTAGACTCCTTTGCTGATTTATCATTCCTATCAGAGGGCTTTTTCCAGGCTCTCTTCTTCCTAGACAATCTCATTTGGTGATATCTCCCCCTATGAGTTTAATTTTCATTTCAATGCAGATGATTCCCAGATCTGTATCTATAGATCTATATCTTTATATCTATCTATCTATATGCTCACAAATATATACACACACATACATACAAACATGCATATATGTGTTTTTATATCTATATCTATCACGTATCTCCTTCTTGCTTCTATATCCTAAGTAGTTCATTATCAACTGTACATTGGACATGTTAGACTGGAGGTCCCTGAGACATCTCAAACTCAGCATGTTCAGCAAAGAACTCATTACCTTTTCCTCAATCCCTATTCTTCACCAATCTCTCCTATTTTGAGTGTACCACTATTCTTCCAGTCTCCCAGATTCCTAATCTTGACTATTCTTTGACTCCTTATTCTCACCATACATAATATTCAACTGCTAAATCCTGCAGTTTCTTCTTTCACATCTGTCAATTTGAATTTCTTCTTTTCTCCTCACTCAACCACCACCATAGTTCAGATTCTCATCACTGCTTGATTAGACTAATGACTCTTTCTTGGGCTTCTTGCCTCATGTCCCTTCCCATTCCAATCCAATGCTAGACTAGATCATCTCTGTTCAATAACTCCAGTATTGCCCTATTGCCACTTGGATAAAATACAAACTCTTCTCCTTGGTTTTTTAAATCTTTGACAATTTGGCCCCAATCTATATTTCTAGCATTAAAAATTACCCTTTTTCTCATATTCTTTATAGTAAGCAAGCCAGGTCCTGCTTCTCTTCCTCATACATAGCAGTCCATTTCTCTTCTCTTCCTTTTCCATGGGGTACTCCATATGCCTGTGAGAGAAATAGTTGTTTTTCTATTATATTAATAACCAATTATTAAATTAGGATTAAGATTTTTCCTTTTTCTTTCCTCATTCAGGGACTAGGTCTTGTAGGTCATTCAGTCAATCTCTGAAGGACAAGACTGATAGATGAGATTGGCCTGTATTCCTCAAGGTATATATATACTCCATGATGTTGGGTGGACCCCACCCAACTAGGGGATCTTACTTTTGATTATAGTATAAGCACAATCTAATCTAGGTGCATTCCAGTCCTAAAGCATTGAGCCCAAGTCATTGTACTCACCTGTTAGAGTGCAGGAGAATCCAGTTTATGAAGGAAAAAAAAACAACCAAAGTGGTCTAGGTAGAGACAGATTCTTTTGTCTAAATTGTTGGAGGTGACTGAGTCTCATAATCAAAACATGCTCTCAGCAGAAGGAGCTGAAGACTTCTAGCCCACCTCCTGATTAATATGTCTACCCCTCATTAGTTGTTCACCAGTGAGGGTTGATTTTTACCTGTCAGCAGAACCCCCTTTTCTAAAGGTATTTAAGCATTCAGGGATCTCCACGGTTTTGTCATTAGTTGCCAAGAGAGTCCCCTGATCATCAATATATTGATAATTTGCTAGACTAATTAATGAATTGATTATTAATTATCTAGAAACTCTGTCTCCTGGGCTTTTCATTAATTATGCCAGGAATACATTCCCTCATCACTCCCACCTCATAGAATATATCCTTTCAAGTCAGCTCAAACACCACCCTTCTACATGAAGCATTTTGCGATTTTCCAAACTGCAAATTTCTTCCCTCCTTGCATTTAACTATCTTGCATTTATTCAATATATACTTATATTTTGAAGGTTTTCTCCCTTGACAGAATATCAACTCTTTGAAAACAAAGATTGTTTCATTTTTTGTCCTTATGTCCCCACTATGGTGTCCCATATAGACAGTTGATAATGGGGGATCAGAGCTCAGAAGATAGAAGAACTATGGCATCATGCAAAGTTACCTGATGGTACATTTTTAGTAAATGCTTGTTGATTAGTTGAAGTATTTCTTTTTAGTCACTATCATATTTCTGGATAGTGATATGTAAAACAAGTTACTGAAAATAGATTTTTTTTTATAGAGGAGAAATTAAAGTTGTAAAGATGTATTCAAAATTCTTCTGTCAGTCCTTCCAGCTCTTCTTGGAAATTGTCTGCTTAACCCTTTGTTTCCCTTGCCACTTCATCTCCGTGTTTCTGATTTCATATGACAGTCTGGAAACTAGAAAACTGTATGTGGGTTACCCACTATTTTATAGACATGCTAATATTACTTTCCTAATTGTTAAATTTTTGGTCAATTGGGCCCTAGCCCTTGACACTTAAACACACACACACACACACACACACACACACACACACACAACTTTGGCAAAGGTAGAAGTGATGAGGGAGGTCTCAAAATCTCTTTAGCTCATGACAAAATCTATCTGGTTTATGCCTCCTATAAAGTCTTTGTGATTTGTGTCTCTCAGAGGAACCTCTCTAGGTAATGCCCCATTATGAAAAACTGAGAATTTCAGTATCGGGATCACTTTATTCTCTTCAAAAGCACCTTTAGCTTCCTTGTGAACAATCAGGCTAACAAAATATCCAATACTTAATTTACTTAATACAACAAAAAATGCAGATTTGTCTATGAACTCCTCCACTTTCAGGTTACTATCCCCTCTTTTATAGGGTATAAAGCTACTTTTCACTGCTGTGGGTCCCATATTTCTTCAGTATATTATAGTTTCACATTATAAGACTCAAAGTCCCAGGGAATGGATTGTTATTGGTTTCTCCTTGGTATATGTGGTTCCTTACTATGTGTAGTTGGTGTAGCCTGTGGGCCTTTCTCCAGGTCTTGGTGAAGCTGGAAGTCTGTCTCCTCTCTCACTTTCTTTTATTAAGGTTTACAACCCTTTATTTCATTGAAAGTTCAAATACCTTACTTCTTTCTTTTTCCTGAGTATCCATATCTCTTGTCTTTCCCTACTTGTCTTTCAAATTGTGTCTCTTTCTGCATATCTATCAGGCATCATGTCATCAGTACAAGCTTCATGGAAATACCAGCCTCTTTCAAGATCTAAATACACTGTGTTGCCTCCCTCTCTCAAACTCAATGTCCACACATCCTCTTTTATAGCCAGAAGCACTGCCCTCTGAAAGAGCTGAAGGGGTTTATCTACATGACCACTGCATTGATAATTCATCTTAACAGGAAGCAATAGATGAAAGAACTATGCCATTTTAGGATCTATAAAGGAAATATGTATGAAAACATATTTCAAAATACCTCAAAACTTCTATGGTGCAATATTGTTCAATGTATTAGAATTTTAGAATTAGAATATTAGACTTTTCCTGACCATAGTCAGTAGGACTTTTTAAGTATGCAAGGGAGCAAAGACTTCTTAAGTAAACTGTCTACATTTTTGTTTGTTTCTGATATGTGCAAAATAGTAGATGTGGTAAATCAACTATTCTGAATTCTGGGGTTCCAAGGAAACTGTGACTGTAATCCTTTTCTTAGAATGAAGTGAAATGTGCCAGAGTGGTTACTCAATCATTAGTTTCTTTGAAATATGAGATTTACCCTATCTAATAATGGTAGGGAAAAGAAAAGTACACATGTTGACCACATTCAAGTAAATTCTGTTGACCTTTGCATAGTTTGAAGGATGAAAGATGAGAAACTGGAATAAATTACGGACTACTCAAATAGCAGAACATTAGATAGAATCCTTAAGTTAGGTTTTCCTTAGTTTAATTTACATAAAAGAAGTAATTCCTGTGAATTAGTAATGACCATATGAGGGGGAATCAATAATGTAAGCTCTACTAGAATATAAAATCTTTGAGAATGGACTATTTTGGTGTTGTTCCCATATCCCCAGCAGGGAGTAAAGTGCCTTACATAGAAAAGGTTCTTGAATAATGTTTTCCTGAATTCAGTTAAATAACTACTAACTTACTAACCATTTAGATATTGGCAAGTCATTTGAACTCTCAGATCCTCATATTCCTTATCTGGAAAATGGGAATATCAATATTTGTACAATTTATACATAGAGGTCATTGTAAAGAAAATGTTTTGTAAATTTCAGAGTAGCATAAAATTTGAGCAATTTTCTGTTTGTAATTCTATTGCTCAGCCCGAATATTCACAACACATAATTCCTATAATATAAAGGTTTTGATATTTTAGTTCATATTTTTAAGAAAAGCATTTGAATGATGTGCTTAAATCTCTTAGAATAATATTCTGAAGTTGGAAGGAATTTTAGAGACCATCTAGTTCAACTCTTATATTTCACAGAAGAAGAAACTGGTGCTCAGAGGTATACTGACGTACCTGAAGTGACACAGATCTTTGGACACAAAGAAATAAGTTTCAGAGCTGGGATTTTAGCTCACATCTAATTCCAAGTCCTATACTTTTTCCAGGATACTGTCATCCAGATCCAAGATGTAAACAGTTTAATGACAGCACATTTTGAAGGGCATCAAACTTTCATTCCCAAGTACCAATTGTTTCTTTTCTGAAATGAAGAAGTTTAGAAATATTAGAAAAGTATAGAAGGGGTCTATAGATTCTGTGGAAGGCCCAATAGCTTTGGGGATTGGAGATGAATAGATCACTGTACTTTCTTTTTTTTTTAAGCAATTGGGGTTAAGTAACTTGCTCAAGGTTACATGGCCAGTTATTTCTGGGTGTGGTGCTACGTATCAGAGCCTGTATTCGGTCCCAGGTCATCCCGACTCTGGGGCCGGTGCTCTTACTTGCTGTGCTACCTGGCCGCCCCTGTACTTTCAATTATTACTCAAGCTTTCTTTCTTTCATGGTCCACAAAGAAAAATACGCATCTAGGAATTATGATAATTACAGCTCAATAATCCTAGTCCACAGAGAGCCAAAAATCTATACATATATAGAGAAGGCTATATTTATGTTATTGTGTGCTCATTATTTCTAGTAATTTTGCATCCTAAAACTCACTGATGCATAGAAATTATTTTAGGGTTAAAAGATTTCTATTTTTTATAGCCTTTGGACTTTAATGTTTTCCTATAGATGCTGTGTGTGTATACACACACATACATACATATACACACATAATTTTTATATATGTATATGAAGATATACATACATATGTAGATACACATAGATGGCATCTACAGGGAAACATTTACATCCATAGTATTTACATGTGTATTTCTATCTACTAGCACAGTTTGGTGGACCAGTGGGTAGAATGTCGAGCCTGGTGTCAGGAAGACTCCTCTTCCTTAGTTCAACTCCACCTTCAGACACTTACTAGCTGTGTGGCCCTGGGCAAGTAACTTAATCCAGTTTGCCTCAGTTTCATCATCTATAAAATGAGCAAGAGAAGGAAATAGCAAAACACTCCACTATCCTTGTATCAGCAATGCCATATTCACAATGCCTATAGAGATTACAAATATGCTGATATAATTATCCATCACAAAATACGTCAGGTTTACCATTTGGGGAAATAAACTAGAAAATTTATTAAGATACCAAAAGACTGAGTCCCAAAACCAGAAAGTGAAAGCCATCAGAGTAGTTATGACATTGGCACAAGTAGATAAAGTAGAAAGCACCCACATTCTCAAGTCTTTAAAACAGAACAGGCTACCTCAGGCAAAGGTCCTCCTCTCCCCACTCACAGCAACCACCCAGCGTCCTGGAAGCGCGCTCCCAGCAGCTCCGGCCTCTGGCAGTCCTCAGCCGGAGTCCTAACTCAAAAAAAAAAAAAAAAAAAGGCAACCGCCACCAACTGCCAACCGCAGGACCGTTAGCTCGGCTTTTCACTTTCTCTTGCTCTGCTATGTCAGCACATCCATGGGGCATGGGAGATCTTTAAATCCCATAACCCTTACAATCCTTTACCAAGAAAACCTCAAATGGGGTCACAAAGACTTGGATACAACTGGAAAACAAAAAAAATCTATCTGTCTATAGATGCATACACATGTAAACCCCTGTCAAAGTTCAAGAAAAGTATTCCTTTTGTTCAAGGTTTGCATGTTTTCTCTAATATCCAAATGTTGTTTTCTGTGAATGGAAGGTGGGAATGGGATTATCTGCATGGCTTTTATATTGAAGATAAATGTATCCTTTCCATGGTGGGAAATCATAGATGGAGGCATTATGTTGAGGGATTATAGGGAAAAAGAGATGACCCAGAGCAGTTTGGTACCTTTGTCACTGAAATTTTGTGAAGTACCCATGGCAGGCCAGGGAATTTTCAGAATATGAAATATTCATATACTTCCAGAAAACAAAAACATAAACAAACAACAATTTTTTTCCCAAGGGGTTGGGGATAAGACTGAAGTAGGTGATAGTGAATTTAATCACCAGAAGAACTTTACTATGTTCTTCTACTTTTCCAACCAATGGTTTAGTGACCTCATTTAAAGGAGGAAAAAAAAGTTATTTAATTTCAGCAAAAATGGAGCTTTAAATATATCTATGTGTACTAGAATTCTCCAGTCCATGTCAGCCTAAGGGAATTCAGACAAAATTGAATAAGGCATATTTTCCCCCTTCCATCTTACATTGTTTACTCTGAAAATTTAATACAGTATCTGCTATTAATTGTAGGTTTTAGAATAATCAGATTGTATGAATCCTTGAAATTACATAAACGTACAATAGTGTTTCCTCAGCCTACTCACAATTATCTTTTCAGTGGTGTATGAATTTTACAGTCAAAATAAAGAAATTAAATACTTTATTCTCCTTTCAGCACTAGCTCTTGGTTGTAAAGGATATAGAAGTTAGAATATGACTAGATCTGAAAAAGCCATCACCACCATCAAATAAAAAGTACAAAGAACATGCCTTTTTCAAGATGGTTTAGTAACATCATTTTCATAAGACAATATATTTAGCAAATGCTAAATTTTCCTCAAGCCTTCCTTAAAAGAAAAGAAAAGAATAGAAAAGAAGAGAGAAGAAAAGAAAAGAAAACTACCACCAAAGACTAACTGAAACAGTTACCTTTTCCTATAAAATATTTTAGCAATTGTAATCTAGGTACAAAATTGTGTTTACATAAGCAGCAACAGACTTCACTTGAATCATTTACAACTAAATCTTTAGTAATATAAGATTAGGAGAAGAAATTGAGGAGAAAGAGATGTTTTCTCCCCCATGATGAATTCAGTATACTTTTTAGGAATTCACAATGTCTGTGTGTGTTTATATATGTGCATGTATACACACACATAATATATACACACATTCACACATGGTATATATGTATACATTATATATGTGTGTATATTCTATATATACATTGTATGTGTGTGTGTGTGCATATATATGAAGATATATATATATCCATTATCATTATCATTAATGATAAATATAATTAATTACTCCTGTAAAAACACAACCTAATGTGAAACAACATTATAGGAGCCAATTAAAGTCCATGTGTCCAAAACATGACTTCTTATCTTTTCCTCCAAACCCACTTCTTTTCTGAATTTTCCTTTTTCAGCACAGGGTACCATCATTTTTGCTAGTCACCAACGTTTGAAATTTCAAAATCATCCTTCACTCTTCACTCTACCTCATTTTCTATATCCAATCAATTACATATCTCTTATAGCCATCCCCTTCTCTCCATTCACAATTGTGCTACCCTGCTTCAGAACCAGGCCTATTTCTCTTGTCTAGATTGTTAGAATAACCCCCAAATTGATCTCCTTGCTTCAAATCCCTCTCCTCTTCAATCCTTCCTGAATATAAATACAAGGGTGATATTTCTAAAGCACAGTTTTGACCATTTCACTACCATCCCACTCAAAAATTCAAATGGATACCTATTTTTTCTAGGATTAGACATGAGTTCCTTTGTTAGTTAAAGTCTAGGTCCAGTTTCCTTTTCCAGCCTTATCCAGCCATCACTTTCCTACATGCACTCTGTGATCCCATAAAACTCAATCATTTATTCCTTACAAATGCCATTCCATCTCCTTCCTTGGGGACTTTAGACTGTCCTGTGCATAGAATATACCTTCCCATCACCTCTGCCTCTTAGAATTCCTATTTTCCTTTAAGGCTCAATTCAAAAGGCACTAGGAACATAAAACCTTTCTGGGTGCCCCATAGCTTCTAGTACCTTTTCTCTGTGCTAGGATCTGTTTTTATGATTCTGATATGAAATGGAAATTATTGGCAAGAGCAGAAACTTCAGTAGCAAATAAGACTTATCATAGGAAGGCAAGCATATACTCTGATCCTACTAATAGAGGAAGAGGTAATTTGTGAACAATCTTGGCTTGGGCTGGTCTCAAGCAGCAAGTCCGGACAACAGATAGCTTGGCCATAAAATTTTCTGTAAGCATCAGAGAATGGAAAATTCCATAGCACTAGGAAGGATGTACTAGGGCACATTAAGTTGCAGTTGGAACAGCAAGTTAATCTAGTTTTTGTACTTTTTTCTAAGTTACATTATGATTTTTTAATATATCAACCAATTATATTGAAGGGGCTTTCATAAGTTTAAATAGACTTTGATTATAAGGTATCAACTGTGTGATTGTAAAAAATGACATTGTTTAGAGGCAACTTTATGAGGGATATGCATGTGTAACATGGTTTACTTCTGATCTCACTTTCTTAGGCCCAACTCTGTTACATTTTACCTCACTCAGGGTTCTCTGATACCCTGAAAGAATTAGGGAATCTTTCTTTATTACTAACTTGAGCACCCTCTGGCTGTATCCTCCCTCACCTCCATTCCATCCCCACACCCATCCCCCATGAATTTTTAGGGGACAGGTGACTAGAAATTTCATTGTGCTTAACCGCTCAACTTTGAATTAGCATTTACAAAAGGATATTTCCTCCAATGACATAGCAAGAACACATTGGGGGTATAACCTACCCTTATCTCAGTTTCTTCATAAGCTTTAGTCCCATGAAGCTCAAATCTAAAACCTATAGAGTTAACTTCTGCTGGGCTTTTGTGCCAGATCCATGCTCTTCATAGTGTTGCTGATGAAATCACTGAAACATCTGGCTTGGATTCCTGTCCTATTGGATCCCCATGGTTCATGTTCATAGACCAGATTCAAGACTCTACTCACTGTGTCTAGCATAAAAGAAAGAATGAATGAAAAAGCCAGAGACCCAGGCCCATTTTTCAGTCATGTGGCCAAAGGGTGGTAAGGAGAAGGAAGGAGGGGAAAGAGAGGGAGTAAGCATTTGTTAAGCCCCTCCCACTTACCACATGGTGTCACCAGCTGTCAGTAGAGTTAGTTTTATCCCCAGATATATATATATATACAGCAAAAATCCCACAGATGCTCAGTAAGGCCTTTTAAAAGATCCTAACAGTTCTAGCTATGTAGTCAGTGGGAAAAGACTGCTCCCAACCATATAGTACACCAACATAAAACTCATATGCCAGTCCAATCTCCTGGAAGGAGAATGTCAATGTCTTTCACATATATGACAACCTTTAGGTAATAGAGTCATGCAATAAACTCCCATTATACTCTCTCTTGCTTCAAACACTTTCTATCCTCGGAAAATAGGCAGGAATTCACTTTGAATACATTGTCCATGCCCTCAACTTGGAATCTTCTGGAATCTCTGGGGAGATATAGACATCCTCCTTTCACTTGTTTCCCAGGTGCCATAAAGAAAAGAGCCTCCAAACAGTCAATGTGGCATAACCGTATCCTGTCCCACATGCATGGGTGAAAACCACAATTTCTCCCAAATAGAAAGTTTTTCAGATTTAACAAATATTTCACAAAGTTTGCCAAAGATTACAAATGCCTGAGTTGGTGCTTGAAGGTCCTTCTTCAACTAATAGGCAAAAAGACAAGAAAAAGCCAAGGCAACAAATATCAGTTACTTGACCTGAATAGATCCATACAGAGTGTTCCTGACCACATATAGCTCAGCCTAAAGGGATTCAGAATATGGGACTAATTAGGAGTAATTCATTCATTCTCAGACAAGAAACTCCCCAGGGTAGAAACTTCCATGATTCCCTTAGCACATAAGGTCATCCAACTTGAGGCATGATGAATTCTATGTATCTATTCCTTTTTATAAAGGGCAAAATGTCTCTAGAGGTTCTCATATCATTGATAATACCCTTAATGTTTCAGGCAAATTTCTTCTAGATCTCAATTCCAAAGGGCACCTGAAATTTTCCCCGTTGGATCCCTGCCACTTCAAGGGCAGTCTAAATGGAATTGCCAACTCATTGGATAGAGCAAGTAGGTTCAGTTATTAAAATGGCAAAGAAAATAAAATACTTGGGGTGTCTAGGCACATAGGTAAACATTACTCTATGAAGATGCAAGGTATTGCTCTCACAATGAGTCAAGCAGTCTAGGTCTGTTTAAGTGCAAAGATAAAAAGCATGAACTCTTCTCAACTAAGCAGCAGCATTCCACATTTCTCATATTAGAGTCAAAATCAATACTTATATAAGATTCAACCAAGTATCAGTTTCTGGACACTCAAGGAATCAACAAATACAAAGCTGTCAATGTAGTGCCAAGACTATACATTTTTCTATCCCCAGTATGTTGTGGTTCCTCTTCCCACTTCTAAGAGAAGCCCTGCAGAATTTGAATAATACTGGTCCATTCCCTTAGGAGGAACAATTCAGCAATGAGAGACAATGGAGGAGTGATTGAGTTGCCCTTGCAAGAGAGTTGGTTCCTTAGAAAAAGAAAAGGCCATTGTCATCTCTTTGGTGCTGAATGGAAAAGAAAAAGTTCAGTGATATGGAAGATGGGACAGTAGAAGACATCTATTACCTTCTGATAGGAGCTATGGAAAATTCCAGGATCAATGAACCATGGTAGAGAAGACAGAACTAGATAACAATGACCAACATTTGTTAGTAGTTAAGGCTATTTGCAGGAAGAGTGAGTTATGGAAAGTGATGGAAGAGGAAAAATAGCACCATACAGACTGCCAGAGATCCTGAAGATGGGAGTGCCAATAATGAGGAGCAACCTAGGGACCTCTTGAGACAGCTCTACCCAGAGCAGTTTGTGACAAAAATTTTATAGGCTTTTTCTGTTCAACGGTTATGATTTTCTGTGGGCACTGATATTAACCATATTTGTTGTCATTGATTTGTAAATTAATTCACTATATTTTTGTTTTGTGAAACCATGCTTGCAAGGGCAATTGATGACTGTATTATCTGTAGCCAGATAGTAAGTCCCTTGATTATCTCCATGGGGTAAGGGTACCATGAAATTGATGTTTCCCAAAGATAACCCATGTCCTTCATGTTAGGAAGTCATATTTGACCCAAGGTTATATCAATAGTTTTAGTTTGTGTCATTATCAGGTTACACAAAGTCTTCATTTGTGCAAAAGCATCCCCATAAAGTCAGGGAAGCAATTCCTGGTTAAACATTTATTAAGTTCTTAATGTAATAGATACAGCTAGGTGGCAAGTAGATGTAGTTGTGGACTTGGAATCAGGAAGATCAGACATTTACTAGTTGTGTGATCCCAAGTAAGTCTTGGGATCCCTTGGTGTCTCTTCCAGGGTTGTTATGAGGATAAAATGAGATAGTATGAGTAAAGTGCGTTAGTGCCAATGCAGTATTTACAGTGCCCATGATCATGATAAAGACTATGACAGTAAGTATTGCATGACAGTTGGTTGCAAAATAAACCAGATTCTCCAGATAAAGGATAGAACTGAAGGACTTATTTAGATACCAGAAAACTGAATCCCAAAACCAGTAAGCTGATTCCATCATAACACCAAAGATATTCAGAAGCCATAATAATGCTGAGAGCCACAGCATCCTTCAGCCTTCCCACAAACAAATACAAGATCAATATTTACTCACGAGCTTATCTGACTTCTTGCCTGAGTGTTCTCTCTCCCCCACCATCTGGCTAGTTCTGAATACCAGCTTCCTGTGGGCTCTCCTTCCCTTCTGCAAAACTCCTCCCACCATAGGCTCAATGTGACTACATTCAGTCTATTAGGAGGCAGAGTTTACTTTCAAAGCAGGGGAGGTCTTCAAACTCCCCCCCAGGTCTCTTAAGGGGCAGGGAAGATCTTCAAATTCCCATTCCCATTACAAGTGCTTTGCAAACCTTAAAGCACTATGTGAATGCTAGTTAATATGATGAGGATGATCATCATCATCTTTATTTTATGCAAAGAACTGTGTTAGCTCTTCTCTGGTTGTCCTATTTAGACACAGTATGTACTTTTGCACAATTCTACCATTGGTCTGTAAGTATGGCAGCAATCCATTTTTGGTGTCTAAACCTTTGTATTTCAATGCTTGTTTGTTTTCTTCTTTATACAGATCTCTGTGTGCCATCATTTCTAATATTTTCAAATACTTGATTTCATTTATCCTGTAATCATCTTCTAATTAATGCAACAGTGATTCACATAGAAGACACAACCAAAAGTTCAGTCACAGTACCACAACTCATTAGACACTGGGATTTTTCAAGGTTCCATTTATTGAAGGATTCTTTAGAAAAGCTGCTCAGGATAAAGAATAAGGCTGTGTCTATCTGACAGTGTAGCTCCCTTTCAGAGGGCATAGTCAGCATAATCAAAAATAAAGGGACCTTCATGGGCATTACTCATGGAACAGAGAAAGTGATTCATTGCCATTCATTGACCTTAACAGATTTCATAGAATCTTGAAGTTGAAAAGGGAGCCCCTTTAACTACTCCCCCCGCCTGACCCCCAAATCTGTTGGAACAAGACCTGTACCTTCCTAATTCCCCCCTCAAAACTTTCTTTGATTATAGGTGCTAATTTGCATTGGTGGAGTTTTCTCACCTGGAAATCCTTAACACTGATGAAATCACAGGTCTTCTACTACACTGCCCCCATGGTCCAAGATCAAGATGTTTTGGATCCTAACTCAATTATTAAATGTGTTAGCTATCACTTACAGCTTTGTAACCTCAAAAAAATTGATAATCAGGTCATTTATGTATCCTTCCCAATCGAGATCCTGGCATATTTTGTGTCCTGACCTCCAGGACACCCTCCTACCTTCTTTGATGACTTGGGAAAGGACTGAGAAGTCAAAGGATTGGGGTATATGGTGAGGTCAAAAGTCAGGGTTTGGGGTTACAAATAATAGCAAGTTGTGAAATGACAATAGATTGTGATTAGATTAGGAAATTTCAGCATTTATGAACATGAAAGTGGTACATCTGTTTAGTACCTGGCTTATGGTCTTTCTTCTCTAACTTCTGCCCTCATATTAGGGGACTTCAATGTACCTATGCATACTTCCTCAAACACCCTAATCTTCTAGATCCTCAATGTATGCATTTCCCATGACTTCACTACACCTCAGTCACACAGTGATGATCATGCCCTTCATCTTGCTATCATCCCACAGATGTACCACTTTCATGTTCATAAATGCTGAAATTTCCTAATCTAATCACAATCTATTGTCGTTTCACTACTCGCTCTGCTTTGTAACCCCAAACCCAGTCCTTTGCCCTCACCATATACCCCAATCCTTTGATTTCTCAGTCCTTTCCCAAGCCATCACTCTATGTAACCACCTTGACATCTTGGTGAACTAGTTCAACTCTACATTGTCCTCTTGAGTCTCTTATCTTTTAATCCTATCACTGATCTTGCCCTGCCAAGCCTCTACCTTTTATTACTCTCCCTTTCCTCTGCCTTCACTCCTATTTATGTGCTATTGAACAAAGTTGGAAAAATCATCTATGCTGACTGGATCCAGCACAAATTTATGTTACACAATCTCTCCTGAACCTTCATTGCAACAAAGCAAATCTTTTATATTTCCCTAATCAACTCACTATCCCACTCACAGCAATAACTCTTCCAAACTTTTAAATTCCTTCTCATATCTCCAGTGGTTCCCCCTTAACCATCCTCTAAGTTGACAAATTTGCTTCACGTTTTACTGAAAATTTTGAGGCTATTTGCCAAGACTTTCTTCTTCCCTCCTCATCTAACCATTCAGATACATTTTTCCGTTATCTACTTTTTTTACTCATCTCACAAGAGGAGGTGGCCCTTCTCCTAGCCAAAGCAAACACCTCTACATGCACAATAATCCCATTCCACTACCTTCTCTTGAAGATTGTCTTCCCTAGTCATCTCTATTCTCTCATCTTTAATCTCTCCCTGTTTATAGCTACTTTTCTTATGCCTATAAACATGCTCATGTCTCCCTCATCCTCAAAAAACCTTCACTTCATCTTTCCATCCTTGTTAATTCTCATTCCATAACTCTCTTCCCTTATGCAGTGTTTCTCCTTGAGAAGGTCAATGAAATAGGTGTCTCTACTTCCTTCCATCTCATTCTCTTCTTAACTTTCCACAGTATGATTTCATACTTTATCATGCAACCAAAACTGTTATCTCTAAAATTTACCAATGATCACTTAATTGACAAATATAATGATATTTCATCAATCTTCATCCTTATTTAGCTTTCTATGACTTTTGACATTATTGGTCACCTTTTTCTTCTTGATATCCTCTTCACTCAAGGTTTCTATGACATTGTTCTCTTTGATTTCCCCATAGCTATGTGACCCCTTCCTCAGTCTCCTTTGTTGTATCTTCATCCAGGTCATATCTACTAACCACGAGTGTCTCCTGGGACTGTCTGAGTCTTTTCTTTTATTATACCATTTTTCACTTGGTGATTGATCGCATCTACTTCCATGGATTCAGAGATCATCTCTGTTTCTGATAATTCCAAAAATCTGTTTCTGTAGTTCTAGTCTCTCTCCTAACCTCCTGTCTTGCTCTCCAACTGCTTATTGAACACCTCAAACTGGATGCCATAGACATCTTAAACTTTCTCACCTCTGTTGCCAAGTCATGTTAACTTTACCTTTGTAAAAACCTCTCATGGGTAGCCCTTTCTCTTCTCTGACACTACTAATACCTGGTTCAGGCCCTTATGACTTCCTGTTTGGACTATTGCACCACTCCTTTGTTTGGTCTCCCTGCCTCAGGTCTCTCCCTACTCTCTATCTTTTCAATTGTCTCCCTGACTCAATTATTTCCCCACTCTAGTCCATTGTCTTCTCAGCTATAAGATTAATGTTCCTAAGGCCCATGTATGACCATATCACAACCCCTTCCTCATCAATAAATTTCAGTGCTTCCCGATCACTTGCAAGATCAAATATGAAATCTTCTGTCTGGCATTCAGAGCCTTTCATAACCTTCATAACCTATTTTTCATTGTTTCTTATATAAAACCCTTCATTTCTTTACTCTGGACATTTTTGCTGGTGTCCCTTATGTCTTAATTTCTTTCCCCCCTCATCTTTGCCTACTGGCTTCCTTTGCTTTATTCATATCCCAGCTAAAATCCCACCATCTACAAGAAGCCTTTCCCAATCTTCCTTAGTACTAGTATTTTCCCTCTGTTGATTATATCCAATTCATTTTGTTTGTACATTTTGTTTGCTTGTCGTCTCCACCACTGAACTGTTAGGTTTTTGAAGCAAGGAATGTTTTTTTTTTTTTACTTTTTGTGTCCCTAGTTCTTATCACAGTGCCTAGTACATAGTAGGCACTTAATAAATACTTGTTGCCTGTTAAAACTGCTCAACAGCACAAAGAGAAAGAATGAGCCATTCTCTACTCTGTATTGACAATGAACCGTTCTTTGCTTTTGGACACTCAGTCATTTCTGATTCTACTGTCCACTGGTGAAGGATAGTCCTGTTGTTGCAGAACAGTCTCAGGAGCTCTGAGCCAACAGCATGTTTCCAAGACCTCTGCAACAATAGGACTGTCTTTCACCAGTGGACAAATATGGCAAAACAACATCAAAACAGACGGACAAAGTACCTGCATAACAGCCATGTCTCCTCAGTCCTTGGCAGCTCTGGGTGGCAGCTCTCAAAAGTTCTGGGCAATTCAAAGTGGCCCTCAGCAATCCTCTTAGTCTCTCTCTGCCTCCAAGATGCTGCTTCCAAAAAATTCTTCTGCCTCTCTCTTTTCTTGTGTCTCTCTAAATTTACTTCACCAGCTCCTCCCAGTTCATCCCTCTCTTTTCATGTCAACAAGTCCATCCCATAAGTGGGATTCACAAGCTCTGGGTTTTAACACAATCAAACCAAAAACCAAGCCAATACAGGGGGATCTTTAAATTCAATTACTATTACATCCCCACCCTTTGGAAATTGTGACAATATTTGCAGTTCTTTGTGGTACCTCTGTTGTTCTTTTTTCAAATATTATCTAGTGATCACATTTGTGCATGTATTCAGCTCCTGGTATGTTACTCTGTTTTCTCTTGTTAGCTTCCTACTTATTTGGGGTTTCAATTCCTTATGATGAATTTTGTTTTGTCTTTCAGTACCAAAATAAAAACTGAGCTTTGTCTTCCTTCCATCATTCATTATGGTCCTGCCTACCATAAGCAATAGTCCCATCCCTTCCTTAATTCTCCTCTTTCTCCCATTGTACCTTAAAACAAACAAAACAAAACAATAATACTCTTTTTTTTGTTTTCCTTAGCATTCCTTACCAACATCTTATTCTGTACTTTTGTTGTCATGACACTTCTAATAAGACTATGCCATTCTTTTCTATTCATTCTGCATTCCCTATTCTTTGTTTCTTTTCTTTCCTTCCTTGCTTCTTTCCTTCTGTCTTTCTTTCTTTCTCTCTCTCCCTTCCTTCTTTCCTTCCTTTCCTCCTCCTTCCTGTCTTTTTTTCCTTCCTTCCTTCCTTCCTTCCTTCCTTCCTTCCTGCTTCCTTCCTTCCTTCCTTCCTTTTCTTCCTTCCTTCCTTCCTTCCTTCCTTCCTTCCTTCCTTCCTTTCTTCCTTCCTTCCTTCCTTCCTTCCTTTCCTTCCTTCCTCCTTCCTTCCTTCCTTCCTTCCTTCCTTCCTTCCTTCCTTTCTTTCTTTCTTTCTTTCTTTCTTTCTTTCTTTCTTTCTCACTTTCTTTCTTTCTTTCTCTCTTTCTTTCTTTCTCTCTTTCTTTCTTTCTCTCTTTCTTTCTTTCTCTTTCTTTCTTTCTTTCTTTTTCTTTCTTTCTTTCTTTCTTTCTTTCTTTCTTTCTTTCTTTCTTTCTTTCTTTCTTTCTTTCTTTCTTTCTTTCTTTCTTTCTTTCTTTCTTTCTTTCTTTCTTTCTTTCTTTCTTTCTTTCTTTCATCTCTTGGGCAAACCTTTTAAAACTAGGTTGCTTTGGAGTACCTAGGTCATACAGTGGATAAAGTACCAGCCCTGGAGTCTTCAGGAAGACCTGAGTTCAAATCCAGAACTAGACACTTGATACTTACTAGCTGTGTAGACCTGGGCAATTCACTTAACCTCAATTGCCTCTTCAAAGAACAAAGCAAAACAAAACAAAAAAACTAAGATGGTTCATGAGTCCTCTGTGGTTCCACATTGGTCTTTTGTAATGGTAATGTAATTTTGAATTTGATCCCTTTTGTTTTGGCAAAAGTAGCAAGTACTTAACATTTAGTAACTGATTAAGCCTCTGATTGGGGGAACAGAAGTTATGAATTCCTATCTCCTGTTAACTGACATAACAGGAAGGGTTGGTTGAAGAAAGTAGGTAATACAGCGTATATAAGAAAAGCCCCAGAGAAGCACAGTCAGAATTTCCTGAGATCTGGTGGCAGAACAGTTACAAAAGAATGGAGAACTGAGTCCTGAGAACTTGTGGTGGTGGAGCTTCTTCTGAACAGGATCCCAGAAGCCCAGAGCCCAGAGCCAGGAGGCCAGGAGCCAAGAGGACAGAGCCAGGAGCTGGAGCCAGGAGCCAGGAGCCCAGGAGCCCAGAATCCAGAGCCAGGAGCCCCAGAGCCCAGGAGCCAGGAGCCTAGGAGCCAGGAGCCCAGGTGACTGAAAGCATGACTGGGATGCTGAGACTTTGTTTGTGGCTTGTTTGAACTTTGAATTTCTTGGAGCAGAAATGATGAAGTATCTGAAGTGGACCAGACCCTGTGAAGTTCAGTGTGGAGCAGGACCTGCCCAGAAAGCTGGTCAAGGAACTGGGAGCTGTGTGTCATTGAACCTAGGTGACAGTCTGGTGAATCCAGGTAGAATCTGGGACCATTGAAGGGCATCCAGGGAATCTGAGAACAGGCCCCATCAAGATGAAAAGACCTCTCCTTGGGTACTGAGTAATTATGGAATTATAGTTTACTAGTGACCTAAGGGGTGGAAGGTTTTGTGTATGATACTTAGTAAGACTTTTGCTGAATAAGCGACTGATTGTACTTTGACTATTGTACTTTGAAACTACTGATAAATGACTGATTGAGTTGATCAAGACTTTGCCCCAAGAGTGGAACACTTTGACTGTGTACTTTGATACTACTGATAAGTGACTGATTGAGTTAACTTAAGAGTGACTATTTTACTTTGAGACTATGTTGTGAATATTATATTGTGATTTTCTATGATAAGTTGTAATATGGTGAATGCTGTATTTTGAATTATGCTGTACCTTGATTTTCCATCGATGTTTTGCTTTTGTTATGGAATAAATAGAGTGATCACTATACTGAGTAATAAGAAGCTTAAAAAAGCTGTTCACAGTAGCAGTTCTTCTGGAAAGCTTCTGTGCATGGTATTACATCTTTTTAGACCCCCTTGCATTTTCCTCCCTTAGAGTTGTTTTTCTTTGTGCCTTTAGGATTTCATTTTTGAAATCATTCCCTTAACTTTCTGGGTTAATTTCTGTTATAACATTTTAGGCCATGGGACAGTATCTATCCTTTATCTGAACTCTTTGAAATATGCTCTATCAAAATCTTGTGAGCATGTCAGACTGTGACCAGTTTTCTTTTCCTTTGTTACAAAATCATTTTTTTTCATACATTTACAGAGTAATTTAAAAGCATATTTGTTTTTTTCTAAAATTCCCCCCAAACAATATTTAAGTATTTCTGTATTCCTCTGGAGATTAAGTTAGAAGATCTAATAAAAGAAATATGTTTTAAACATATCTCCAAATGCATAGTTTCTATGGTGTGTTTTAAATTTGAATTTAATCTTGCTTCTGAATTGGAAGATATCTGAGCTACTGCCTTGATTAAGTAGCTAGTTAGTGCTTATCTTTTTTCCCCCATGTTGCTGAAGCTAAAGAGCCTGTTTAAAAAGTCTCCAAGCTATATTTATGAAATTGAAGCAAGTGGCAGAGTTTTTCATATTTTGACAGTTTCAGCACCGAGCAGAAAAGATAGCCACTTTAGACCACTAATGGATTCTCAAGAATTATCCCCTGCGATCATCTCCATGTGTGAAGAACCATATGTCAAACCTACTTCAGCTGGTACATCATTGAAAATAGGTTTGTTCTTCTTATTCTGGAGCAACTCTGCTAAAATCTAAGACAAAACATTGATGATTACTAAAGTAGCCTGATTTCCTTGGAACTGAAACCTTTTTTTAAATATTAAGATAGCACCTAATAATATAGATTTCTTAGACACATTATTCAATTCAATTACTAAGCAAACATTAAACACCTGCTATCTGAAAAGTACTCTGCTAGTTTCTGTGGATACAAAGATGAAAAATACAACTGTTCTTACCCTTAAGAAATTTATAATTGAATATATGTGTAGTACTGTATTCTATACTTTAAAAAGTCAAATATATAGTGATGAGACCTGTGAATTCATTGGTGTAGGGGGTACCCAGGTGAGCAACTTCCTCTGCCAATGATGGTTGATATCTTTTTGTAATTGTAGTCGAATTTTCAGGCAGCTAGGTTGTATAGTGGATGGAATGTTGGACCTGGAGTCAAGAAATCCTGAGTTCAAATCTGTCCTCAGACACTTATTAGCTGTGTGACTCTGGGAAACTCAGTTTGCCTGCTTACCTCCATTTCCTCATCTGTAAAATGATCTGGAGAAAGAATTGGCAAATACTCTGGTAGATAGATACAAAGATACTCTGGTATCTTTGCTAAGAAAACCCTAAATAGGGTCACAGAGAATCATAGATGACTGAAACAACTTAACAAGTCACATTTTCTTGCTCTTATATACGTACATACCCAAACATACACCTATAGTGGCTAAACCAAGAAAAAGACAGTCTTACCCTTCTTTGTAGGTCATAGAATCCTTTAGAAGTCTTTTTTGAGGTGGTAAGACAAGGTAATTGGAGTTAAGTGATTTGCCCTAGGTCATGCAGTTAGTGTGTGTCAAGTGTCTGAGGCGGGATTTGAACTCAGGTCCTCCTGACTACAGGGCTGGTGCTCTATTTACTGAGTCATGTAGCTGCCTTTGTCAATCTATTAAAGTCTATGTACCTCTTCTCAGAACAACAAAATATGTAGAATTACAAAGAAAATCAATTCTATCGAGTGCAGTTATCAAATTATTTTTTAAAAAATCACAAACTTTGTGTTAGTAATTCTTGCTCTAGAGCAAAAAGGGAATTCAGAGACCATCTAGTCTAACTTTTTCATTTTACAGTTAAGGAAACTGAGTCTGAAGAAGGTTAAATGACTCTCCAACTCTCACACAGGGAGTAAGCATTTGCACAGACCTGTTTGCATTTATCTCACTCTCCCTTTATTAAGCATCTGCTATGTTCCAGGCATTGTGTTAATTGCTGAGGACACAAAAAGAGGCAAGAGACATCCCCTCCCTTCATGGAAGCTCACAATTTAATGGGGGAAGCAAGAAGCAAACAAATATGTACAAACAATATTATAGGACAGATAGGAAATAAATAAGAAAGGGCAGGCACTGGAATTGAGAGGGATTGGGAATACCGCTATTTTGTTTGGGCCATGAAGGAAGCCAGGGAAGCCAGTAGGCAGAAATAAGGAGGGACAGCATTTTAGGCATGGAAGCTAAAAATAATGCCTGAAGCAGACAGATGGAATGTCTTGTGTGGGACAGCCAGGTAGATGGTCAGTGATACCAGATCAAAGAGGAAATAGTGGGGAGTAGGGTGAAAGGGAAGCTAGGAGGGGTTGGAGGGAGTATTTAAGGGGAAAGAATGAATTCGGTCTGGGACATGTTGAATTACAATAATACTGGCCCTACCTTCCTCTCAGAAACTCTGCGAAGATGAGCATGTTAATATATGTGAAAGCTATGTTTCTGTTCTTTCAACAGGGCAATCAATGCTGTGAATTCCTGGGAGGGTCCAAATGATGCTGTCGTCTGAAGTGTCAGGATAATGTACAAATTCACAAGTATCTCCTTCATGACTCGTCCTCAGTTATCTACTGAATGTTTCCTGAGTACACAAGAAAGGCCTAAGCTGTCTCCAATCTGAACTGACAGTCTCCACCACAGGGAATCTGTCTCCAGAAGATTGTGTCTGTGATAGTGCTGTAATTGGCAATGGCTCCAATGGAGGCAGTGGGTCCTTGGTAAGCGGTGATGACAAGCAGAGCTGTACATTATTCCAATTTGAGCCCTGAGTGAATCCAGATTGCCTCAAACCATGTTCACAATGACAGGCTGAATTAGAATCCTCAATTTCAGGTCAATGGTATTGTTCTCTCTCCCTTACTTCCTCCCCAACTCCCTCACCTCCAAAAGGGGTGGTGGTGATGGAGAGCATGTAGAACTGCCTGCCTAGCAAGGGTTAATATTGGACAAGGGCTGGGAACACAGATCTGATGAACTCTTTTGAAAGTTGGGCTCCCAGGAAAATAGGGCTTGGTGCTAAGGCCCAATAGGACTTCCCTGTCACTCAAAGAGAGCATCTGAGCTACTGTATTTCCCAGTTTATATGTAAAAAAAAGTGTAGCTGTTTGTTGATCAATATTCCTCTTGGGTCTCCTTTACTACCTTCCTGGCATTAACTTATCCATCTCGAAGTCTCTTTACGTTGTCCCTTTGACCTGAGACCCCTTTTTAAATTTTAGCATCTTCCTAATAAGGTTCTTCAATTGATTATAATTGATTTGCTCCTCTTGTAAATGGGGATACTTAGCTTCTGGTATTATGTAAATAGTTCAAAACACAGTATACCTTAGGGATAAAAAGAACACCTCTCCCCCCTTTTTGTAGTGAAGTAGAGGAGCATGCACTAAGTTAGAAGATGTGAAATGAAGGGGAAAGATTACTTGATGGCCTATTAACTAGGACTTTCCATTTTGACTAATGTCTAACATCATTGTTTGCAGGATAATCATTCCATATAGGAGCTATATAATGGAATTGTGCATTCAAAGGGAATAATAGAGATCTTGGTAATTCCCATGTTCTACACAAAAAAAGCCCTTAGGAAAAAACCTCAAATCTTGGCTCAATCACCAATTATAAAGGCTTTGCTATACATTTATTTTTTTCTATGTTTAAAATATGTCTTTTAGCAATAATCACAAGAACACTACCAGTGTGTAAAACGAAATAGCACCTGGAGTGAAGGGGAAAATTTATTCTTATGTTGCAGAGATAATATCTGCCTCAAAGACAAGGGTCCATTGAAATGTTGCTAGTAGAGCAGGTTGGTTAACTTGATTGTTTGTGGGTGACTTCATACATGCAGCTTATTTGGAACATTCTTGGAGCCTGGAATTTGAGGGAGAGGAGATTCTAGGAAGTGGGATAAGGATGGAGGAGGAGAGATGGGCAAGTACCCAGGCCCATAACTGAAAACTCTAAGTTCCTTCCAAACTTGTTCCTTCCTTTACAAAATAGAATTTAAGAGGGACAGAAACACAGGGGGCCATGTCTGATGTCTGCACTGTTGATCTGCCCTGGAAACCTGGAATAGCAGAACAAAGTGGTGAAGTCCTACGGAAAAGAAGGACTATCCCCTTGGTCAAATTTATCTCAACCACATATTCCACCAAAAATTCTTGTGAATTAGGTAACTCATCATCAAAAAAGGAAATAGCCTGGAGATTATTAAATTTTATAGTCATTGTCTTTATTATCATTGCCAATAACAATGACAATAGCTAACAATTCTATAATTGTGTTCAGATTATTTGAAATAAAAAGTAATTTTGATATGGTTTCATTTTGTGTTTTAGTAGTTATACATTTGTGTTTCTATTTACATCATACTGACTCAAAAATCTTAACTTGGCCAGATGAAACCAATTGAACTGGTTTTTTTCCACATTTAGCAAGTTTTTTGGCAGGTTAGCTCTGGATTTTGTGCCATACAAAAATGTTTCATTGATCTCTTATTTTGCTTCAAAATTCTGTGTTTTTCTTCTAAGTCCAAGTGAGTCTGGGCATCTTCTTTAGAATATTAAATATAAACCCCAAAGATATTTTGGGGAATTTTTTCTTCCAGTGCTCCTGAAAAACTTACCTTCACTGAAGGACTGGTGAATTCTGAGAAATATATTTTTATGCTTAGAAGAAGAATTGGTTAGGAACTGTTAAGAATGCTTTCTGATTGCATTAGGATCATATTGCCTTAGATATAGTAAGTATTTGATATATGTTTACTTGAACATTAATTCAGAAAGAGTGACTAACACTTAGTTTCCAGAATTGCTCAGTTGATACAAAAATAGCTCTTTTAATGGTTATTGTTAAAAATCAATGGGATTTTAATAATAATTTACATTATATCATTCATTAATACTTTTCTTTTAAAATTTAAATGTTGACTTTCTATATCATCTCCATCTCACAGTGAGAGACATCATGGCCTCGGAATCAAGAAGACCTAGATTTATTTAAGTCTTATATATGATAAATCTGCTGTGTGACTTCAGATGAATCATTTAAGGTTTCAGTGATCTAGACAACTCACTAACTTTCAGGAAAGGTGGTAACCTGTTTTGGTGAGGGGAATTTCCTATCACTTTATTTTCCTAATACAATCCTACCACTCCTGCCCACCCATCCACACAGAGAGCCATGTCTAAAACAAAGAAAAGTAAAAGAATTTTTAAAAAGTAGTTAAGCAAAATTACCCATCTGGTTAATTAAGTCCAACATTACTTGATGTGTTCCAACTCCATTGTCCCTCACCTCAGCCAAGAAAGGAAGAGGGTTCTAATATTTCTTATTTTCGACCAAGGTTGGGCATTATAAATTAGACCATCTTCAATTTCTATCATTGTTTTTGTTGTTTTCATTTTGTTATAGACTTTACATACATTGTTTTCCTGATCGTTTATTCCACCTTACAAACAATTCGTATAATTCTTCTCATACCTCCCATAGAAGCTGTGACCAGCTCGGTTATTTTTATCTTGGCTGATTCATCCTTCCAAGGGCATCCTGATGGCCCACTCCTACTTTTAGGAGTTTACCATATTGGTGCTGGACATAGTGAGGCTGTCTAGTGAGCTTTAGCACCACTGTAGCTCAGAATTCCAGAGCTCAAGTGATCCACCAGCTTCAGCATCCCTAGTAATAGGGATTACAGGCCTATGCCACTATTCCCAGTGGCCATGATTTTCAAGAAGAGTAAAAAGAAGAATGATGAGTTTTACATTGATTCCCTGCAAAATTCTAGAATAAGTGATTTTAACATTATTTGTGAATACTTAGAAAAGAAAGAGGTGATCATCAGCTCATACTAACTCTCTGGTTCTTTTCCATTATTCACTTTGGCTACTTACAGATAGAGAAAATAAATTCCCCTACTAAGGATTCCTGTTCTTTTGGAAAACAGAGATGAGACACTATACCTGGAACACACTGAATAGACAAGTTTCCAGGGAGATCTAATGATTTATATCAGTTGAAGGGAGTGGGATGCCTCCCAGAGATGTGGACAAGGAGGTCTCTGGTTCACAAAATACTTAGTACATTTCCATCGAGGAGCCCAGCAAACTCTTTTAGTAATAACTAGGCCAATAACTGGGTCAGATTATCAATCCTAGATCATTCCTACTGTTTGTCTTTGTAGGATACTGCCTTAAGCACAGAGGAATATGAGAGTTAATGAGCACTGATTTCAGCTGTATAAATGAATTAGGATCATTCTTTCTCCTCTATATATGGATTTGTGTTTTCTATCTAAGAGAATTTTGAGAGTTTCTTCCCCCATTTACTCATTATGGCTCCTTTTGATGATACACTCACATCAAGGAAGGAAGAATACAAACATTTATTAAACACCTACTAAGTATCAGGTAATGTTCTAGCACTTAACAAATATTATCTCATTTTGTACTTGCATCAACCCTGAGAGGTAGGCATTATTATTATCTTCATTTTACAGTAGAGGAAATTGAGGCATACAGAGGTTAAGGGACTCATCCAGAGTTATACAACTAGTAAGTTTCTAACGCTGGATTTGAACATGAACCTTCTTGATTTCAGGCCTAGCAATCTATCCACTGTGTCCTCTGGTTGTTAAGTGCATTGTCAAGTACACTCAAATTGAATCAAGTCCTAGACATGGCAGAATAAATTTTGTCAGTCAAATAGGACCTGAGACAGAGGATGAATATCCCAGTGTACTATGCAAGTATCGTATTGAACTCTTTACCAATGGGTGAGGATTTTACAGGCTGGGGAACTGCTATCAGCCACACCCATCATCTTTATCTATATTAAATGTAGAGGACATCCATCCTCTCTTCACATCAGTGTCCTTTAAATATTTTATGTGGGGTACTCCAAGGACCCATCATTTTATCAGGACCCATCTTCACTTTATGAAGAATTGAAGTTGAAGCATGCTTAAAATGCAATGGAGAGGAGAAAGGGAGTAATGAATATGAGCAAGTTATAACATGGCTAATGAGAAATTATTTAAGAGAAGAAATATAAAGAATGGTATCAGAAAAATGCAGCCTTTGTGTCCCTTTGGTATCCATGTGATACTAAGAGAACACAAAATGTTTCCCAGAATATTAGGTGGATATTCTGTTTTTTTCTGGGCTGAGCCTTCCTTGGGCTAATTCTGTAGTACTTTTTACTTGATATTGGAATGAAATGAGATACTTTTGTTCAGTATTTAACCAAAGATTTACTTAACCATAGTAACAGAAATACATTGAACAAGGAAATTCATTGAAGGCACCACCAGCCTCATTCATTGAAGTAAAGTTCCTCTTCCATCTGGGTCCACCAGTCAAGCATCAGATAGTATCTGCAGTTACTCAGTTGTTTTGTTCTCCAGCAACTCAGAAGTACTATCAATAACCCCAGTTGTTAGTTCCCTCTGTGGATAAGTCTTAAGTATACTTTCAATGCATTTTAACAAAAAATAAAAGAAAGCAATAGTAGTTTTAATTAGCAGTTGGGATACTGCTCCCTGATCCTATTTTATATTCATGAGAGATAGGATAATGGCCAATCATAGACAGGTTGCAATGCTTTAATACTAGGAAGGAGGTTTTTTTTTTAATCTCAGATCTGCTTGTAAATGTTATTTTTCACAATGATCAGTCAGGCTGCTGAAAAGGACAGCAGTTCAACTGGAACTTTTATGAAAATAGAAGAAAAACAAAAACAGGAAAATTAATGATTAGAAAAAAATACTCTTGAACAGGCTTCACATAGAAGTGGGATTCTGTTAGGCAGTTATCACTCCACCATATAACTATTTCTTCTTCCTACATCACCATTACAAAGGGAAAACAAACAAAACAAAAACTCAACAGTCCTGGAATGTCAGGAAAGCAAAGAAGGGTCATCTGACCCATTAGCTCAACCAGCCTAAGCTGGTTGAAACAGAAGAAACAGAAGTTTCTGCATGACTAGTGAAAAGGAACTTCTATAATCACACTGGGCAGGGGAGGATGTGATTGTAGAATCAAACAGAGAGGGAGGAATGTGGCAACTGGGACAGGGAACAACAAATTCACAGATCCCCCCTCACTCTCTTCTAAGGAATAGGGTTCATTGAGGTCCTGAACTAGTAAAATTCTAGTAAAATTGTTATTTCTTCTCTCTCTCTGTCTCTGTCTCTCACTGTCACTGTCTCTGTCTGTCCCCGTCTCTGTCTGTCTCTCCCCCGTCATATATATTTAAATTCAGACAAACTAGATCAGGAATGGGGAACCTGTAGCCTTGAGGCATATGTGGCCCTCTAGGTCCTCAAGGCCCTTTGACTGAATCTAAACTTCACAGATTGTTCTGTGAGCTTGTTTTCTTCTGCACTTCGGGATCTACAGGGCTACACATGGCCTTGAGGGTGCAGGTTCCCCATCCCTGAGCCAGATGTTTATATAATGGGATTCCATTATGATTTATTTATTTCAGCTAAATCTGAATGATTTACTCCTACATTAACATACAGAAACTTTCTGCTAAGGATTTGCCACAAAAGGATATCTCAAGAAAGAAGTCAAAGGGACTTTCATAATGGCTCTGAAAATAAGCAAAGTAATATGACTAGTGCTAAAAATTCTGCTCCATACTATAGTTTAATAACTGTATTAAACAGGAGAGATGACTACTTTTTACCAAGCTGTTTCCAACAACAGGGTAAGACTAGTATATTTAATAAAAATAATCCCTAAGCAAAACAATCACCTTAGTAACTTTATTCTTATTTATTTATTTTATCTTTTTGGAGGGGGAAGGGCAGGGCAGTTGGGGTTAAGTGACTTGCCCAAGCTTACACAGCTAGTATGTGTTAAGTGTCTGAGGCCACATTTGAACTCAGGTCCTCCTCACTCCAGGGCTGGTGTTCTATTCACTGCATCACTTAGCTGCCTCCACATCTTAGTAACTTTAAAACAAGTTAGACAAAAGCAACAAATACCACTGATGGATCTAATCTCTTGAATTCCTAGACATTCCTGTTCTCCTAGAGAAAATAAAGAGTTGGCACTCTAGGGTCTTGTAGAAATTCACATTGAAGAAAAATCATAGCTTTTTTGTTTTATATACAGAAAATGTTATTACATGCTTTTAACAGACAACTTAGGCTAAGAAAAGAGTGTCACTCAATTCTCTACTCCTGAAGGACCGGAATTCCAAAGGCTGACCAGAACTGGGTCCCAATTAGTGTTCAGTTATGCTCAGTGTCAAGATGTTCATCTTGTGGGGCAGCCAGGTAGCACAGCGAGTAAGAGCACTGGCTCCAGTGTCGGGAGGACCTGGGGATCGAATCTGGGCTCAGACACTTAGCACCCACCCAGAAACACCTGGCCGTGTAACCTTGAGCAAGTTACTTAACCCTGATTGCTTTAAAAAAAAAAAGATGTTCATCTTGTTACCCTGCCATGTGGTTCTGTTTTCACTCAGCTCATGTGAATACAGACTTCACATCACCCATCTCAACAGACACTTTAGCAGTGAAAAATACTCAATAGTCACAATTCTCTTTGCCAAATTCTGATATCTTATAGCCACCAAAGGGCAATTTCATGGGGCTGACATTGTAATTGTTAATACAGCACCCTCCAGCTTGAAGCTGGGCCACCACTTGGAGAGCCTGCTGAAGATTCCTTGTGAAGGCATCAGCTGCAAGTCCAAAGGTGGTGTCATTAGCTCTCTGGAAGACCTCAGCCTCTGTACCAAAGGGCAAAATGGACATAATTTGTCCAAAGATCTCTTCCTTCACACAGGTCAGGTCATCTTTGCAATTTTCTAGTACACAAGGTTTCATGCAGTACTCATCCTTTGACTTGCAATCCTCTGGAACGTAGAAGTCTCCACCACACAGCACTTTGGCACCTTAGTTCTTTGCCTGTTTGATGAACCTAAGGACACATTGTAGATGTGGTCAGCTGATGAGGGGGCCCATTTTTGTGTCTTCCAGAAGGGGGTCCCCAATCTTTATCTTTTGGGTTTTGCTCCAGTGTCGGGATGACCTGGGGATCGAATCTGGGCTCAGACACTTAGCACCCACATCCTCTGTGAATTTACCCAGAATACTCAGGCCATTACAGCAAACCTGGCCTTGAGCGAGGAAGCTGTCTATCATTGCTTCCTTCACAGCACTCTCTATATCACAGTTGGAGAAGATGATAAGGGGAGATTTGCCTTTAAGGTCCAGGGTGACTTTGGTGGACATCTCCATGATCTTGCCTGTGGGTACACTCCCAGGGAAAGAAACTGGTCACATCATGATGCTGGCATAGAAACTGGCCTGTGGCAGCTTCACCTTGCACCACACTGAAGAATCCAGGAGGCACCTTGGCGTCAGTATAGATTTAGGTCAAAAGCACGGAGGAGACATGGCCGAGAAGGGAGAAGGCTTAAAAACCATGGTATTACCACAAGCCAAAGCTGGGGTGGCCTTCCAACTAGCAATCTGGAAAGGGCAGTTCCTTGCTCCAATTCCAACACATACCCCAAGAGGTTCCTGTCTGGGGTATCCAGTGATCTGCCAGGCAGCTGGACACGCTCACCTGCCATGGAACCAGCCAAGCCTACATAATGCTCTAAGCACTGCCAAGAAGTGTCAATATCTAATCGGCCCCAAAGATAGATTTCCCATTGTTGATGGTGTCCACAGTAGCTATCTCATCCTTCCATTCTCTAATTATCCTGGCAGTTTCCAGCAGGATCAGGGAATGCTCCATGCCTGATTTTTTCCTCCATGTTTTAAAAGCCGATTTTGAACTCTCAACTGCCAAATCTACTTTTTTCTCTTCAGACCAAAGCAAAGGAGCTCTTACTCAGCTTGTGGCCAGCTCATAAGCCCTCTCCATGCAGGCATCGTCCGTGGGCTCCACTCGGCTCCTGCCGTGGTAATTTAAGGGCTGCAAGATCGCGAAGCTGCCCGGGTTCATAGTGGCAGCCAGGAGGCAGGAGTGATCTGAGAGTTGCCCCCGAGGCAGAGAGGGCTGTTTGGAGGAAGAAAAGAGTTTTTACCTTGCTGAGTACATTACATTGATGTGGAGCCATGGAGGACCTCAGTGGAGGGATATGAACTTTGACAGGATAAATGTAAAGTTCAGAATTTAGGTTTTTTAAGCAACCAATTATTTAAGTATAGATGAATGGTGGTGTTCTGATTAAAAATAATTCATATGAAAAAAGATCTGGGGGTTTAAATGGGTTAAACTAAATAAAAGCCAGTATTGTAATTTACATGCTGAAAAGAGTACTCTAATTTTATATTTCCTTAATAGAAAAATGGTGTTCACATCAAAGGAAAGTTTCATTCCACTGTAAACTATGTTGATAAGACCCCATCTGAAACATTGTCTTGGGCTATATACTACACTTTGAAAAGCTCATCCATTGCCCTTCAGTTGGTCAATAGCTGAATAAGTCATGGTATATAATTGTGAGGGGATAATGGTGTGGGGGACGGTTTTAGAAAAACCTGGGAAGTCTTACATGAATTAATTTAAAGTGAAGTGAGAAGAACCAGGAGGACATTGTATTCAGTAATAGTGATATTGTAACAATGATCAACTGTGAAAGACTTAGCTACTCTGATCGATACAATGATCCACCACCACTGCAAGGGACTCATGATGAAAAATGCTATCCACCTCCAGAGAGAGAATTGGTGAACTCTGAGTGCAAATTGAAGCATATTTTTTTTTCACAACATGGCTAATATGAAAATGTTTTGAATGACTTCATATATGAAATTTTATTATATAGTTTGCCTTTTCAATGGGTAGGGTAGGGACTGGAGGGAGAATGTTTAAAAAATAAATGAATAAATTAATAATTTTAAAAGAGTAAGCTTATTTTATGTAACTCCCAAGAACAGAACTAATGCCAATGTATAGAAGAAAGCTTTAGTTCAACAAAAATCATTTCTAACAATTAAAGAAATGCATTAATGGAACTTACTATTGTAGCAGCAAGCACCCTAGCATTGCCAGGATGGCTTCTAGCACAGGTTTTTAGATCTGCTTTTCTAAAGGAAAGCAACTCAAAATGAGTTAACAATATTATTTTAATCAATCATATATCATTTATCTAGTTCAGGGGGAAAAGGTCGGCACCCTGAACTTCAGGGAATACAGACAGAAGTTACAAATAAACAAAAAAACACAGAGAAACAGAGCAGCAGATAGGCTTCCAGCTGTCTGATCATTACATCCATACCTAGTAAGTTACCAGAGAGGGAAGCACCAGTCTGGGTTTTCAAAGCAGGGGGTCTCAACAGCTGCCCAGAGTCTCATCTGGTCAAATCATACAACTCTTCTCAAAGTCAGCCCCAAAGCAAAACCTAACATCAGGGTATTTTTAGCCTGAGTCAGAGAATGTCACAACCCTCTTGACCCACTGCCCAATCACAAAATAACAAGGTATGGGCATTCCTGAAAAACAAGTCTCCTGCCACAGGCTCCATGTGACCACATTCAGCCTATTCTATTGGGGGCAGAGTATATTTTCAAATCAGGGAAGGTTCTCAGAGTCACTTAAGACTACCAAGGGGCCAAGGGGCAGGGAAGATCTTCAGATTCCCATTCCCATAACAATTATATACCATTTACCATACTAAGCTCTGAGGATAGAAACAGAAACAAAAAGAAAGACAATCAATTTTCTCAAGGAACTTACATACTGAAAGGGAGAGACAACACACAAAATGTGAAAAGCAGTGGGGAAGGAGCAGAGAAATTCTCATTGTTGAGGCATGGTGTCAAGAGAGTCTGAAAGTCAGTAGTAGAGTCAGGAGGAGAATGAAATTTGTCTAGCCTGGTTCTCTCATCAAGACAGAGGAATTTACCAGTAAGAGAAGATAGGTATGGTAAGGGATGTCCCAAAGGAAGAAGGCCATGGAGGAAGATGGATATTCCAGACTGATCAGGCCTTGGAAACTGAAGGAAATTCCAAAGTGAGACTGAAGGTGAGGCGTGATAACAAAAGTCTGGAAAATCTAAAATAGAGTCAGGAGGGGAATTGTATTGGGAAGGGGGTGATGAACTTAATCATCTCTGAGATCATCAGTAATTAATTGTATGCAGTTCTATCTTAACCTGGTATATGACTGAGTTGCTAAAAAAAACCCCACTAAGGTTCCTCTTAGGACATCTTTTGTTCCTCCTATAGATAGGGTTAGAAATACAGTTTGGTTCAGTACTGTAACCTGAATGACTCAGGTGAACATGATGTTTCAGTAGAGGGCAGATTAAATTAACTATTGTTAAAATTCTTTACAAGGATATGGAATAACTCCAAGATCCCATTTGCAATCTGGCCTCCTTGGCATAAAAATTCCAAAAGCTAAAGAGGTCAAAGAAAAGTCTTGAAAACACTCTGTTCATGTTTTAATTGGAGCTACAATTTCACCATAAAACAAGTTAACTGAAAAAGACAATCATTGTTAGATTACTAAGTAATCAGCTGCCCTTCACCTCTCAGATCCTCTTCAACATCCCCTACAACCTCAATACACATGAGATGATTAAAATGTAGTGAAAATCTATAACCTAATGTATCAGCAATGCCATATTCACAATGCCTATGGAGATTACAGATATGCTGATATAATTATCCATCACAAAATACGTCATGCTTGCCATATGGGGGAATAAACTAGAAAATTTATTAAGATACCAAAAGACTGAGTCCCAAAACCAGAAAGTGAAAGCCATCAGAGTAGTTATGACATTGGCACAGGTAGATAAAGTAGAAAGCGCCCACATTTTCAAGCCTTTAAAACAGAACAGGCTACCTCAGGCAAAGGTCCTCCTCTCCCCACTCACAGCAACCACCCAGCATCCGGGAAGCGTACTCCCAGCAGCTCCGACCCCTGGCAGTCCTCAGCAGGAGTCCTTAGCAGAAATTCTGGCTAACTCAAAAAAGGCTTCGCGCTGCCGCTGCCTCTGCTGCTGCTGCTGCCGCCGTCGCCACCACTGCCAGCCACCGCAGGAACTCCAGCTTGGCTTCCGCTTTCTCTTGCTCTGCCCCTTCCTGCTACATCAGCAAGTCCAATGGGGCATGGAAGATCTTTAAATCCCATAACCCTTACACCTAAATATCTTATTTTTACTTGTGTTGATAAATAAAGTAGCACTAATTTTTAAAGGAAATATGTAGTAGAAAAAATCAAACAATAGAGAAATATATTCATCAAGAGGATATTTTATTCTCTTTTCAATTTCCTGTGTAATATGTCAACTAACATGTATGCTACCAGAGACAAATCATTCCAGTTGTACACAAAACACCACAGCTGGCCCTGAGCAAAATGACAAAGTAAACAAATTTTATTTCTTCTTCATTTTCTAGATCATCATGACTTCCTTTCTTCTTTATCTGGTTACCCCGTGTTCCCCATTATGACGTCCTACTAAGCTGCTACTCCTAAGCAGCAACTCATGTTAGATATATACAAGGATCTTTTCCTTCCCATCTTCAACATATCCTATATGTCATTTGCATAAGCCTTTGACAATTTGATGAAATTATTCATGCCATCTATTTTTTCTGTCTCTAAACATTTTAGTTATTTAAAGATTTTTTTAAAAAGTGAATTTCAAATTCTCTCCCTCCCATTCCTCCCTCATCCATTGAGAAGTTAAACAATATATCAATTGTACATGTGAAGTCTTGCAAAACATACTTCTTTTTTAGCTGTGTTGTGAAAAAAGTCCTTCATCAAAAGTCTGTTTTGCTTCTGAGTACTGACTCCTTTAATATGCCCTTCCTTTTATTACTCCCTTTTTCTCTTTTCTCCTTTCCCTCCTACTTCCCTGTTGGGTAAGATAGATCCAGTTGTGTGTGTATGTACATATACACATATAATGTATATGTATATTGTATTTATGTGTGAGTATATATATATATTCTTCCCTCTTTGAAGCAATTCAGATGAAAGTAGGGTTCAAGTATTATCCAAACTCACCCCACACCACTTTCCCACCCACTGTAAAAGCTCTCTCTTGCACGCTTCTTTTATGTGAGATAATTTTACCCATTCTTCCTCTTCTTTCTCCTGTGTTCCAGTACATCCCTCTTTCTCACTTATCCATTTTTTGACATCATCCCAACATAATCAACTCACTCTTATGGCCTCTGTCTACATAGAGTCCTCTAACTGCCCTAATAATGATATAGTTCTTAGGAATTACATGTATCATCTTTTCATACAGGAATGTAAACAGTTTAACCTTATTGAGTCTCTTATGATTTCTCATTCATGTTTACCTTTTTATACCTCTATTGAGTCTTGTATTTGAAAGTCAAATTTCCCATTTAGCTCTGTTTTTTTTTCACCAGGAATCCTCGAAACTCTTACATTTCATTAAATGTCTGTTTTTCCTCCTGAAGGATTATACTCTCTTTATCTGGATAGGTCATTCTTGGTAGCAATCCTAGCTGCTTTTCCTTCTAGAATATCATCTTCTAAGCTTTCCACTGTTTTAACAAGGTTGCTGCTGCCTTGTTTGATCATGACTGTGACTCCATAATATTTGAATGGTTTCTTTATGGCCTCTTAAGAATTTAATTTTTACTTGGGAGGTCTGGAATTTGGTTATAATATTCCTAGTAGATTTCATTTTGGGATTTCTTTCAGGTGGTTATCAGTGTATTTCTTCAATTCCTATTTTACTCTCTGATTCTAGGATATCTAGTTAGCTTTCCTTATATTTTCCTGAAATATGGTATTTAGGCTTCTTTAATCTTGGCTTGTAGGTAGTCCAATAATTCTTAAATTACCTCTCCTCAATCTGTTTTCCAGGTCAGTTGTTTTTACAATGAGATATTTCACATTTTTCTCCTTTTTAAAATTCTTTTGGCTCTTTTATTGTTTTTTATTCTCATGGAGTCATTAGATTCTGCTTGACCAATTCTAATTTTAAAGTAATTATTTTCTTTAATGAGTTTTTGTATCTTTTTCCATTTGTTCAATTCTGCTTGTTAAAGTGTTATTAAAAATAAAAATTTCTTCCTTTTTTTACCAAGTGTAGCACCAGTGCAAAATTTACAATGCCCATGATCATGATAAAGACCATGACTATAAGTATCACATGACATTTGATTACAAAATATATATCAAACTCTCTAGAGGACAGAACTGAAGCATTTATTTAGACATCAGAAAACCCAATCCTAAAACCAGCAAGCCGATTCCATCATAGTACCAAAGATATTTAGAAGCTATAATAATACTGAGAGCCACAGCATCCTTTAGCCTGCCCACAAACCAATACAATATCAATATTTTTCTCACAAACCTCTCTATCTCTCTGCCTGAGCTCCTCTCTCCCCCATTGTCTACCTAGCTCTGAGCAGCTTCCTGTGGGCTCTGCTTCCCTTCAGCAAACTCTTCCCACCAGTCTCCATGTGATTACATTCAGCATATTAGAGGGCAGAGTTTATTTTCAAAGCAGGGGAGAACTTTAAACTCCCCCCTGGGTCTATTAAGAGCAGGGAAGATTTTCAAATTCCCATTCTCATTACACCAATCTATTATATTTTTTTTCATAATTTTACTGCCTTGCTCTTATTTCTTTTCCCAAATTTTCCTCTGCCTCTATTATTTGATTTTGCAAATAATTTTTTAGCTCTTTGAAGAATTCTTGTTGGACTTGTTCCAATTCATAAATTTTGTCTTTGAAATTTTGTTTATAGCTGTTTTGACATCATTTGCTCAGTTTGTGTCTTGATCTTCCATGTCCATAATCTTCCATAATCTACTATGTCACCATGGTAGATGTGTGTGGTAAGGTCCTTTTTTTTGTTGTTTGCTCACTTTTCTAAACTATTTCTTGACTTTGGACTTTATGTTAAAGTCCTAATATTCCTAAAGTGGTGAGGGGGAGACACTCCCAAGCTTTAGACTTTTTTATACTGTTGATTTCAGAGCTAGTTCTAGGATTTGGGATTAGAAGTTTTGGGTGCTTCCAAGGGGGATGATCTAGGGAAAGGAAAGCTGTTGTTATTGTTCTCCTGGTCTGAACTCTGGTCCTTACTTAGGAAGAGCCTTGGATCCTGAGGGACCTTGCTCCCTTGTGACTGCTAGCGCTCATTTTTGTCCTGGAACTGTGACCTGGAAGTGAGTGTAGGCAATGGAGTTGCTTCATAGCACCCTATCATTTGCCCAGTGCTAGCACAGGGGTCCATTGTAATCTCTTTCTGACCAGCTGTCTAATCTTCTTAGCATCTCTGTCTTGAGAGCTCCTGAGAGTGCTACTGTTGCTGTAGCTGCCTTCAACACGGACAGCTGGTGATTCCACCATATGGGCTCTGAGCTAGCTCCCATTCCAGTGTAACAGACCTTTCTTTCTGACCTCTTAAAGTTTTCTTGGGTTAGAAAAATTTCTCACCCTGACACTTGATTTAATCTTTTGTATTCAATTTGAGGCTTTATTTTAAGGTTGTTTGAAGGGGAATACTGGGAGAGCTCAGTTGCTTCCTCTATTCCACCATCTTATCTCCACCCCTGCAAGTCAAGCCAGTACTTTTTCTATGCTGACTATTAATGGTTTGATTTTTTTTTTTACATTGCCCGTTAGGAGGTTTTCAGTGTAGTGGGTGTTGGGATTTTGTGAATCACAGGATTCTGGGTTCTTGAGGCAAGTCAGAATCAAATTCCTCAGATGGCTGTAATTATTATTAGAAAGGTCAAAGGAGATAATGAGTAATATACTCTTAAGATTCCATTCCTGATTCTCTAAATTTTCTCAACCGTGCTGCAGAAATCTTCTCACTCTAGAAGATCACTCAATTACCGAAATTCTCACACTGGAACTACACTTTGCCCTGCAGCTCTTTTCTTTGATGACTGGTTCTTTCCAGAACTTCCATTCTAAGGAAAATGCCCAGGCCATTCATGTCTCAATTTCTCACTAGGTCTCACTCCCAACTCTGGACTTTCTCTACCATGTTCCTATGAAACCCCCACCACCCTTTTCAATTTCCTTTTATGTATTGTCTTTCCCCATCAGAATATAAATACCTTGGGAAAATATACTTGTATTTGTATTTCCAGAGACTAACACAGGGATTGGCACATAGTAAGTGTTTAATAAGTGCTCATTGAGTAACTATACTCAAAGATCAATAATTTATTACAAAAGCATCAAGAGAAGAATCAAAGGTAAGATGTAAAACTGAACTCAAAATTTGGCCTAAGTGATGTATATAGAGGAACAAATCAAGACCAAGAATGACCTGATGGTTTCATCTGAGCTCAAGTTCATGTTGTACTTGAAATTATTTTCTCAGAGTTCCTGTCCTATTAATGACCTGCCAATTCAACCATCTTTTCAATTTTGTAAGTTATCAGTTGTTATCCAGTTACTTCTAGTTGTTCAAAACTGAGAAGATGTTGTAATAGCTCTCCTACTCCCTGGTGTAATCTAGAAAAATGGATCTTAGGATAGAGTGTCCTCTGACATTTCAAATTGACCAGATTGATACAGTAATTTTCTGTAATGGATAGGACAGTGCCTCCTTGATTCAATCTTCTTTGGAACAGCGAAAACTTCCACTGACTAAACTTAGCACGCGGGCATTGTTTCCATTTCTCCAGAGGGCAAAGCAAAGAAGACCCAGGCAAGATGAAACAGAATCCAACTAATTAGTCAGTCAGTAAACAAGCATTTATTAAATGCTTTCTATGTGCTGGACACTATATGAAGCACTCAGGACACAAAGAAAGGAAAATGAATTCTTGCTTTCACAGAACTCACAGTTTAATGAACTAAAGAGCAAGTAGGAAAAGTTTCCATTTCTTTTGCTCTTACTTTTCAGTTGTGCAAGAGAATAGTACTTTAGCTCTGCTCTTGTACTATCTCTCTTCTGTATCTGAAGATTATGTCTCTTGTAGAGAATGGAGTAGTAGAGTGCATCCTGACTTTCCATCTTCTCTACAAATAGTGCAGAATCAAAGGCTTCTCCTCTGAAGAACAGAGGAGAGACAAGAAGCCTTTCCCCCCTCTTTTTCCTTTTATCTCTCCATCTGGTAGGAATTAGAATGTCTATATGATATCTCTTAATTTGTTCCTTTAGTTTGTATGATTTCTATTGATTTGTGTGCTTTTATTGAATTAGGTAATTTTATGATGGTTCATGTACCTGACAATTGTAGTACCTATTAAATATCTCTCTCTGTGTATCTGTCTCTCTCTCTGTCTTTGTCTCTCTCTTCTTCTGTCTCTCTGCCTCTCTTTTTCTTCCCCCCTCTTCTCTCCCTCTCTTTCTCTTCTCTCAGTACCTCCTAAAGTATGTTTACCTTGTAGGAGGAGTCTAAATCACATACTGGTACTGGGAATCTAGGGGCATAAGACAATGGGAAAAAAGAAACTCATTAGACTATGAAGAGATTGCTCCAATAGCAATGTCCAGTTGAGTTCCCTTCTATATAAGATTTAGCAGTGACTGATATAAAAGAAAAGAAATGTCAGAATATGATACATCTCCCCCAAATACCCCAACTTAAAACTACTTGTGACCTCCTGAATAACTGAGTATAATTCTGCAAGAGAAAAAGGGGTATCTTTAATAAAATAGAAGATTTTCAAGCATTAATGTTGGGAAGAACCTTTGAAACCCAATACAGGAGACAAAGGAAATTATAAATGAAATTTTTTGAGCAATTTTAAAAGGTTAAATGGTAATAACAGTGAAAAAAGATGTAGTTGTCCATTCTAGATCTCACCACCAAAGAGGGAACAGAGAAAGACATACACAGGGCCTGGGTAGAGTGTTGTGTTTCTTTGTTTAAAAAAGAATGCATTTATGAAAGAATGAGGAAGATAGAGGAAGGAACTATTCCCCATAACTGAGGAATGTCAGAAGAATATATAAACATGGAGTAGTACATGGGGAGAAAGAGCATCTTATACTCTTCAT
Source organism: Petaurus breviceps papuanus (assembly GCF_028583685.1). Classification (NCBI taxonomy): domain Eukaryota; kingdom Metazoa; phylum Chordata; class Mammalia; order Diprotodontia; family Petauridae; genus Petaurus; species Petaurus breviceps. Next base: position 76,177 of record NW_027187277.1, read on the forward strand.
ACTTCTATGGGAAGAAAGATTCATCACATATACAAACACAAAAAGAATAGAGAGAATATATTGAACACATTAAAATCAGTGGGGAAATAGGTGAAATATAAAGAAGGAAGAGGGGCTTAAAAGAGAGAGTAGAAATTTGGTGGGAACAGCCACAAATGAAACAAATTTAAACCAAAAGGGATTTATTATAAATGGTATTTTAAGGTGAGAAAGAGAGCAATACCTAGAAACCAAGACCTGGGCTGAATGAAGAGAGGAAAGAAAAACTGGGTGGAAACATACTATTCCAATTATATATTGGTAGTATTAATCCAAAGCTCTTTATTTTTTCTTCTTATTTTCCTTAAAAAAGAAGGGGGGGAGCTAAGAAAGGAAGTATTTTAATAGGATATTTCTCACGAACAAAATGCAATTAACAATCATAATCATGAATTTGAATGGGATGAAATTTCCCATAAAACAGAGAAAGGTGGTAGAATGGACAAAAAAAGCAGTCTAAAAATATGTTGTTCATAGACAATATAATCTAAACATAAAGATTGACAAAGAGATTAGATAAAGGAATAGGACAGAATCTATTTTGCCTTAGGTGAAAGAAAAAAAACAGCAAGGATGTTACAACCGTGATCTCAGACAAGTTCATAGTAAAATTAGATGATGAAAAAGAGATAATCAGGGAAATTATGTTGTTCTTAAAAACATCATAGATAATAGAATTATACCAGCACCATATATATGCACTGAATGGTATAGAATCTCTTTAAAGGAAAAAATAACTTAAATACAGGGAAAAATCAATAATAAAATAAAAATTATTGGGTAACTTTTATGTGCCCTTTTCATACTTAGATACATTGAAACAAAGTCATTCACTAATTTGATTTTAAAAAGAGAGAACCTAGTCTCTCTCTCCTCTCTCTCTCTCTCTCTCTCTCTCTCTCTCTCTCTCTCTCTCTCTCTCTCTCTCTCTCTCTCTCTCTCTCTCTTTCTCTCTCTCTCATACCCACCCACCATACGTATATATATATATTATATTGTATATATATATGTGTATATATATATCCTCAGATACAAAAGGAATAAAGGAAATTGATGGAAACTCTTTTCCTAATTACATACCAATAAAATTGATAAAATTAATAGATAAATATTTTGAAAAACACTCAGATTAATAGAACAAGAAATAGTAAAGCCTATAGAATCAGCTAAAATGATAGAAGAGATTAAAAATAGTAGAATATAAAGCAAACCCATTAAACTAATATCCTTTTTGTATGCCATCTAAACACAAGAGTAAGAGGTAAAAAGCAGAAATGCCATTCAAAGCAATATTACAATGTATAGAGTATCTGGGATTACCAAGATTCCTTTAAGATTTAAAAGTATGCAACTACAAAACAATTTCTATGGAAATAAAGAAAGACAAATAACTAAAGAAAGATGAATTCTCTTGTGGTTTCAGCCATGCTAATATAGTGAAATAGTGATATTGCATAAATTAATTTGCAGATTTGGTAACATACCAATCAAACTAGAAATCAGTCTGACAGAAGTTAGAGTTATTTATAAATTTAAAGACAACAATTTTTTTAAAATGAAAGACAAGGAAAGCTGTATCTTTTATATTATGTGAAGAGGGAGAATTCTTACCTGAAAATGGGATAGATATAATTCTAAAACAGAAAATAAAAAAAATTTAACTACATAAAATTGAAAAGTTATTGCTGAAGCAAAATGAATGCCTTTAGAATCAGGAGGGAATTATTTTGAAAGAAATCTTTATAGCAAATATTTCTAATTTACAAGACACATAAAGTCATTGATACGAATATAGAAGAATCAGAGCCCTGCTACAATAGATAGATGGTCAAAGTCTATGAAAAGGTACTTTTCAAATGAAGATGGCAATCCACCAACAACTATCTAAAAAAAATACTCCTATGCATCAATAATAAGAGAAATGCAAAGCTAATCAGCTCAGGCTCTATCTTAAAGCCATCAGACAAAGATAGCACTAACAAAAGAAGAAAATAGCAATCATTCCAGGAGTTGTTGGAGAAATTCTCTAAGATAATGAGTAACAGAAGTGTCTGAACCACAAAGATAAAGGGAATTCTCTAAACTGACAAAATCTTCAATTTGAACCAAAATATGTGTGCAGGTGTGTGAAATGTCCACATAAAACACATTAACAGTTGACCTATACAGTATATAATCTCCACACATGCTAAATTTACATGCCATGTATTGCACATGTGCTCCATAATTTACTTCTCATATTCCTCAGAATGCAATATGCTTCCCTGGAGTATCAAACAGCCCTGTGCTATGTAAGGGAGCATCTTCCCATATTATGCTCTACACTTCACGTATTAACCTAGTCACTGGCCAGACAGTCAGTACTTCTGATGTGACTGCTACTTTAGGCAGTTTATAGTGAAGAAGCTTGTTTTCAGGTACTTTGCTTAATGATCTCAGTTCTCTGCCCAGGGACATTTAAGGCTATTGGAGTTGGCTTGCTACCCCTAGGTGGGTAGATGTTCTGGATGGCTTCTATCACCTTGAGAACTCCAGTAGGAGTGAGTCAAACAGCAAGCTTGTTGCCTATGGGTTTAACTCTGCCAATTTAGCTTTAGTGCAGTTTGAATCCCCTAATAGTCTATCCAGATTCAGTGCTATGTTTATCAGCATCCTGGCTTTGGTTCTCTCTTTGTTGTATATCTCCAGAGATAGGTGCTTGGAAGCAATTTGTAGATTGGTCCTTCATTAGACCTACTCCTCTTCACGTAATGGTCCAATGAGTTACCCAATGGACAGGAATTGATCATGATTCATTGTCCTGATAGTCCCCAGCCACTTTGATATGGCTATTTTGTAGCCTGGAACATTTGTGAGTCTCTTAGTTATCTGCTATTTTCTGACTTTTCATAGGTCAGATGTCTTTTGCTTTTAAATGACAACAAGATGACCTAGCAAGAATCTGTCTCCTGGCTTTAGTTCTTGACAATTGGACATTGTATTGACTTTCCCCTCAGCGTTTTTCAGTGCTGAAACCATGTCTATGCATAAGCCCCCTCACAACTATTATCACAATCATGAGACAGATTGTTTATGGATTCATTGATGACCCCAACCTCTGTCGTTCATAAGAAGAGGCTCCTGAGGTTCTTTACCCGGCAACAAGACCATGGTAAATACTGAATGATATTAAGAAATATTGCACAGCTCATCTAACTTCAGTTTATTTTAGGTGCAAATAAAGGAACAATGAGAAGGGCTGGACAAATAAATTTTTATTTTCTTTGTACTTTGATCTTACTACAAGGAAAGAACTATATCATATTTAATTAAAGCTACATCTCTCTTGAAGAATACATTTCATACATTGAATAAGCATTTTTCTATTTTTAAATTCAACTGCATCCAAAATAACAAAGATAAAAATACATACCAAATCTGAGTGTTTTTTTTTCTCTCTCTAGGAAAGCAACTAGGCTAAAATAATATAGCTGGATTCTGCAGTGAGTCATGGCTTAAATAATGCCTGGATTGCAGCCAATAAAAAAGACTTTTTATCAAATTTATATCCACCTTTCTCTTTATCTCTAAGGTGACTACTTATCAATTTAATAAAAAAAATCTTTGGATGTCTTTGCTGTGAATCTGAACCATATCAATAAAGCTGTCTTGAATAGAATTGAATTAACTTTCCAATTTTGGGTTGATACACCTGCTATACCATTTTTAAAGGTACATATGGAAATTAAGTGGTTCTTTGAGGCCAGGTAGAGAATATATAATGACCATGAGAAGATTCATACTGATTTTTTGAGTGTAAATGGTATTCTTATTAACTGACAGGATTTTCCAAAATCCTATGGAATTTTGATTTTATGTGTTTACCTGGACGTTATAATGAATTAATTCAGGTTGGCTGATGGGCACACAGTAGCAGTGATGCTAGCTTGAGACTTACTACTACTCTAAAAATTGCTTCATGAATCCTTGGGACTGGAGTTATGAGAACATTTCCAAGGCATTCCTAAGTAACTTTCTCAAATCTCAACTGAAATGATTTCCTTGGATTTTACCAGGAAATAGATATTTTTTCATGGAGTTTCTAAAGAATTTTTAGAATACACTTTTCCCTGCTTCTGTCTTGAAAGTTAATGCAGATCCTCATTCAATATACACATACCCTGGAAAAGTTTACTTTAGTGTTTGTTTCTCAGTGAACTTTTTTTTGTTTGTTTTGCTTTTTTTTTGGGGGGGGGGGGTTGGTTTTTTTTTTTAAACAAGCAGGAACATACAGAATATTTTTTTTTTTTTTGCTTTTTGAAGGGGGGAAGGTAGGGCAATTGGGGTTAAGTGGCTTGCCCAAGGTCACACAGCTAGTTTTGTGTTATCTCTCAGGCTGTATTTGAATTCAGGTTCTTCTGACTCCAGGGCTGGTGGTCTATTCACTGCACCACCTCGCTGCCCTGAGGTAATCTTTCTTTACATTTTGTGCATGTGGAATGAGTGGATGGATGTATAAACTAAAGAGCATTTAATAAGTGCTTACTCTTTGCACTGTGTTAAGCCATGAAGATATAAATGGAAAGCAGAGACAATCCTGGCTTTGAAATGAAGTACATGAGCACAGCAATCCATACCAAGTATTTTTTGTATACCATACTGGAGACAAACCATAGGGAAAGATTGAGTAGAACCCATATCAAATATTTGATATATAAACTTCTATTGTTAAGAGTAATCATTTGGTTGTTTAACCATGATATTTTTTAAAAATACTAATGCCAATAATATTTAATTGTTCATGATCAAATAATGCATAGGTTTGAATTTGCAACAAATATGTTGAAATATATTTCTTGACTGGAACCCAAAGTTACCTAATAAATTCAAATTCTAATACCTTCAAATAAGATGAAGTAACAACTTGCCCTAATACATAGGACAGTATAAGTAAAGGAGGAACAGTATACTGTGAATTTTCTCATAGTTCTTTGTCAATACAATGTTAGCCAGCATTTAATATGTATTAATAGTATCTCTACATCCATCCATCCATCCATCTATCTATCTATCTATCTATCTATCTATCTATCTATCTATCTATCTATCTATCCATCCATCCATCTATCCATCCATCCATCCATCCATCCATCCATCCATCCATCCATCCTTCCATCTATCCATCTATCCGTCTGTCTATCTATCTATCTATCTATCTATCTATCTATCTATCTATCTATCTATCTATCTATCTATCTATCTATCTATCTACTGTGCACCTCTATGCTGTTTTTCAAAGGTGCTGATGTAGAAGAAAATTTTATGAATCAGCAAAATGGTCACATCTGTTCTTATTCTAACAAATGTCATAGTTGTTGGAACATGAACTCAGTGGCTTTATACCTGGTCTTCATTGTGAAGATAAGGCAACATATTCTAATTGAGAACTTCCTCTTACTGAGAAATTGAATCTTAAGTATAACAGATAAAAAAAAACCTTACTGATTAACTGCAAATCCCACTTTAAAAAAAGGAAATAGACCTTAAAGCTAAAAAGCAGGAGAATGAGATCTGACTGGGTGCTAACTTGGTTAAAGGGTATGTATAAGAGGGAAATAAGGATTGTCAAAGAAAATAAATGGCAGGTATTTTAAGGTTTCTTAACCTGAGGGATTTCCATGTGCTCCCCCCACCCCATTTGAATTAATTAGTGACTAATCACAATTGCTTGGAAGAGAACAGGAGACTGGTCACTGGCAGAGGCAAATATGAGGAGTTACCTGTGTATGCATGGACACTTAGTTTTATGTCATAGAAGACCTGCCAAGGATCAACAAAGGCAAGCTTGTCTGAAGCAAATGCCATGCTTTTCCCTCATTGAGAAATAAAACTCTTACTAAATTTTCTCATGCTCACAGTGTGCTCAAGTTGCTTAATACCCCTGCACCCATAACTATGGAGGCCACTGCTGATTAAAGAGTATCAGTAGCCTGCAGAAGTAAGTAATAGTGTTGTGAGTAATATATTGTGTTTAGATTAAAATTCCCTTTGGGTCAATATAGGGCCTAGACCTATGATCCCCTGAGTGCACCATGCATTTGAATATATATGTAAATTGTTCAGCTATACTATTTCCATGACCCGTCATTTTACATGATCTGTTATCTACTAAAGTGGCCCTGATTATATGATGACACATGGTACTAATCATTCTTGTGAAATATTTATCAAGTGTTGAGTCTGAATTATGCAAAGAAGTACTTATTTGAAATTGCTAATGAGAAGGAACTAGACAAATTAGGAAAACACATAGGAAAAGACATTGGGCAATTATCAAATTATTTTATAGCATAAGAATTAGAGGTCATGGTGACCCTTGTTTGAAACAGGCTGCATTCAGGTCAATTTACTCATTCATTCATCTGTATGTTAGGTACCTGCTGTGTACAAATAACTGTCTTAAAGTGCTAGAGGGGATATAAGATAATTAGGACATGTACCATCCCCTCATAAATAATAATGATTGTCATTTATATGAGGCTTTAATATTTTTGGAGTTCTTCATTTAAAATCACAATAACTTTGTGATGTGAATGCTACTTTATTGTCTCCATTCCACAGATGTGGCAGCTGAAGTCTTCAGAGTTGAATGCCTTGCCCATGGTCATTTAGTTAGTAAGTGTCTATGGTAGAATTTAAACCCAGGTCTTCCTGATTCTTTGTCCTGGGCTCTAAAACTGTACCATACTATTCATAAAGCTTACAGTTGAGTCTTTGGAATATAATGCACACAGAACTCCCCCTTCCCCATTATGTAATGCTATAGAATATTGTTGTTTGGTGATGTTAGATGTGTCTGACTCTTTCATAACCATAAAGTAATGGTGCTTTTGAATATAATAAGAACATGAAAGTGATATAAAATGTGATTGATGTCGAAGAAACAAAAAGATCATTTTTAATTGGGAAGACCACAGAAGGGTCAGCATAGCATAGTACTTGGGGTACTGGATATGGACTAAGGAAGACCAAGATTTGAATCTCAATCCTCACATTTACTGTCTGTGTGACCTTGGGCAAGTCAGTGAATATCCTTGAACCTCCATTTCTTCATCTGTAATGTGGGGACAATAACATCTCTAGTTTCAACCTCAATAAGATGTTTTGAGGGTGAAATGAGTTAATTGATATGAACTACTTTACAAATCTTAAAATGTCATATAAATATCAACTATTATGATAGAGGATATAGAACTGAGCTAAGTTTTACAATAGTGATCCATATAGGAATACATACAAATTGAAGGAAGATTTCCCCCCAACTCCCATTGAGCAAGTTAAGAATTAAAAAAAAAAATTCTGGCAAATTCAGTGGTTTTGTATGTTTGTTTTTTTTCTAGTTTAAATTATTTAATTTCTTTGACAATTTTGAAGTCTTTGGGTACATTCATCTCCAAAGAATTAATTCCCAAACCTCTCATTAAAGAGGGGCCAATGAAAACAAGGATGCCATATGCTATAAAAATGAGAGGTTTGGGAATTAATTCTTCACAACTCAATAATAATAGTCTCTGCCATAAATGCCCTTATATCTTATTATCTTAATCATCAACAGAGTATTATGAGATATAATTAACATAGACTGAACATTATATGCTATGAACATAGACTTGAATACTATTTAATGGTTATGGTTTCATGAGTTTTCAGTCAGAAGATAGAGCTGGAAGGATTGTGTGTACATACATAGGAATTTCAGGGTTGGAAATATTTCTGAAGTCTTTCAGTGATTTGTGAGTACAATTGCTAAAGGAGGACATACAAGGCAAAATAATGTTTGGAGTCACCCTAGCTAGAAGGCTACAAGGCATATGTGTCTTACAGCTGTGAGTGCTCTTTCCCCCCTCACTCAACAGTGCAAAGCACATCACAGGTAACTTACTGATCAGCTGATTTGTCATCTAATTTTTTTTTTTATCTAGAACTGTGGTCACAGTGGTATAGAGAAACATCTGGTGGGGTAACTCCTTCTACCAAGGCAGATTAGCAGTGACTTTATAACTTACTTAGAAACTTAGACAGTTTCCTAAGAGTTGACTAATTAAAAATGACCCATCATGTTGGGTAACTACCTGAGAATTGCATCAGTGCAGGCAGAGAAAAATGAGCTATAGTGCAAAAAGGAAAGAGCTGGGCCCAGTGGCTTGTTGCTTTGACAACAAAGCCCACCCTTCCTGACTGACTCAGACCCCCATGGATGAGATGCTTGGCTTGCCCAGGGAAAGCTCTTTACTCTTGTCATGACCACTTTGTAATAGAAAATATTTCTTGCTGTAGGGGGAAAGGTGTTTAAGAAATGCGCATGTTCACTCAAGAAAAGTAAAATGTCTCTTCACCTCATTCGGCAGGAATAAATGAAATGATCAAATATCCCCAGGACAAGTGCCAGGAATATCTCCCAGACCTGCTTTGAATAGTGCCCTGTGGAGTACAACACCTGGAAGCATTTGGCATTCCCTTGGTCAGGCCTTTGGCCAATAACTGAGCATCTCCTTGAAAATCCTAAGTCATAGGTTGTTCCTTATCTCCTTGGAAGATATTTGTCTCCTAGATATTTCTCTGTGCTTATATATGGAAATATTTGGAAAAGTGACCCTTGACTAATGTGGATTCTATCTTTTTCTTCCTGAATCTTCCCTTGCTAAGTTTTCAGTTTTCTGACTACAGAAATACTGCAGGTGTGAGGGAATCCAAGACTGGACTCTCAGACTTTGCCATACAACTTGTTATCACACCCTAAGAACTCTTGGGCCTTATTTTCTACTCTACCAATATACTCCAAGTACCATTGGACCATTCCATCAACACTGAAGCATATGTTGTCTCCTCTAACTTGAATGTTTTTCAAAATCTTTGTGACCACATTTGGGTTTTTCTTGGCAAAGGTAATGAAGTGGTTTGCCATTTCCTTCTCCAACTTATTTAACAGATGAGGAAACTGGGGCAAACAGACTTAAGTGACTTGCTCAGGGTCACACTAGTAAATTTCTGTGGCCAGATTTGAGCTTAGAAAGATGAGTCTTCCTGACTCCAGGTCCAGCACTCTATACACTGTGCCACCAAGCTGCCCAAATGCCATATAAATGCCAGAATTTGTTGTTGATGTTGTCATTATTGCTGCTTGTCTGCAAAGAGACTTCACTTAATACTTCAATAACCACATGAAATTTAATTATGCTTTAAGTATCCCAGGGAATGAACGAAATATGTAAGCACATACAACACGTAGTTTTCAATTACATTCCACCTACAGTTTCAAAAATGCTTTTCTGGTAAATTATGAATTTGAAATTTGAAAATGGAACTACTTATTTTGAATTGCAAATCAGTTATGCAATGTATTTTTTAAAAGATAATAAATTTGATTTTTAAAAATTCTACTAGGAAGGAACGACTATGTGCTCTCTGGTGCTTCCTCCTGTTCTGGGAGACTTTTACTTCCTGCTGTGTCTGCCTCATCTCCAGCCTCAGGTGTGAAAAGGAATGAGTTCTCTCTTACTTTGGACCATTTATTCCCTGCTGCACTTTGTGCCTCAAAGGAAGGTTTCTAGAGGTTTGTACAGGGACTTTGTCTCTGCCAGTCCAAGGCAACTTCTACCTTCTACTGCTAACCTGATCTCCCACTTAAATGTGAAGAACCTCTGGGGCAAAGAAGCACTATTTCCTTTGACTTCAGGCTCTCCATTTCCTGCTGCACTCAATGCTAGCTCACTTTCCATCCTCATTTGGGAAGAGAAGTGGTACCTTTCCCTCAATATCCTGGTCATATTGTACACATCCCAGTGATTCTGAATCCCTGTAGGTCATCATCCAAATTCCATTCCATATCCTCCACCATCTAATTCTTTATTTTCATCCCCCTCAATCCTCCACCCCAAAGTTCCAACCAAACACCACTTTACTCTCTGGAATTCCTATCCCATAGGCAGCAAATTTCTCTTTATCCTAAATCTTTTCCTCTCTAATTCCTTCCATCTTTTAGACTTCACTGAAACCTGACCACTCTCTCCCTTCCTCAAAAGGCACAGCCTGCTTGTCCATCCTTTCCAGTAACAGATACATCTCCCATTCCCCTCAGTTTACTGGTCAATATTGGGGAGTTCTCTCCTTGCTCTCCATCATCACTTTTAGGTTTTACTCCCACCTCCATCACCTGGTAACCTTTCCTTTGAGGTTTATAATATTCATAGCTATCATCTAATTAAAATCCTGGTAGCTGTTGTCTATAGACTTCCAGATCACTTCCCTTCCTTCCTTAATAAGATTGGTTCTTGGCTCACAATTTTTCTCTTTGCCAATTCCTGCCCTCATACTTGGGGATTTCAACATACATATAAACTCCCCCCTTAAACACTCAGTTCCTGAAACTATTTACTTCCATGAATTCATTCCTCAACCCATCTTCAGACACATACAAAAATGGTCATATATTTGATTTTGCCATCACCCGCAGATGCATCACCTCCATAGTAAAGAATTGCTAAATCTTTGTATCTGACCATAATCTATTGACTTTTCATCTTTCCCTCTGCCTTTCCTTATGAAAGCCTACTCTTTGTCATGATATCCTCTAATTCTTTGAACCCTAAGATCTCCCCTAAGTCATCTTGCCTGTACTTTCCATTCTTTCTTCTTTCCCCCATTTTGACCTCTTAGTTAACCAGTTCAGTTCTACACTGTTCTCTTCTCTTGAGTCCCTACTCTCTTTATTTCCCCCAAATGTCCTGCCAAACCTTAGGATTTCCCATCATCTATTGCTTTCTCTCCTACACATGTACTGCTGAATAAAAATAGAGAAAATCACACAAGCATTCTAATTGGATCCCCTAAAAATGTATGTTACACAACTACCACAACCCTCACTGCTACTCAGAAATCCCACTATACCTCCTTGTCAACTTTCTATAACACTCTCCATAGCTTCCCTTCCAAACTTTTTGATCTCTTTAAAAATTTCCCATGGTTCCTCCTCCTCTCACTCACTCATCTGAGAAGGTCACCTCATATTTTAAAGATAAAATCAAGGTCATTTGCCATGACTTTCCTCTCTTCCCCTTTTCCTCATCTCATATCACTAATATGACTCCTGCCATTCCCTCTTTCTTCACTCCTGTCTCATGAAGAGAGGACATTGCTCCTTACCAAGGCTAATCCTTCTATCTGCACAACCAATCCCATTCTATTCCTTCTCCTTCAATTCTTTAATCCCCACTTTATCCCTTATTTCGCAGTCACTGTTTACTCAGTTTTTCTTTACTGTCTATAAACATACCCATGTCTTCCCCATCCTGAAAAAAAAGCCCAAACTTCATCTTTCCATTCCTACCAACTATAGTCCCATATCTCTTCTGCCTTCTGTGGTTAAACTTCTCTAAAAGGCCATCTAAAATAGATGCCTCTTCTTTTTCTGCTCCCACTCTATTTGTATCCCCATACAATCTGGCTTCTGATCTGATAACTCCACCAAAACTATCCCCTCCCCCAAAATGACCATCTGAAATTATATATGACAGTATCAAAGTAAAACTCATTACTTAACAAATAAGAATGATTAATCGGGTATCTCAGAATCACCTAAACTGCCATCCATATGCAACAACAATATATGCAATAAACATGGCCAATAGTGCATAGCATCACTTGACAGGCTATTTCCATGTCTATAGGTCTAAATTATATTCCAGGCATAATATATGCACATGCTTAAGCAGTACATGAACAACTATATAACAAAAGGAAATATGTGTGGTAACAAGGAAAAGCAAAAAAAAAAAAATACCATCAGTGTGTCTACCAAACAATAAAATGTAGAAAGAACAGCATATATGCAAATAAACAGCAAAGCTAAGCATTGTTAACTGATTAATCTACTATAATATGGATATGTTGTAGTCACAAAAACAAATAGACAATAAAATAATAAAGGGGAAGCACACTCAAATGTATAGTAATAAACACCATATCAGTGAACGTGTGCACTCATGTATAATGTGCACATGATGTAAGTAAGCATTGTGCTCTAGCTTATCATCTGGCTGTGATCTCTGGTTTTCAATTGGGGCATTGTAAGTTCAGTCTGGACACTGACTGAATAATCCTAGCTCTTCTGTAACCTGCTGACTTTTGTTGTCAACTAGTTCCTAGAAGCTAGTTGATAGGAATGAACTGATTATAATTCTCATCAGGACTGTAGTCCCAGGGGCAGCTAGGTAGTGCAGTGAATACAGCAATGACCCTGAAACCAGGAGGATCTGAGTTCAAATCCAACCTCTGATATTTGACACTTACTAGCTGTGTGACCATGGGCAAGTAACTTAACCCCAATTGTCCTGCCTTCTCCCCTCAAAAGAAGAAAAAAATCTGAATTTGTACAAGGCAAAAACTGGCTATCCCTGTTACTATACTCTAGTAGGTATGTTTGTATTGTAAGAGTCACTGTGCCTGAAGCACTAAGCAGAAAAAGTGTGCCAAAAAAGGTAGTCTTCTGCCATTGTCAGAACTGGTTGCTAGGTTAAAGTAGAGTCTGTTTCATCTGATATATCTGTTTTTGAGAAATTATCAGTCAGGCAGTATTTGAGGGGGTTGCTGGTGGTTTCTTTTGCTTAACTACTGCCAAAGTGAATGTCCATCCATCTTTAGTTATTAATCAGGAAATCCAAGTAACTAATCTATGGGCAATAAGTAGTGCTGATGCAAGGACCCTGATCTTTGGAAGGCCCCTGCTAAACTCTGGAACTATTTTATAAACAACGAGGTTACCTACTCTCGCCCTGTCTAAGAATGAAGTAGCTTGTACAACCTCCAAACATCAATATTTCTCAAAAAACTGTCATATTATTGAAGGCCTTGCCATCAAACTTGGGTGTCATATCTTCTGTCATTATTCTTCTGAGTTGAAGTTATTGGTAGGTGAACTCCTTTCTCAGTCAAAAGTGTATGTTAGGAATGATTTCAGCCTGTCCCTTCCCCAGAGACTCCAAACACAAGTCAATAGAGAGGCACAGATCATCCCCAAACTTTAGTAGGTAAAGTTTAAAGCCAGTGATGTTAAACCTGATGGAGTTGTACGTAGGTACTGGAAAGGAAATCTGCTGGCTCCACTGAGATTTTGTACTAGTCTAAGTGCCTCTAATGTCTTCAACAATGTGTCATTGAAATGTTCAGATTGTGAGTTCCCCTGAGGGTGACAAGGTATTGCTTTAGACTTCTTAATACCAGTCAAATTCAATGTCTCTTTGAGTAATGTACTTTCTGAGTCTCTGCTTTGGTATGAATGAATCTGTACAGAAACGAAAGTCTATTCAATAGAAATACTCATACCACAACACTTTATCAATTACAAAAGGTTTCTTATTCCTTTTTGGATATGCCTGTACACATGATATAAAATGGTCAGTTTTCACTGATAGGGCTTATATTCTTTCTGTCTTTTTCCAGGGATAGGAAGTTAATGCAAATAAATTCTAAAGGTTTCCTAGCACTTATATTCTCCAAATATGCATCAAGAGTTGGTAGTACCTTTTTTATTCACTTGAGCTCAAAGATTCCACATCTTAGTGACATCTGCAGTCATTTTGAGCCAATAAACCCATTAAAAAACTAGCTATACGGTCTTTTCTTAAATGATTCATCCAATGTCACACGTAAAGCTTTCATGGCCATATAGCAATGTGTTCTGGGTAACACCAACTTCTTACTCATATCATGTGTGGAATCAATAACCTTCTAGTTGAGCATTTCTTTGCACATACCCAACTTCTGCCATCATCTCAATTTCAGGGATGGTATAATATCCCTTTAGGTAGCCTTTAGGGGATTAACACTCAAGTCTTTTGGTATCACTTCTTCATATCTTAGTATCATTTCTCTCAGTCCTTAATCAGACAGTGTTCTCTTCATCAGTCATTCACTGACAATGAGGCAAAAAAGGTTGGCTCAATAAAGGAAGGTTCAGATAAGTAGCAGGCATGCTGTTTGGTGGAAGTTCTAAGTTTTCACCTATACTACCATCTGCTTGTGATCCAGCTCCTTGACTATTACATGTACCTTTCTGCTCCTTCTTTAGTAGTTACCATGTCTTCAGTACTATGTCTTTGGGATAGGACATGTGTGTACATGGTGACCTTCCCTGGCTAATAACATATGCTAAATTTATAGTTGGCTAGTGCTTCCAACTGACAGCTATATATCTGACAAGTGAAATTTAGTAGCACTAGTCAGAATGTCAGTAGCTTGTTGTCAGTCCAACCATCTCATTGACAGTCTACTTCAAAACTAAAACCTTGTAATGACAAGCACAGAAGTGACTCACACCTTGTTTCAGCTATTGAATTAATACCTTGTTTCAGTTCAAGTTTCTTTTGAGCCTTGTATCATCTAAGTAACAGAATGTGTGAACCCCACAACTTGTGAATTCTAGAACTCATGAATTCCTGTAACAAGAAGGGGAGGAGCTAATGACCCTATATAAGGAGAATTTCCAGGCTAGAGAAAGCAGAACTGAGAAGAGGACTCTTGTGGTGGCAGAGTCAAGAAGAACACTTGTGGTATCCTGGCACTCTATTTGTCTGCTCTGTCTGTGTTGATGTTTGTTTGTGATACTTTGTACAGAATCCCTGGGACCTTACTCGAAGCCCTAGAGGATTTTCTGGTTGTATGTTTATAGAAATACTGGAGGAGGGTTTTGGAGGTCCTGGGACTTTACTGATGATTTGTGCTGACCTCTTGACCTTGTTTGTGGGTCTATGTTGCTTTCTATGTTGATGATTTGTGTTGAGTTCTCAGAACTTGGTGGTGGGTATGAGTTGATTTCACAAGGTTGATAGTGAATTGATGATGGTACCAGCAACTTGTATGATTACTGTGGCTCTGTTAAGTTTTGTCTTCCCAGAAACAGGGACTATGAAGGACGTGAGGTGGACAGGACACTGTGAGCCTCAATATGGAATGGGAACAGGACAAAGAACTGGAAAAGGAGCTGAACAAGGAGATGGGCAAGGAACTGGGAGCTGCCTGCCTTTAAACCCAGGTGACAGTTAGAGCTGGGACCATGGAAGAGGAACCATGGAAGCAGAGAGCCAGCCTCGAGTCAATATCACCTTGTAGTTATTAAGCACAAACTATGTGTCAGGATATAAAAATAATGTTGGGAATATAAAAAATGACTTAATTTTTAGGGTTCCAGGAAACCCTCCATAATTATATAAATTATAATCATTCAATCATTTACTAAACACTTGTAAATTGAAGGCATTAAGCTATAAGCAAGGGTGTACAAATACAATGAATATACCTACAGTTAAGAAGCTTGCCTTTTATCAGGGGCAACAACATGTATATCTAAGTACATATAGTAGTAGTAGTAAATGCATAGATGATAAATATGAATTCCATACAAGATTGTTAAGTAAAAGCTAGTTAAGGAGGGAAGACACTAGCAGCTGAGGGTGGGATAAGGAAAAACTTCATGTAGATAGATGGTAGTACTTGAGTTGAGTTTTGAAGGGAATGAAGGATTCTCTGAAGCAAAGGTGAGGATGGAGTACATTCCAGATTTGGAAACATCCTGGGGCAAAGACATAAATAATGACAGGAGATGGAATGCCACATGTGAAAAAGGGAAAGAAGGCCAGTTTGGTTTGACAGTAGAATGCAAGAAGGAGAGTAATATCCAATAAAGTTGGGAAGTTATATTGAAGTCAAGTTGTGAAAGGTTTTAAAAACCAAAGAACATTTTCTTTTGAACTCTAGAGGAAATAAGGGGCTACTTGAGCTTACTGAGTAGATGAATGACATGGTCAGATATGCTGAAAGTTAATCACATTGATTGTTGTGTGATTAGAGTGAGGAGAGACTTGAGGTAGGGCATGGGACTGTTGTGGTAGTTTAGCATTAACTATGGTGGTAGCTGAGTGAGTAGAGAGAATTAGATGTGAGCAATGCTGTAGAGGTTGAAATGGGAAGATTTAGAAACTGACTGGATATATTGGGTGAGGGATAGTGACACCAAGTTGATGATCTGGGACACTAGACAAATAGTGGTATAGTCAACAGAAATATCAGAGAAGGACTTTTTTTGAGGGGGGTATAAATAGAGTTTTCTTTTGGATATGATGAATTTGAGATGTCTCTCAGGCATTTAACTATTCCTAACAGGTAGTGAGCTGTATGTTACTGGATCTCATGGGAAAAAATAAGTTTGGAAATATGTCTGTCTCTCTGTCTCTGCATAAGTATGTGTATAGATAAATAGATCAATAGGTAGATACACACACACACAAACACACACACACAAAATCCTCTGCATAGAGATGACAAACCCATAAAAGCTGATGAGATAACCATTAAAGAATATAGAAGGACAAATGAAAAGGGATTGAAATGGAACTTGTGGAACACTCATAGTTAGGATGTTATGGATAAAAGGAAAGTAGGAGGAAAATAACTATGCAATTATACTAGAGGGGGAAAATGAAGAAAGAAGTAGAGAGAATACAAGAGAAGATGGTTAATAATGCCAAATTCAGGAGAGAAGTGTAAAGGAAGAAGAATGAGAAATGACCATGTTGTTGTTGTTATTTAGGTGTTTTCAGTCATGTCCCACTCTTTATCATACCATTTGAAATTTTCTTGGCAAAGATACCGGCAAAGATACAAACAAAGGTTTGCCATTTCCTTCTCCAGCTCATTTTACAGATGAGAAAACTAAGGCAGAGTTAAGTGACTTGCCCAGGGTTATACAACTAGTGTTATGTAAATGTTTTGTATTGGTCCCCAATTAAAAAAAAACAGAATAAATTTTCTGTGGTTCTGGGAAATTCAGACCCAGGCTTTCCCCTATTTTATTGAATAATTTTGTCTAGATTTTTAGAAATGAAAAAATTACTGGCTACACAAAGTCCTTGAGCAGAGTCTGAGGTTCATTGCCTCTTAGACATCCCCAAAAAGTAAGTATGCATAATTATACTTGTTTAAGTAAGCATTTGTCAGTTAAAAATCACTATCTTCTTGGGATTTGTGATTTTTAAAATTGCTACAATATACACGATTCACACAGGCATGAGAGTCAGTCACACATTTTGGGTTAGAGAGAAATTTTCTTATGTGTACTCTTTCAGGGATGACATAAACAAATGGACTTGGCCCACAAAGAAGACTTGTATCAGGCAACAGAATTTTCAACAAGAAATTTTCAACTAATAGAAACCCATGACTATTAAATAGTAATGGTATAGAATGAAATCACTAATAGTTTATGTCTATATGAAAGGTTAAATAGCCTCTACTTGGAATAGCAAATGAACAACATATTAAAAACCAATTAAGGATAGCCTTTATATGGGAAATTATATACGTCTGAAAATCAAACCAATTATTTAGAATGTTTAGAAGACTTTTTGGGGTGGAAGAAAAATTTTAAGACGGAGGTGATGTACTTTATTTTTTAAACTCTCTTATAAAGTTACAGTCCTAAATGGGAATGATTTAAAAAACAATAAAAAACCCTTCTCACATGTAATTTCTCCCTCTTCCTCACAAATATTTTCCTGAAAAAGAGGAATGTTCAAGTGGAAGAAGTATGCAAATGAATGCTCTTCATAAGGGACAAATTTTATTTCATAAAGTATGTCAATAAAAGCATCAAACATAGGAGTGGCATAATGAAATTCCTATGCTACCAGTGCACCTTTCGTGGCTAAATGGAATGTTAATGTGGTTTATTTAGAGACATTTAAGAGTTCATTTTAATGATATTTAACTTTGAGGTCAAAGTGTATAGATTAAAGTATACTTCATTCTAAGTGGTGATATAAATATAACAAAGGGTTTTAGGGGCTGCTCGAACCATGTGGCTCTCAAAAATAATTTGGAATCAATTAACTGAATTTTACTGGAGCCAACACCAAAATATTTGCTTTATCTCTAAAAAAGTCCATCATGATGTTCTCTATAGAAAGTAAAATTTCATATATTCTTTGGTGTACATCATATGTGTTATCTAATATCCCAAGTACAAACAATGATATTTGTAGATTACTATCAGTTTGGGGTTTTTTGCACCCAGTTAAAAATCTCAAAAATATGATAATTCTATTAGTTTATGTATTATTCAAAATTTCAAGGGTCTAATGAATATGGTACTGGATTTTCTTCCCAGTACTTCTATAGCTTGTTCACTCAAGTTTAAGGCATCATGAATTCTAACTAAACAATTTGTATGTGCTTTGTGTCAGGGACCAAATATACTGTGAAGAAAAGCCAATGTTGTTCATATCAACACTAAGGTTTGGAAAGATTCATCCAAGTGGCTATACAAGAAGACAAATGAGTTGGCTATTTCATGCTTATGCAGCCATTATCAGAATTATTTGAATGTTTGGCACTTGGTTATATCCTTTAGATAAATCAAAACAACCAAGCATTTTAGGAAATTATCTGTTATGCCTGATACTCATTCCTAATGTTAATTTTATGAACTCAAAGAGTTTATACGTTATGTAAAGAGGACTTCCATCTCTTTTTAATAAAACTGAAAATGAATATATCCTGAGAGATTTGCTTTACTGAAATCAGTCATAAATATTTCACCTAAAATTCTATCCAAATTTACTGTGTTAAGAAAAAAAAAACATAGGTTTTAGCAATCTGGGTTAGTCGCACCATCCATCAAAAAAAACCACAAACAAAAAATGCTGTGAACAGTGGACTTAACTCAGGATAATCCCATGGTAGTTTAGGTTCCATACTAAAACATAATGAGCCACTAGTAGGTCATGAAGTAACTAGGAAAAGTAGATTTGCTTACACATAGTTGAAAGCTATTCAATAAGACTATCCCAAGTTAATCAATTGAATGAAATTTACTTTAGTTGCCCATTATGATCTATCTACCAGCAAAGTAACAGAGACTGGGTAGAGCTTTTTGTGATGGTTTTATGCTCAGGTGATCATGAAATGATGTCAACAGTTTGAGCCTTTAGTCCCCTGAGTTAACCAAGTCTAAAAGTTTGTCTCAATACCTTTTAAAGAAAAACTAGCCTAATTTGCATGGAAGTAGTGCTTAGAATATGGCTCCCATTATGATCATCTTTTAACAAATGACTAGAAACTGATAGAAAATATTTCCTTGTAGCTTGCCACATAGTGATTACCATGTCTGATGAGGAAGCATAGTTCGATTTTCTGAACTATGTAAAGAGGGTTGGATTCCTTCAATCATCTGTCTATTGAACTGGGAAGCAACCTATACTTTCCATGAAATGAAGGCATGAACAAACATGTTCCACCTCTTCTGGGTACTCTGTCACCTTGACATTATAAAAATTTGTCTAGGTTGCTCAATGTTGGTTTCCCAATCATCATAGCATATATAGTAAATGAAATGGGATCCCTAGAGTATAAATTATTCTTTGAATGAGAAATATCAAGAATATCCAGTATTTCAAAAATGCCTGGGGTACCCTGCTTACAAATTTTACAGATACTAGTACATTTTATTCATGAAATGCCTGTTACCAAAGTGCTTGGGGCAAGGTACATGAGTAATAAAAATGTTGGAAATGTAATGAAAACACTGTGAATGGTATAATGATATACCAGGCAGGGAGCAAAGATGCTCAAAAAGGTTTCAAAATACTTACCTTTATTTTTTTAAAAAACAGAACTAAAATGAGTTAGAAATTGAGACAAAGCTCATTGAACATTTTTAGCCAGCACTTATATAATCTTGCCAAGGCTTTCTTAAGAGTGACTTTTATAGCTCTATAAGCAATGTTTGAGAAGAAATGTAATTTTTAGACAAAGAATACACTCCATAAGACTTTATGGAGACATGATAACATTAAAAAAACACTTCAAACTAAGAAACATACATTTATTAAAGTCAATACTAGAACATTTGGACTTGTGATCAAATTATAGCTAAGGTTTCTTATGTAATAATGTTATTTTGATGCTAAGATGATTTGTATCCTTACCTCATTAACAAATTTGGTGTCTATGCTACAATTGTCATGTTAGTAAAAGAAATTAAATCAAGAAATCAGTGTAAATTGATTCATAGAATCATTCAATCTCAAAGCTGAAAGGGATCTTTGAAGGTCATCTAGTCTGATTCATACCAGCAAAATTAATCTTCTGCATAATACCCCCAGGAGATGGCCACTCCTAGAGAAGTGATCATCTAAATTCTGCCAGAAAACCTTTAGTGATGAGGTACCTGCTGCTTCTCCAAATAATCCATTTCAGCTCTAATTGGTAGGAAGGTTTTCCTCATCCAAAGCAAGCCAAAATCTTACTTCTATTTACCTTTCACCCCTCAGTCCCTGGTCACCTGAGCTCTAGAACAAATCAAAACACATGAACTTCACACAGATTCTTCAAAGAGAGGAATTTAATCACAAAGATAGCTTATTGTACTCAGGGGGTTAAAATTTGAACAATTTTTTATAGTGTACCTTCTACTTTTTTTTTACTATTCACTTTTCCTAGTCTCTATTCCTTCCCTTTCCCCTCCTCCACTCCTTCCCCAACATACACCTCTGTATACCAATAGAAATCAAAGGGGAACTAGCCACTACTGAAAAGAGTAGATGTTTGACAGCATTGGAATAGAAAACAAATAGGATCAATATGAATTACAGTAGGATGAAGAGAGATATCCTATATGCACTAAAAGATTTAAATATTTAAAACTAAATTAACATTAATATTTAAATTAAAGAATGAATAAAAAAATTTAGTACATGAATGTAATGAAATATTATTGAACTGTAAAAAATTATCAGTGTGAAAAATATAGAGAAACATGAACTGTTGTAAAGTGAAGTAAGCAGAACAAGGTAAATAATATACACAGTGAATACAACAACGCAAATGAAAAAGCAACAAAACAATGGAAACTTAATGCTATGAAGCCAAAAGAGCTGAAAAAAGTTGATATGAGAAATGACTTCTTTCTTTTCTTTGAAGAGGCATGTGGAGAAAATACAAATAGTTTTAGACTTGATTAATGTGGTGGTTATTTTTGCTGATTTTTTTCCCTTTTAATCTTAAGGGATGTTCTGTGACAAGGGAGGGAAATAATATATTGAGTAATGTAGGTGCTACAAAAACAAAATTAAAATTAAAAAACAAAAACCAAAAGACATTAAAAGCCAAAATGAATGTTTATCTTTCCATTTAATATGCTTCATCCCTTTGAATACCAATGCCAGTTGAGAGGCAAACATAGTTTTGTTTTGTTTGGGATTATAATAATTGCTTTGATTTTCTGCATGACTTTGCATAATGCATATGTAGACACAATCCTTATGCTTCTAATCATGGGTTCTTTAACTATAGAAAGCTTTGTATTTTCCATGTACATATTTAAATTACATATTTTCCCCTAATCAATAATTTAATTTTATAGTACATCTTTTTGTTTTCTGTTTAGAAAAGTGTTTAGGTGGGCAGAAAAAAAGATCTGTATTGTCTCAGATTTTCAGTTGTCACATCATGTCTAGAAGAAGACTGCACATTGAAAGAACAGACCTTAATTAAGCACTCCGAAGAGCTGTCTTCAAATTGTCCAGGGAAGGATGTGTTTATTAGGATCCAAATATGGAAATCATGAATCCTGGGGAAGGCTCTGTCTTTGGAACAAAGATTCTGATGTTTTGAAAAGAAGAGCAGTTAAAGAATCTGGACTCTAGCTCTGGATGATCTTTTGGAAGAAGGCAGATCAGTTTGCTTCCAAAAACTGCACTTGGGTGGACAAAATGAACAGAAAGACTTTTCCTGTGAAAATGAGACAGCTATTCTAGTTGGGTTGCTTATGTTCTAGCTTCATTCTTGTCCTACATTTTCTCTTCTCTATTTGTCTTCTCCTCCCATCATATCCCCAACTCCCCAATACACAGTTTGCTTTCGGGTATCTTTTTTTGATTTTACTAGGAATTGTGACCCATATCCTCATAGACCTCTTGACTCAACCTGGCCTGGACATCTGCAAGACCCTCCAACTCTAGCCTATGCTTTCAGATTCTGTTATCTAGGATGCCTGACAGGAAATTTCTAGGCATGCCTTTGGTATCACAGAGTGAGACCGTATACAAGGAGACATTTTACAAATGATTTTTATCAATTCAGAAAAAAAAGTTTCAGATAATTATAACAGAAATATGGCAGAGGATACATCAATGACCTTCTTAGGGATATGTCTTCAAATTGGTGTGGGGTCAGTCTCCTGTTCTTGAGAATTAAATAATTTAAAAAGTATGACCTGGGCATGCTATCAGACAGTGCTAATGTGAAGTAATTGAAACAAGAATATTATTAGCAAAAAAAAATAAAAAAAAGCTCATTTGGCATTTAAACCTGTGGAAAGAAATGACAGTAGTGATCAGTGAAAAAGAAAAAGGACGAAATTTTTATGATTGGACTTTATGTGACCTAGACAACCTGTCAGTCAATAAACATTTATTAAGTGCTGGTAGGCACAGGAACTGAGTGGAGAATTGGAGATACAAGAAACCTTCAAATAGTCCCTGCCCTCAAATAGTTCACAATAAAATAGAGGAGCTACAATATGAAAATAACTATGTACAAGTAAAATATGTAAAGGATAACTTGGAGGAAGATTCTGGAATTGAAATGGGGGAAAAATAACACAAAATAGCTTTCCCCACTGAGGTTTTAATATATTTCAGGTTGGCATAAGAAATGACCACCAACCTGTGGGTGAATGTACTTCCACCACTACTGCCTCCTACTGCTAGGGGCATAACTCTGCATGTCCACCTCTTCCTTCTCCTCCAGTATTCTTTTAATTTTCATAATTATTTCACATTTTATACCTTTTCCATACAGTATTTTTACTTATCACTGATTTATATATAGCCTATGCCAAATACGTAGCCCAAATTTTGCAATAAGATACTGTGAACACCCCATAAAAGAAAAAGAAAAAAATCAGACTTCTCTGGTATGAAGGAAACACCAAAAAAATTATGTGGATTTTCCAGATAGCGGAGGTACCATCACCTTAACCCCTGTTATATAGAAGGGATAACTATTCTTTTCTCCCTACATTTGATCACTGAGTGGATAGGAATGAAAGAAAGTATACCTAGTTCTAGAAAAGGTGGCAAGGTAAATGGTCATCAGGAGGTAACTAAGTCACAGTTAGTGCCAGAATATAGAAAGTGAGGAAGTAAAAAGTTTAAGAGGAAAGGAAGTTTGTTTACTATGTACCATACTTCTAGAGGACACTACAGAAGGGAAAGGTAGAAGGAAAGGGTATGTTTAAGGTGAATAGAGTGAGTGGATGGTTGAGGCTGGGGACACGGTCTTATAGTCTAGTAGTAGAGAGATGTTGAGTATCATTAAGATAGAATGTAGAGGAGAGGGAGTATACTAAGCATTGAAGAATGAGGACAGGTAGATTATCAGTATTTGGAGAGAGGTCTTTGATGGGAAGTAAATGAAATACTATAAAGCCCAGGAAACCCCTCTCATAGCAGGCAAACATATGTGGAGATAAGGCCCTGGAAATTCTGGGTCCAAGGCAGGAGACAGGAAGTAATGATATGAATTGAGCCTTGTTGTCCTCCCTTGAGGGCAAAGAAAGAAGTTAGGGTGTGAGCGTCAGGTTCTAGTTCCTCATGGACCACCTGGGCCTCACTGAATACAACCTTGGGGCAATATTTTGGCTGAGTGGTAGGTGGCAGGGTTTTGTTCCATACAGAAGGACATGTACATGATTATTACAGAACCTATTGATTGCATGAGATCACAGACATAGAAGGGACCTCAGACATCTAGTACAACTTACACTTTTGAAAGGTGGGCAAACTAAGGCTTGGAGAACTTAAAAGACTTGCCCAAGTTAATGAAATGACAAACACAGGTTATGAGTCCAAGTCCACTAACTCCAAATCCAGGATGATTTCAACTATGTCATACAGACCCCCTTTATAAATTTGCACCTGATTTTGAGGTCAGATCGTATTAAGTACCCAGTGGACAAAGATGTATTCTTTCAGTATTATTTCTTGGAATTCCAATTATAACATTTCTTGTCTTTATCTTAATGATACTATGTGTTGAAATAAGTTTTATATCTAGGCATCAAACACTGTATGAATTACCTTAATAGGCATTGTTATTAGGAATACTACTGTTTATTGAGACAGGCTGTACATTTAATGGGTGGTAATTTTGACTAAAGCTTTAGAAATAATGGCACTCAATATGGCTGCCTTCAAATAGATTGCATTTTATCTTGCTCCCAATTTGTGCTCAAGCTTACCTTTTAAATCCCATCCTATTAATTATTTATATTACTTACTGTAAGGTATACCTGATTTGGGTGGCTAGGTTGTGCAATGAATAGAGTGTTGGACCTGGATTCAGGAAGACTCATTTTCCTAAGTTCAAATATGGCATCAGATATATACTAGTACTACCCTGGCCAATTTACTTAACCCAGACATATACTACCGTGTTTCCCCGATAATAAGACCTATCCCAAAAATAAGCCCTCCCCTTACTGTGTAAGATTCCTCTAAAATAAGCCCTCCCCCGAAAATAAGCCCTATTGAGATTACTACTGTACTTAGGTGATCCCCTGTGCTACACACTACATTACGGTACCCTCTGTATGCACTGTCCCCCCCCCCCCAGGTGAAATGCACGCCGCGCTTCGAGCTGCATCCAATCAGAGCTGCAGCAGTGAGCGCATCATCCTGTTCTTCCCCAGTGATTTGCTTGTTGGCGCCATTGAGAGCAGTGCCGCGGAGGAGAGCTGAGGCAGGACAACATAAGCCCTCCCATGAAAATAAGCCCTCTGGTGTTTTTCTTTCCAAAAAAAAATAATAAGACAGTGTCTTATTATCAGGGAAACACGGTAATACTATCCTGGCCAAATTACTTAACCTCAGTTTTCTCATCTATAAAATGAGCTAGAGAAGAACTTGGCAAATCATTACAATGGTTTTGCCAAGAAGACCCCAAATGGGGTCACAAAGAGCCAGACATGATTGAAAACAATTGAACAACAAAATTTCTGACTTATCTAGTAAAAACTTAGGTCTTTTTTCTGCCACTATCCTGGGAATTGTGTCCATATTTTCAGGTTCCTTTAGAAGTGGCATAAATTTAGACAAAACGTGTTTCAACGAAAGAGTGAAAACCAGTGTGGCTAAGTGGCACAGTGAATAGAACACCATACCTAGAGTCAGAGGACCTGAGTTCAAATATGACCTCAGACACTTAATACTTTCTGGACATGTGACCTTGGGCAAGTCACTTAACCCCAACTGCCCTGCCTTTCCCCCTCCAAAAAGCAAAATGAATGGATGAACGAATGAATAAATATATAATAAAAATGAAAGAGTGAAATCTAGGATAGACTTTAAACTCACTGGGACAGAAGATGGATAGCATGTCTTGTACTTTGTACAATTGTCATAGCCACTCTGGTGCATACACAGCAATGTTTCACACATAGAGAGCATTCAATTAATGCTTGTTGAATTAAAACAGATAAAAGATAGTATTTAACAATGGGACTCTATCCCTATGAGAAATGTGTTTATGACTTAGAGTCTTAGACAGTTGTCTGGGCCCAGACAACTATTGATTGCATAGGATCACAGACATATCAGGTTCCTCAGAACTTATGTACTATCTTAAGGTCATAAAGCTGGCATGTGTCAAAGGCAGGACTTGTATTAATGTCATCCTGACTCCACAGCTGACTGTATTAGCCCCACTGGAGGAGGAAACTCAAGGAATACGGGTCACTGGAAAGCAGATTAAAATGTAATTGGGAAATGTTTGACAAAATAAATAACAAATACAATATAAAATAGATAATAACAATTTGTGATTTTCTAAGGCAATATGTTGCATTCAGGGATCCAAATCTATTTGAGTTTGATAGTATTAAAGTATGCCCCATTGCCCTAAAGATCCCAACTGGACCAAAATTTCAATTATAACATACAGTGAAATGAAAGTATCAAAAACAACAGCACTCTCTTAATCCATCTATTGCCTTTTATGTAAAGTGTTATCTAATGTCTACCTTAGGGTTGGCTAGGTGGCACAGTGCATAGAGTGTTGGGTCTGGAGTTAGCAAGACTCATCCTTCTGAGTTCTAATCTGACCTCAGACACTTGCTACATGTGTGATCTTGGGCAGGTCATTTAACTCTGTTTGCCTCAGTTTCCTCATCTATAAAATGAGCTGGAGAAGGAAATGACAAACCACTCTAGTATCTCTGCCAAGAAAATCGCAGATGTGGTCAGGAAGAGTCATACAGGACTGAACAACAACAAATGCACAGCTTATATATTTTTTAAAACATATGGCTTTACTGGCACCAAAATTAAATCATGGGATTAGCATTTTGTTGCATTAGGGTCAAAACACTGTAGAAAGTGCCTATATTCTTAAGCTCTTCATCTAGCTTTATCATTCTTGAAGCAAGGACAGCAAGGCCTGGTTCCTGAGGCCAATCTGATTATTCCTACATACCCTTCACAGGAAAACAAGTAGATTGCATGAAAAATTGATATGATTACTACTTATATTGTGCAAGGTTTTGATCAAATACAAAATGAGCATTTTCCTTTTGTGGTAGCACTAGTAGCCTAGTCAAAATTTCCCAACTGTATTCATTCCTCATGCTACTTGACCTTCAGTAGACTTCATGTGACCTCCCAAAGATGAAGGGAAATAAATATTAAAATTTGCTATTCAGATATACATGAAAAATAAAATAGAATAATAATTGCAACAGGATGATAAAGTTAATAATGAAACAATACCTACATTCTCCTAAGAAGCTTCCCAAAGTCCCTGGAAGCACACATATTCCAGGTTGGGAATTCCTAACTTAGTTATTAGGTACCCTTCAGAGGTCATACATTCAACATAAGATAATTGATCAAGAACTAGAAAAGACTTCAAAAGTCATGTTTTCTATCCCAATGTTTTCATATATGTGAAAATTGAGACTCTGGCTCCCTAGCAGTTACTTTCCCCAGGTTTCACATGTAACAAGTATATGCATCACAGGCTGGATATAAACCCAGAATCCACATCCTCTGGATCCAGAGCCAATGCTCTTTCCTTTATATTTCACTCCTTTAACTCTTTAAATTACAAAAACAGAAATAAAAAGTGAAGAGTGAAGAATGAAGGATGGTTAATGATTAGAAGTTTTGCCTCTTTGGAATGGTTGGTTCTACTTTGCTTTTAGGGGATGAATATGGTAAGAAAGAAAGAAAAGATGGAAGGAAAGAAAAGGAAAAGGAAGAAAGAAAAAAGGAAGGCAAAGGAATAAAAAAGGACAAAAAGAAAGGAAAGAAAGGAGAAAGGAAGTAAAGAAAGAAGGAAAACAAAAGAAATGGAAAGACAAAGAGAAAGAGAGACAGGGAGGAAGGAAGGAAAGAAGGAATAAAGTAAGGAAGGAAAGAAAGAAGGGAGGAAGGAAAAAACAAAAGGAAGGAGAAACCTAGCTTACTAAGTTTACTTATATTTTCTTGGCAGTGCCATAAACCACACTTTATCTGCAAAGTGAAGAGATTATTGAAATTGGACTAAATAAAAGATTTACTCATTTTCAAGGCAGTTTCATAGAACAGGATTGCTCTCTTAAGTAAATGTAATTAATGGGAAAAATTTGCATAAACACCAGCTTGAATAAAGTACAGTGTCAGATTATGTAAGAGCATGTATTAAAAAAATGTAGTGGGTGCCAATGAAATCTACTTTCTACAAAGTTTGACAATCATACTAACTCTGCTCTTAAACAGTTATGAATCTGCAAGAGAATGTCACTTGGTGCCAAGAGTGCCATTAAGACCATCCCAGGACAAAATATGTATTTTTATTACTCACTTATTTCATTGCGTGTTGAGGATCTCTTATGAATTTTTTAATATATATATATATATATATATATATATATATATATATATATATATATATAATGGGTTGTATGATATTTCATCAAGTACAAAATATCATCTTAATAAATTTGTCATTAAATATCATACAGGAACAATTTTCTGAAAAAGAAGTTTATTTGCTAAATGTCCCCATTCTCTGAGTTAGATTTGGAAGGTTTTTGAGGGGTAGAAAGCATTTGATTTTGGAGTGATAGAATTTTAGAGCAGAAGATATATTAAAGATTAAGTAGTTCAATTTTGTCCATTTGTATTCTAGGATTTGAGGAGGAACCCCTTGAGATATAAGAAATACCAAATAAAAATGTGAAATATGCTCTACTGTAAGCTCCATGAGGGCAGGGACTATGTCCTATCTATACTTTGTGTGACTTATTTTTGAAAGAATTTGATACTTTTGTAGATAAAAGGGGAGGAATCCATGGACTAGCTAAGTATCTTGGGACTTATAGTCCTGGGAGGTTGAATGGAAGATTGTAAAAACATCTGGGGTCACAGAGCAGGGAGGAGGTAAAAAAAAAAAAAAAGTGAAGCTGATCACAAGCTGCCTCTTAATGGTGGATTGTAGTAATGCAGGGAGTGGGAGCACTGGTGGTCATGTTCCTGAGGTTATCTTGTAGTGTGAGTCATTATAGAAATGTGGACTGAGTTTAGCAGGCCAGTTTCAGGGACATTTCTGCTATATGAGTCACATAATTTGGGCTAAGCTGGACCAATGACACCTTTTTTTGTAGAACTATGGAAAAATTCCAAAATAGTTTCCCCCCAGTACTCTCCTCTCCCTTCTTCCCTTTGACTGAATGTCCCTGGTGTCTGTTACCAATGGGTATCTTTGCTATGCTTTAGCTTGTTCTTTTATTTTTTATTTTGTTTCCTCTACATAAATTTATGCCTGAATGTGTCATATACATATATATCTATAGGGTCCTGAAGTGTTTTACTTGGCCTGTTTATGTAGTGGCAGAATATAAAAGGGGGCTAATGGAAGATGGTGCCTAAATGAGGTTTATATAGGAATTAAGATAGAACAGAGATGCTTGTCTCTGACCAGTAGTATGTCTGGGGGTGGGGGTGGGGAGAGGTCAGAGAATAAATATTTCTTACTTGGGAGCCCAGGGGCTATGTTATAATTTTAAAAATATCAGCATTAGGAATCTGTATTTTTAAGCTCTCCAAATTATCAGAGGAAAGAAATCTCTGTGGATTTGTGCCATTGCCTCTGGTGAAAACTTTTAGCTGCTCTGATTAATTCCTATCAGACTGGGTTGTTTTGAGTTAGTTGTTTGATCAATGAGAATAGAGGGGAGACCAAAGGAAAAAGCACCATCCTTGAGCCAGTCCTTTAGGAAGAAATATGCATGATCTGGGAGGAACTGGTTCTCTCCCTCCCCCTCTTTTTTCATTGGTAGAAGAGAATGAGTGAGTTTCATCTGGCCAATTAAATTTGGCCAATTCTGCCCTCCACTGCAACATCTAAAGTTTACACTTATCTCTCAGTGCCTAGAATAGTGCCTCATACTCTGTATGGAATAAATGTTGAATTGTTTAGTAGCTTTATTTTAGTGAACATTCTTATGACCTGAAACCTCTTTGCTTTTACTACATGTGTGTCATTCCCAAGGAAAATTCTGAAAATCAAAGTTTTAATTTTTGTGGCTCATATTTTCCTTTTCTGAAGTTCGTATGCTTGTGAAGTTTTGGTGACCTCAAATTTGCTCACACACTGCATCACTAAACCTCATGATTCCATAAAATTGTCATTCTGTTGAAAACCAGAAGTGCAGCTAGAGAGACTGTTGCATATTTCATTTCTCCTAAATTAGCTCAGTGACTCTTGAATCATGAATACACAGCCAAAATGAAGCAGAAAATTATCTATGTAGACATGGCCTCTGAGACAGCAAACATGATTCATTTCAATGTTTGTTATGCATTTTTCTAAAGCATCTCACAGAATTACTGAAGCACAAAATTTTAGAGGTGGAAGGGTCATCAGCAGTGGTCTAGTCTAATCCCTAACTGAAAAGAATCCTCACTATAGCCTCTGGCCAGTGGTCAGTTTCAGCCTCTGTTTGAGAATATCCAATGAAAGAGGAACCTATATTGCCTTCTGAAGCAGCACTTTTGACTTTTGGACAGGTCCTATTGCGAAGAAACTGTTCCTGAGATCTGGTTTAAATTTTCCTCTTTATAAATACCACTGACTGCTGCTAGTTCTGCAATCTGGGACCAAGAACATAAATCGAATCCCTTTTACACTTGACATCTCTTTAAATACACCAATAAATATTTGCTGTATAATAATTACTTTAATAATCAGAACTAGAAATCTGTATTTTTTTAAGCTCTCCAAATTAACAAATGAAAGAATATCTATGAGTTTTGTGCGATTGTACATAGTGAAATCCCTAAGCTTCTCCTTGATCTCTGTCAGTCTGGGTTGTTCTGAGTTAGGCTGCTTGATCAGTGAGAGCATAGGAGAGAAGACCTATCATGTCCTCCCTTTGCCTTCTGTTCTCCAAAGAAAGCATCTTCAGTTTCTTCATCTTCATATGACTTAGACTCAAAACCTTTCATCATCTTTGTACTTAGCACATCATCTGAATACTTTCCCCCTTATCAAGGTTTTCAGTTTAGATTGTGGTATCCAGAACTGATGAATATTTCCCAGATATAATCTGACCAGGGAAGACTGCAGAGGAGCTATCACCTAAAAGCTACCCTCTTATGAATGTTGACCAAGATCACATTAGCTAAATAACAGACATTGTATGAGTTACTTCTGTTGAACTTGCAGTTCACTGAAATCCCCATAATTCCCCCCCCCATATAAATAGGTGTCTAACCAATCCTCCTCTATTCTGTACTTATAACATTGAATTTTGAATTCACTCATTTATATTTATCCCTATTGATTTCATTTTATTAGATTCAGCTCAATGCTCTAGTCTATCACAATGCTTTTTTAATTCTATTGTCTAGTGTGTTAGTTATTACTTCTGGTCTTCTGTCTCCTATAAATCTCTGTTTTTATCTAAGGCATCAGCAAAAATGGTAAATAGCATAGGTCCAAGCACAGATTTCTGGGGCATCCCACTGAAGACCTGTTCATTTAACACTGAATCACTAATTCTTTTAGTTCAGCTATTCAGCAGGTTCTGAGTCTTTCTAATTGCATTATTGCTCATTCTACATATCACCATCTTTTCCAAAAGAAAAAAAAAGTGGTGCAGTACAGTAATACTTCCTCTTCTCTTTTCCCTCGAGGCTGCTTTACTTGGTGATCTCATCAGCAACAATAGTTTCAATTAACCTCTCTTTGAAGATCCCTCTCAGAACTACTTGTCCAAGCCTACCTTCTCTCTCAGCCTCCAGTCTCACATCTCCAAATGCTGATTAAACTTCTTGAACTGAATATTCTGAAGACATCTTAAACTCAATATGTCCAAAAGTGAATTCATTATCTTCTCCCTTTCCTCCTAACTTTCTTATTATTGTGCATCATACTACCATTCCTCAAGCACCACCCCCAGCTGCTTGTAAACTAAATTCCATCCTTAACTTTTCACCTTCTCTCACCCCTTCTAAATCCAATCAATGGTCAAATACTGTCATTTCTAACTAAGGAACATCTCTTCCATAGACTCCCTTCTCTTCCATGACATTGCAACCACCATAGTACTGGCCCTTTCCACCTCTTGCCTAGACTATTAGCTACTCTCCTCAAGTCTCTCCCCTCTCCAATTCATCCTCTACTCAACTATCAAATTGCTTTACCTAAAATGCAGTTCTCCCTATATTGCTCCCCTATTCAATAAACTTCAGTGACTCATTATTACTTGCAGAAGCAAATATAAAATCTTGTTTGACTTTCAAAGCCCTTCATGACCTGACCCCCTCCTCCCTTCCCACTCTTCTCACACCTCACTCCCCTACTCATACTTGACAAGTCAGTGACTCTGACCTCCTGGCTTTTCCTTGCCAATGCATTTCTTCTTGTTGTTCTTGTTCTTGTTATTCTTCTTCTTCTTCTTCTACTTCTTCTTCTTCTTTTGCTTTTTTTTGGGGGGAAGGCAGGGCAATTGGGGTTAAGTGACTTGCCCAAGGTCACAAAAGCTAATAAGTATTAAGTGTCTGAGGCCTGATTTGAATTCAGGGCCTCCTGATTCCAGGACCTCTATTCCTTGAGTCACCTTGCCACCCAACATGAATGCCTTCTATAAGCATTTTTACCAGCTATTACTCTTGCCTAGAATTCTCTCCCTCCTCATTTCTACCTCCTAGATTCTTTCACATTTTTAAGGTCACAGCTAAATTCCAATTTTATGCAAGAAATTCTTCCCAGTTCTTATTAATCTTAGTACCCTCCCTCTGATACCAACTCTAATTTATCCATGGTATATCTTGTTTGTACATAGTTATTTGCATGTTATCTCCTCCATTAGACTGTGGGGCAAAATAAGCAGCCAGCAGCTAAGAGAGGTGGCATTTATTATTGTTAATTGTTGTTGTTGGACCTGTGGTTTGATCATTGTGGAGAACTCCTGATGTGAAAATTCCCTCACTAAGGCTATAATTCAATTAAAAAACATTGATTAAGAGATTTGTTTTATTAGGCTTTTTGAACAGTCATTGCAGACATTTCAATAGTGAAAAGGTTTCTTCTGATGATTAGTATTTATTTAGATAATTGGGGATTACCACAAGCATTTCTTTTTATATTGTGAGAAAGGCCCAAAGAGTTTTTGCAGATGTTTCTGTAGAATATACATTTCTTGATCATTACCTTTTTATGTGTTCTTTTCTTTGGCTGAGAAAACTATTAAGTATTGCTTCTGTATTTTTTTCTTGGTAGTTTTTTTTTTGCCAAAATATTTGCATGCTGTGAGGGCAATAAGAAATTGTTTAAAAGTATTTCACCTGGAGTCAACATGACCAGGCAAAGGAAACAAAGCAGATAGAAGATTCCAACGTTAGACTCCCATTTTCGGTACAAAAAGGAGCAAAGCATGGAACAGGAGGAAAACAGTGAAGTCAGAACTCCTGGACCAAAAGCTTCAAAGGAAAATACAAGCTGGTTACAGGCCATAGAGGACCTTAAGAAGCAGATAAGAGAAGTAGAGGAAAAATTGGGAAGAGAAATGAGAACGATGCAAAAAAATTACAGAATGAGAGTCAACAGCCTGACTGAGGAAAATAACACATTAAAAAATAGACTTACTCCAATGGCAAAAGAGGCTCAAAAAGGCAATGAAGAGAAGAATGCCTTAAAAAGCCGAATTTGCCAGATGGAAAAAGAATCTCAAATCTCAATGAGGAGAATCATTGCTTCAGAATTAGATCGGAGCAAATGGAAGCTAATGATTTCATGAGAAATCAAGATGCTGTTAAACAGATCCAAACAAATGAAAGAATAGAAGGCAATGTGAAATATCTCATGGGAAAAACCACTGACCTGGAAAATAGATCCAGGAGAGATAATTAAAAAAAAATTATTGGACTACCTGAAAGCCATGATTAAAGTAAGAACCTAGAAATCATCCTCCAGGAAGTTCTCAAAGAAAACTGCCCTGATGATTTTGCCAGAGGGCAAAATAGAGGTTGAAAGAATCCACTGATCTCCTCCTGAAAATGATCCCAAAAAGAAAACTCCTAGGAATATTATAGCCAGGTTCTGGAATTCCCAGACTAAGGAGAGAATAACACAAGAAGCCAGGAAGGAACAATGTGAATATTGTGGAAACACAAGCAAGATAACACAGGATCTGGCAGCTTCTACACTGAGGGTTCAAAGGGCTTGGAATATGATATTCCAGAGGGCAAAGGAGTTGGGATTAAAGCCAAGAATCACCTACCCAGCAAAACTGAGTATCATGTTTCAGGGGAAAATATGGTCATTCAATGGAATAGAGGACTTTTGAGCATTCTTTCTGAACAAACCAGAGTTGAATAGAAAATTTGACATTCAGATACAAGAAGCAAGAGAAGCATGAGAAGGTAAACAGGGAAAAGAAATCATAAGGAACCTATTAAAGTTGAAATATTAACATTCCTACATGGAAAAACAATAATTGTAATTGATGAAACTTTTAACAGTATGAAAATAGTTGAAGGGAATAGAAATATATATATATATATATATATGTCTATATACGAGGGTATATGGGCATATGAATATATATGTGAATGTGTGTATATATGTTTACAGGTATACATAGATAAAGGGCACAGGACCAATTTAACAGGAAGGGATGATACTTAAAAGATGAAATTAAGAGGTGAGAGAGGAATATAATGAGAGGAGATGGGGAGAGACAACATGGGGTAAACTATCTCATAAAGAAGAGACATGGGAAAATGGTTACAATGGAGGGGAAGAATAGGAAGGCAAAAGGGAATGGGTCAACCTTATTCTCATTGAATTTGGCTTGGGGAGGGAATGAAATACATACTAAATACGGTATCTCACCCTACAGGAGAGTAGGGGGGAAGGAATGAGAGGGGGGATGATGGAAGGGAGGGCAGATTGGGTGGGGGAGGGAAGT
This sequence comes from Petaurus breviceps papuanus, assembly GCF_028583685.1. NCBI lineage: Eukaryota > Metazoa > Chordata > Mammalia > Diprotodontia > Petauridae > Petaurus > Petaurus breviceps. The sequence goes on from NW_027187277.1 coordinate 110,759, forward strand.
TGGAAGCATCCACTTTTGGAAAGGGATGGGATCAAAATAGAGAATAGAACAAGTGGGAGGTGGGATAGGAGGGAGGGAAATATAGTCAGTCTTTTACAATATATCTACTATGTTATTGTTTTGCATTAGCTACACATGTACAACCTATACTGAACTGCTTATCTTCCCAGTAAGGGTAGGTGAAAAGGGAGGAAGGGAATGAATCTTTAATTCAAACTTTTAAAATCCAATGTTTAAATATATATATATATATATATATATATATATATATATATATATATACTATTATTAATACTATTTTACATGTAATTGGAAAATAAGATATATAGGCAGTGGGGCATAGAGATCCACCATGCCCTACTGGAAAAGTCTAAGGGGTATGGGAGAAAATATGGGAGAGAGCAGATTGGAGGAAGGGATATCCTGTGGGACTGCTATTTTGCAGTGGTGGGTAGGGGAAAAACAGGGAGAAAATTTGCAACTCAAAATATGGTGGAAATGAATGATGTAAATCAGAAGTTAATAAAGCATTTGAAAAATGAAAAAAGGTTAAATTAAAAAAATGTATTTCACAAGAATTGGTTAGTAGTGGTAGAGAGCTATCCTGGAGCTGTAATTTTTTTTTTGATGAGGCATTTGGGGTTAAGTGACTTGCCCAAGGTCACACAGCTAGCAAGCATCAAGTGTATGAATCCTGATTTGAACTCAGGTCTTCCTGACTCCAGGGCTGGTGTTCTATCCACTGTGCCACGTCACTGTAATTTTTAAACTAAAATTTGGGACAAAGATTTGACAATTTTTTAATTTTATTTTTTGTGGCTTAAATCTCTCTCCATTTGGGTTAATTCTGTGGGCCTGTTTTTTGTTAGCATATGTAGCACAGAACTTAGATGCTTTCCAACTAAGAATATTTAGACCCATCATCAATATTACTACCCTGTCCCTAACCATACCAACTATGTAGCACGCATTACCCACATACCTACTGTGTATATAGCTTTAGTGCATAATAGACACTCTATAGTCTGGTCAAAGCAACTTACTTCCTATTTTCAGCATACAATTATTTCATTTCTCACCTTTTTACCTTTTCATGTATTGTCCCCATAGATTTCTGTCCCTTTTCACCACTGCCTCTTGGAACCCCTAGTTTTCTTTCTTCCAGATCAGTACCACTTTCCCAAAGTAAATTTCCATGATTTGTTAGTTATCCTCAATAATTATGTATTAAAAAATCTTGTATTTACTTATTCATGAATCTAATCTGTGTTCTCTCAACTATGCCTCTAGGTCTTCTCATCCTGACTCTAATTTTTGGTTAGGGTGTCTTCTGGTAACAAGATGCCAAATCCTGTGTGGAGAGAGAAAGGAAAATTCATCCCTCTCCCCACTTGATGAGTTCTCTTCCATAAGCTGTTCTTTTCCTGGACTGACTGAAAACTGACACTGATGACCTATCTCAGCTACCTTTTCATGGCCACCTCAGAACATGGGCATTTTCTACCAGCCAATAGGGAGCTAACTACTTCTCTATTCAATCAAAAGCTTCGTGCTTTCTGAAGTTTTAACATTTTATCTTTTGTGATTATATCCTGAAGTGTTAATACTTTTATCATGTTATAATTATATCAACTGCTGGGGTAGTGGACTAAATCTCCCACAAACCCCCTACCCTAATATTTACTAGAGATATTTTAAACATTGAAATTCTCATTGCTTCTGATATGGGTCAGTTGGTAAATTTAGGGAACTGGAAAAGGCGCTGTTGTCATTATAGGTGATTGGAGCCTTTTGAAAAACTGGAAGACTATAAGGTTAAAAGGGAGCCAAACTCCTCAATATTTCCCTTTAAAAGTGCAATATAAATACCCCCAAAGGAGTAAAACTACTTTAAATTTTCAATATTCAATAAAAAAATTCCAGGAGGAAGAGCAATGCTGGCATATATAAGTGAAAAGGAATTATTATTGGGAGCTAGTATGTCATGATCTGGTTGGGAAGCACTTTACCAATCATACAGGATTTTATATTTATTTGTGGAGGTAATAGGGAGTATTTGCAGTTTATTAATTGGAGGAAGGGGGTGAGTGTGACTGGTGTTACCTGCACTTTTTTGAGCGATCATCAGACGAAGAGTGGAAGATAGCCTGCAGTAGGGAGAAACTTGAGGGAGGGAGACCAACCAGTATTATGTTGTCTAGGCATGAGTTGATATGGGCTTGCATCACTGTTATGGCTGAGTGGATAGAAGGGGAGTTATACAACACATGTTATGAAGGAAGAAATAACAGGAGTCAAATAGTAAAATAGCACACTGCTCCAAAAAGTCAAGAACATTTAGATTCAAATTTTCCAGCTGATGCTTACCACCAGTGTGACTACTGACCAGCTACCTACTTGTCATGTGCTCCATACAATTTAAAAATTATCTGTTTCACCAAAGATGAATTATTGATATGCTTTGGTGAGAGGAATTCCCACACATGGGCAAAATCACAGAACCTTCTTATATTCCCATATACTACCCCATAAACATATTCCAATCATGAATCCCAACTTGCTTCCTTTTATTAGAATGACAGACTTACTTTATTACCTTACTTTAAATACCTTTGTTGTAGAAATTGAAGTCAAATTTAAAAAAATATTAAGAGGGATATTTTCATACTTTCATGTATCTGTGACATTACTGAGGTGAGTATTTCCTTCCACAGTGTAGATTACAATTCTTCTGTATCTTCTCCTACTATCCAATTCTTGTCCATGTTTTTCCAAAGAACTTTCATAAGCAATCCCCCCCACATGTTAAAGACTTTTTCTTATTCTTTTTATTCTAATTTTTGGAAGGTGTAATTGCAGCCCTGAAAAGATATGCATCTCTTGGTCTTTCAACATGGCCAGCCCAACTCATTTTCCAATCACACATTTTCTGCATGAGCACATTTATGCCACTTCTTGAAAACAAGACATATCTTAAAATATTCTCCAGCTTATTTGTACCCACTATGCATCTCACCATTGCCCTTATCGTCAAACCCAACTTCTATCTTTTGAGACTGTGCTATTTATATATTTGCAACCATAACAATTATGAGAACATTAGTGTCAGAAATACATACATACATATATGTGTTTGAAAATTGCACTGAAATATGTTTTTTAACTTTTTAAAAACTACTTATAAAAAGCAGCTTTTAAGTGTTATCTAGCCTGCTAACTTCTTCCCATTCAATTCTGAGCCCAAGCTATTTTTCATCTATAGTGCCTGCCCCAAGATTAGGGTAATCATGTTCTAACTCAATGTATTGGACATTCAATTGCCTATCATAATATGGTTGTGAGTTTTTTAATGTATTTTTTTCTGTATGACTCGTTAGGCTATTTTATTTTGAGTAAGCATGAATTTCAAAAAGGAGACCCTGTAACATTCTGGAATTTGGTGCAATCAACACAGTATTATTCATGAAAAGAAGCATCTGGAGGACATTACTGACCCCTCTTCCATTTAAACGGTTCATAATATAGGTTAAGGGAAATAAACAAGACCAAATTTTAAACAAGACCTTTCTTTAATGTACTATTGATAATGAGAGTCTATCCTTTTCTACATAGGGCACACTGGAATTTCTCAAGACATCCCTGTATCATAGGTGACTCCCTTGCAGTTCCAGGCAAATTTTCTCTTAGTTCCTATTTCAAAACATACCCAGTCGATCCCTGATGCTTTAAGAGTAATGTAAATGGAATAGCAAAGTCACCGGATATACAGTTCAAAAACTAAGAAAGTAAATTATGTGGGATGTCTAAGTACAAAGGCAAATCTTATCCTAAGAAGTTGTAGGGCATATTGACCTCACAATAAGTGGAATGGTCTATGTCTGTTTAAATTCGAAAAGAAAAAAAAATGCAGGCTTTTCTCAGCTAGGTACCAGGATTCCAGTGATGCAAACTCTCATTTTCAACTCAATAAAAATGTTTATAAAGTATTCAGTAAATTCCAAGCATCAGTATCTCTGTACTCAAGGTATCAATAAATCCAATTTGCAAAATTATTCCAATAGAACTGACTAGTGAATTAGTACAAAATAGAAAAAAAAATGAATATACAATTTTGGTTATACCATGTTATATTCATCACAACAACCAATCCGTATGCTTACCATCTTACTTCTACAAATAAATTGATATATGTGTGTATGTATACTATATATATGATGTGTGTATATATGTATATACATATATACATAAATATATACATTTCTCTTTCTCTCTCTCTGTCTCACATATCTATCTATATAGATAAATGGGAACATGGCAACAGGTAGGCTTCCTCAAATGACATTCTATAGTAGGCCACATCTTTATGGTTACATAAATCTCATTGCACTTTTATTTTTTTACTACAATAAATAATTTGATTTACTGAAGCAAAATACCACTTTAGAAGCTCTCCTCCAACAAAGCGTCCCCCTTGCATTTGATACAATATGACAAGATTCTTTGATAGATATAACAGAGTTAACTTTGACTGATGATTATCTGATTATTATTATTACTAAAGTGAGGTATAAAACAGGACACTTAACAAAGATGTTTGGTACTATTGTGGAGGATGCCTAGCTCAGAGTTCAATTGCAGGAGAGATTCCCTAAAGATGATGACTTTCTCCAGATGTTCCTTTTTGAAGATGATATTGTGCTGGTGGTGTCTAAAACCAGAATCTTTTATGTGAATCAATCAACATTTATTAAGCACCTAATGTGTACTAGGCACTGTGCTAGGTGGTTGGGATTATTAAAAGGGGGTGGGGCAAAAGACAGACCCTGCCCTAAAGGAACTTATAGTCTAATAGGGGAGTCATGTAAACATTTATCTATATAATCTACATCTATCTATCTATCTATCTATCTATCTATCTATCTATCTATCTATCTAATCTATCTTTCTGTCTTTCTTTGTCTATCATCTATCTATCTACTAATTTATCTATCTATCCATCCATCTATTTATTTATCTTTCTTTCTATTGGATAAATAGAAAATAAAAGAAGCATAGTGGTTAGAATGCTGGGTCTGAAGTCAGAAGACTCATCTTGTTGAGTTCAAATCTGACCTTTGGTATTTACTAGCTGAGTGACCCTGGATCAGTTGCTTAACTCTACATCAATTTCCTCATTTTCAAAATGAACTAGAGAAGGAAACGACAGACCACTCTAGTAACTTTGCCAAGAAAACCCCAAATGGGATCACCAAAATTTGGGCATGATTAAAATGAGTGAACAACACAAAGAACAAAAGCAAGGACATAAGAGAGTTTGGGGAGGCTTCTTGTACAAGGTGGGATTTTAGTTGGGACTCAAAAGAAACCAGGGGGTTTAGTAGTAGAAGTAGGAGAGCGTTTCAGGCATGGAGCACCACCAGAGACAATGCCTGAAACTGGGAGATGGAGTATCTTGTGGAATAGCCAAGAGTCCAGTATCACTGTATCAAAGACTACATGTTGATGAGCAAGGTATAAGAAGACTGGAAATGTAGGAGGGGACTAAGTTATGAAGAACTTTGAATGCCAAACAGAGAATCTTGTATTTGTTTCTGGAGGAAATAGGGAGCCAATGTGTGTTTTTGTAGGGGGGAGTGGAGTGATGTGGTCAGACCTGCATTTTAGGAAAATCACTTTAATGGCTGAATGGAGGCTAGATTGGAGTGGGGAAAGTCTTGAAGCAAGCAGATCAATCAGTAGGCGATTGCAACAGTTCAGGGATGAGGTGATGGGAGCCTGCATCAGAGTAGTGTCAGTGTCAGAGCAGAGAATGGGGTGTATTTGAGAGATGGTGCAAACCAACAGGCAACAGCTTGGAAATGGGGGGCTGCAGTGAAAGATAGTGAGGGATACAGGATGACTTAGTATATAGTATCACTCAAGAATACAGCCTAATATTTCATTGGCCCATTGAGCTGCTCCCTCAATACAAATACATTGGTTGCTGCAGATGGCCAATGGATGGCCTCAGCATTTAATAAAAGGAAGATAATGAACTGGATGGCATTTAGAAAATTGCACATTATTCTATGATGTCAACTTTCTCCCTGAAACAAAACCCCATCTTTTTACCCTTAGTATATTCCCAGCAATGCTATATAGCTATAAATAATGGAATTAAAAAGAATTAAAGTTGCAGGTTACTTCAAGTTCTACAGAGTGATATACATTGGGTGTAAATAGTTGACATTCATCTATTGCCAACAATAAATTGTAATACAAGCTGCATAAAAGATATTCTCAAAGAGATCTATGACTGAATTAGGTGGTCTTGGCACATGGAAAGAACAAGATAATGAATATAATGGAAAATAAGGGATAGATTATATTTTCCATTGGTAACCATATCATATTCAGAATTATATTGAGACCTGGGTACATCAAGTGAACCTCAAAAAAAAAGATTTTTGGGAAGGCTTAAGAAAGAACTGAAAAGGAAGAGGTTCCAATATGGTGAGATAGTATATGTAATCCACAGTGTGGGATAAAGTATCTACAGAACTGAGGTCACAAATCTATTAAAAATAATCTATTAAAATAATATTTTAAGAATAAAATTAAAATAAATCTATTAAAATGATAGACTATCTAAGTAATAAATATAAGGATATTCTACACAGCAAACTCCAGGAGACAGAGTCAACACAATACTGAAAGGCAAATTCACATGTATGAAGGCTTATATTAAGAGAGAAAAAGCAAAATTTGGGAGACATTGTAGTATAGTGGAAAGAGGGCTCTGTGTGGAATCCTAGTTCTGTTGAATCTAACTGAATCCTAACAGAGCAGGGAAGTGAGGTGGCAGAAAGCACAGATTTCCAGGCCCAGAGTCAAGAAGTTGTTGTTGTTCAATAATTTCATTTGTGTCCAGCTCTTTGTAACCCCATTTTGGAGTTTTCTTTGAAAAGAAACTGGAGGACATTGTCATTTCCTTCTCCAGCTCATTTTATATGTAGATGAGGAACTGAAACAAATGGGTTAAGTGACTTGCTCAGGGTCACACAGCTAGTAAGTATCTGAGGCTTGATTAGAACTCACAAAGATGAGTCTTCCTGATTCCAAGCCCAGTACTCTATCCATTGCATCACTTAGATACCCTAGGAGTCAGGAAGACCTAGTTCAAATCTGACCTCAGATGCTTACTAGCTATGTGACCATGGACATGTCACTTAATCTCTGTTTGCCTCAGTTTTCTTATCTGTAAAATGGGGAAAATAATAATACCTCCTGGGGTTGTTGTGAAGATCCAATGAGATAAAGTGCTTGGCACTGTACCTAGCACATTTGTTGTTGTTATTCAGTCATTTCAATTGTGTAAATATTGCCACTGAGTGTCTGAGGCCAGATTTGAACTCAGAAAGATGAGTCTTCCTGAGCTAGACCTGGTACTCTGTCAACTGCAGCACCTAGCACATAGTAAGTGCCTTATAAACTCTTTCTTCTTCTTCTTCTTCTTCTTCTTCTTCTTCTTCTTCTTCTTCTTCTTCTTCTTCTTCTTCTTCTTCTTCTTCTTCTTCTTCTTCTTCTCCTTCTCTTCCTCTCCTTTTCTTGTTTTTATTTTCTTCTTACAACTTTGGGCAAGATACTCTACTGCCTTGGGCTTCAGTTTCCTCATCTATAAAAATAAGATAATTGGGCTGTATGATCTCTAAATCTATTATCTTAAGAAGAAAAGAATAATGATTCTATTCCCTACAATAAACAGACTTTTAAGTTAAAGAAATCAGAAATAAGCAGTTTCACACAACTGTGGTAAATATGGAGAAAGAATGATACTGCTTTAAAAAAAAGAAGAAAAATTCATTAGAACTTAGAGGAATAATTGTGCTGTTAAAGAAGTGGAATGGGGAGGGTGGAGCCAAGATGGTGACACAAAAACAGGACTTTGGCACAGTTCAAATTCTCACCACCTGCAAAACACGTAAAAAAATGACTCTAAACAAATTTTAGAGCTACAGAACCCACAAAGTGACAGAGAGAAACAAATCTCCCACTGAAGGCAGCTTGACAGGGCAACCGGAAGGGTCAATTGCACGGGGCTAGGAGCCAAGCACAGTCCCATGTGATCCCTGTGGTTCTGGCCACAGGGTGGCCCTGACCAGCTATGGCCAGGGGAGACTTCAGGAGAGTGAATCACCAGCAGCTGTGGCAGTTTCCAGACTTCTTAACCCATAAACGCCAAAAAGAAAGTAAAAGGTCAGTGTGGAGCTCTGTTGTAACAGGGGGATAGAAGAGCACAGTCTGGCCCCTACCCATGGGGGAGAAATGGCAGAGCCATAGTGGCAGCTGCAGTTGCTGCCTCATGACTGCTTCCAGAGCTCTTGGTCTACAGATCATAGGGGGACCAAGCAACCATTCAGATGGCAATCGCTCTTGCTTTAACTTGGATTTGGATCATGGTCTTGGGTGGTGGTCCTCAGGTGTGTGGCCAGTGTGCCAGAGCTTGTGGGGGCTGCATGGAGGGCACCTTCCTAATAGTTCCAGCAGCTGCAAAAACCACAGCGATTTGGGACATAGCTCTCTCCATTCTAGAAGCAGAGTTCTACCATGGCAAAGAGCTCAAAAGTCAAGTAATTGGCTGGCAATAGGAGCAAGCAGTGATAGCACAAACAGACCATAGAATCCTTTTTTGGGGACAAAAAGGATCAAAGCATGGAACAGGAGGAAGAAAAATGAAGTCAGAACTCCTGCATCAAAAGCTTCCAAGAAAAAATATGAATTGATTACAGGCCATGGAGGAACCCAAGAAGGATTTTGAAAATCAAGTAAGAGAAGTGGAGGGAAAATTGGGAAGAGAAATGAGAATGATGCAAGAAAATCATGAAAAGTGAATCAACAGCCTGCTAAAGGAGACCCACAAAAATACTTAAGAAAATAACACCTTAAAAATAGACTAACCCAAATGGCAAAAGAGGCTGAAAAAGACAATGAGGAGAGAGAGACCCATATGTACAAAAAGGTTTATAGCAGCTCTTTTTGTGGTGGCAAAGAATTGGAAATTAAGGGGGTGCCCCTCAATTGGGGAATGGCTGAACAAGTTGTGGTATATGCATGTTATGGAATACTATTGTGCTATAAGAAATAAGGAGCAACCAGTCTTCATATTTACCTGGAGAGGCTTAAAAGAACTGATGCTGAGTGAGAAGAGTAGAACCAGGAGAAATTTGTACACAATTACAGACACAACATATGTGTGATGACCAACTTTGATAGACTGGACTCTTCTCAGCAATGCAGTGATATAAGTCAATTCCAAAAGACTCATGATTGAGAGAAAAATGTGCATCCAGAGAAAGAACTACGTTTATATCCAGGTGGAAGCAAAATACCTGATCTTTTTCGTTCTCTTATTTGGTTTTATGTGCTCTTTACCATTTTTCATTCCAGCTGGTACAATCCGTCCTTATAACCTGACCAATGTATAATGTGAAAGTATTTACAAATCCTATACTTGACTATAAGCCATCATGGGGGTGGGGGAGGGGAGGGAGAGGGACAAAATGTGAAACTCAAGGAATTGTGGAATTGAATCCTGTAAATTAAAAGGAACCAAATAAATTAATAAAAAGAAAAAAAGACAATGAGAAGAACACCTTTAAAAGCCTAATTTGCCACATGGAAAAGGAATATCAAAATCTCACTGAAGAGAAAAATTCTTTCAATATTAGATTGGAAGGAATAGAAACTAATGACTTTATGAGAAATCAAGATGCTGTGAAACAGATCCAAACAAATGAAAGAATATAAGGCAATGTGAAATATCTTGTGGGAAAAACCACTGACCTGGAAAATAGATCTAGGAGAGATAATTTAAAAATTATTGGACTACCTGTAAGCTATGATCAAGAAAAGAACCTAGGCAACATCTTTCAAGAAATTACCAAGCAAAGTTGCCCTGATATTCTAGAATCAGAGGGAAAAATAGAAATTGAAAGAATTTACCAATCATTGCCTCTTGAAAAAGATCCCCCAAAGAAAACTCCTAGGAGTATTATAGCCAAATTCCAGAGTTCCTAGGTCAAGGAGTAAATATTTCAAGCTGTCAGGAAGAAGCAATTTGAGTACTGTGGAAACACAATCAGGATAACACAAGACCTAGCACCTTCTACATTAAGGAATTGAAGGTCTTGCAATATGATATTCCAGAGGTCAAAGAAGCTAGGATTAAAACCAAGAATCACCTACCCAGCAAAACTGAATATAATGCATCAGGGGAAATGTGGTCATTCAATGAAACAGAGAATTTTAAAGCACTCTTGAAAAAAAAATAGAGCTGAACAGAAAATTTGACTTTCAAATACAAGAAGCAAGAGAAGCATGAAAAGGTAAACAGGAAAAAGAAATCATAAGAAACTTGTTACAGTTGAACTATTTACTTTCCTGCATGGGAAAATGATAATTGTAACTCATGACACTTTTCTCAGTATGAGAGTTGGAGGTAATATGTGTGTGTATACATATAAATGAGGTTGTATGTGTGTGTGTGTGTATATATATGTATATATATATATATGGGTGTGTGCATACATATGTACATGTATACATAGAGGACACAGAATGATGGAATGATGTGAAGGGATGATATCTGAAAAATAAAATTAAAAGGTGAGAGAGGAATATATTGGAAGAAGGAGAAAGGGAGAGATAAATTAGGGTAAATTATCTCATATAAAAGAGGCAAGAGAAAGCTATTACAATGGAGGGGAAGAACAGAAAGGTGAAAGTGAATAGGCAAACTTTACTCTCATTGAATTTGACTTAAGGAGGGAATAACATACACACTCAATTGGGTATCTTACCCTACAGGAAAATAGGGGGGGAGGGAAGGGGATAAGAGGGAGGATGATAGAAGTGAGGGCAGTCTGGGGGAGAGGGTAGTTAGAAGTAAATACTTTTGAAAAGGGACAGGGTCAAAGGAGAAAATTAGAATAAGTGGGGTTGGGATAGGATGCAGGGAATTATAGTTTTTCTTTCACAATATAACTACCATGGAAATGTTTTGCACAACTACTCATGTACAATCTATATATTAAATTGCTTATCTTCCCAGTGGGGGTGGGTGAGGAGGGTAGAAGAGAAAAAATCTGGAAATCAAATTTTTAAAACAAATGTTTAAAAAATTGCTTTTTACATGCTACTGGGAAACAAAATATACAGGCAGTGGGGTATAGAAATCCATCTTGCCCAACTAGAAAGTTGGGGGGGGGTGAGGGAGGACATAAGAGAGAACAGATTGGGGCAAGGGGTATTCAGTAGGTTCCCTGTTTGGGGGTGGGAATAGGGGAAAGATCAGGAGAAAAATTTGTAACTCAAAATTTTGTGGAAATGAATGTTGAAGGCTAAAAGTGAATAAATAAACTGGGAAAAAAGAGAGATGAGAAAGAATGAGCACAGAGCCTACCATATAGTAGGCAACTAATTAATAAATACTTGTTAACTGACTATATACATAATTATAAGGAAATACTTGGAGGCATAAAATAAATGAATGAATAACTCATATATATGTATAAGATATCACAGAGGACAAAATGGGAATTAGATAACTTTAATGCACCAGTTTTAAAAGAAAAATGTACACTATATGATAATAATCTTCTGTGTAAAAAGGCACAGTAATTCACATGTAAATTACACCAAACTCTTAAAAAAACAATTCCCATAGTCCATAAAGTCATTTGATCTAATTCTTTCTACAAAGCAAATAAATGATTCAGATCCCCCAAAATTGGTAAAGGCAATGCAGAAAAAGAAAACAATAAATCAATTTAATTAGTGAATATTATTATAAAATCAATCAATCAACATGTATTAAAGGCCAGGAATTATACTAAAAATGTTCAGAAAAAATGTTAGCCGATAAAATACAGCCATATTTCATGCATTTATTTGTATATGAATATATATAATATACATACACATATGTGTATGTCTATGTGTTGCTGTTATCCTGTCATTTTCAGTTGTTTCCAACTCTTCTTGGCCCCATTTGGGTTAATTTTTTTTTGGCAGAGATACTGGAGGGGTTTGTCATTTCCTTCTCTAACTCATTTTTACAGATGAGGCAACTGAGGCCAATAAGGTCAAGTGACTTGCCCAGGATAACATAGCTAGTAGGTGTCTGAAGCCAGATTTGAACTCAGGTCTTCCTGAATCCAGGCCTAGAACTCTGTCCACTGTGCCACTTAGCTGCCCCATATGATTATGTGATTCTCTATGAGAGACCATCATATTTGTAGTCATATCGTCTACTAGAATTTATATGGCACTTAGTGTTTCCCAAGTGCTTTATATAGGTTATATCATTTGATCACCACAATAGCCCTGCAAGGTAGGTGCTAATATTATCCTTATTTTCAAGATGAACAGACTAAGACTATCAGAAGTTGGCCGGGGTCACACAGCTAGTAAGTGTCTGAGATAGGACTCAAACTCAGGTCTTCCTGGCTTCATATCCAGTACTTTTGTATACTGAACCCTAAAGCTGAGATGATATAAGAGCCAAGGAAGGTAGAGTGTATGCTTGAAGCATTTAAGACTATGTCCTAACTATCCTACTGGATTGTTGATGCAAATTCCCTTCTTCCTTCACCTACTTTTCCACATAGAGATTGAAACTCATTTCATGTAGAATGTATCTTTGTTATAAATACATCCTCATTTGGTTCTTTTTTTCTTCTCAGATATTTGAAATTCCTCCCCAAAATTTATGTCTCATTTACAGTTGGAAAGAAACCTAGAGACTGTCTCATCCAACTCCTACTTTTACAGATGAAGAAACTGAGGCCCATAGACTTACATAAGGTCATGCCAGTGGAAAATAGCCAAACCAAGATTTGAATTCAGTCCCCTTATTTCAAGTCCAATGGTATTTTTGTTGCCCTATCCTAATGAAACTTTCATCAGTGGCACCCATCCAAATTGGCTGTCCCTCCTTTCCACAGGACTAGGAAACTGCTTTTGGCACAGTGATAATGCTCAATTTATAATCAAAATGTTTGCTTGTGTTTGCATGAAAGGTAGTTGAATGGATATATAATAGTTAGAGTAAGCCTGGATTTGGCAGATTGAAGTACCCTGAACCCTTTCCAAAATGTAATTTGATGGACAGGATTAGAATAAAATGACCTACTCTAAGACAATAAAAAGTATATAAATGGTTTCCTGCATGCACTTTGATTGCAAAAGCATTGAAATGACTCTGTGTTCCATCTTCCTTCACACCTCTCCACACTTGGCCTCGAGCATCATTCTATAAGTATTGTAGAGATGTAGAGTACCACTGGTATTATGATTTTTTTTAAAAATATCTTTTTTCTTTTCAGTAAGGCAAAAGAATAAATGAGGATTGAAGGTATACTTAGGTTGATTTATTTGAAGTATTTTATAGCCCTTAATATCATGAAATGCAAGGACCACACATATTTAACTTCTAGTGCGGTATACCTTTGGGGTATACCAGTAGCTTACCTATTTCTATACAGAGACAGCATTTTACATTGCAGTGTTATAATTGTTCACATTTCTATAGCACTTGATGGTTTACAAAGCACATCCCTTTCAATAGTCCCCTGTGGTCAGCTGTGGTAGGTAATTTGATCTTCATTTTACAAATATGTATATTGAAGTGGCTTCATGCTTAGGTGCCCAGGAGAGAGTTCAAAAGCTTAATATTGTTGAATAATAAAATTGATAGCACAACAATTCTGATCTCTTTTTTATAGTTTTTTTTTCTAAAATGGAATACATTCCAAATTATGGGGTGATGGAGGATATAGGTTCAGGGTCCTTTTTAATATTTTCTATATCCTTAATCTTGGGTGTTACCTAACCTTTCTTGGACTTATGGCTCAATGTGGAAAATTCAGTAATCTGGGGAGTTTAGAAAGAAGTTAAAGGCAAAAATTCTTAGGGCCAAAGGTAAAGTTCCCTGGAATGACATTGACCTAAGAATTTTTGCCTTTAACTTTTTCTAAACTCCCCTGATTGGACAGCTAGGTGGCAAAATAGATAGAGCATTGGACTTCTAATTAGGAAACCTCAGATTTATAAGTTCAAATCCAACCTTGGACACTTACTAGCTTTGTGACCCTGGGCAAGTCATTCAACCCTGTTTGCCTCAGTTTCCTCAACAGCAAAATGATCTGGAGAAAGAAATGGCAAGCCACTCTAGCATCTTTGTCAATAAAACTGCAAAATGGAGTTATGAAGAGTTGGACATGACTGAAAATGACTCAAAAACAATAAACTCCCCTGATTTTTTAAAACATTTATGCCTTCTAGATTCTCACTGAAATTCCTGGTCCCTAAGACAGCCTGAATGGATTCAAAGAACTTCTGTGCTCAAACCTTATTCATTAAGTTTCTACCTGACTTGATTGTCTTCATAGATAGTAGACAACAAAAGAGCATGCCCTGGGGTTTCTTTTCCGAAATTCTGTGCTTTCAAAGCATAGTTTCAAACTACTTTCTTGAATGGCTGGACCAAATCATAACTTCATTAATGTATCTGTTTTCCTGCAGTCCTGTAATATTTTCCATTTCCCTTATTTTTTGTCATTTTTGCCAGTCAGATAAAAGTGAAGTAGAACCTTAAAATTGCTTTATTTTGAATATTTCTATTAATTATTTAGATAATTTTTTTCATGTAATTGTTGATAACTTGGAATTATTCTTTAGAAAACTGCCTTCAAATTCTTTGATCATTTATTCACTGGGGAATGGCTCATGTTCTTAAAAATTCGAATCATTTCCTTACATATTTTGGAAATTGTTCCTTTATCAGAGAAGCATGTTTCAAAGATTTTCCCCAGTTAACTGTTTCTTTTAAAAGTTTTAGTTCATTCGAATTATTTGCATAAAAATAATTTTAACATAATCAAAATTGTCCGTTTTTTCTTGTGATCCTAACTATTCATTGTTTACTGATGAATGCTTCCTTTATCCTAGATCTAAAAGGCATTTTCTTTGTGCTTCTGTTTTGTTTAAAACTTGACTTTTTATATCTAAGTTATGTATCCATTTTAGCTTTTCTTGGTGTTAGCCTAAACCTAATTTCTACTAGATGACTGCCAAGTTTTACAATCATTTTTTTTCTTGTCAAATAGAAAGTCCTTCCTCTGGTAACTGGGGTCTTCAAGTTTATCAAATGTTATACTACTATTTATATGAGCTTCTGTAGCTAATTTATTCTTCTGATCAACTTTTACTTTTATAAACCAGTACCAGATTGTTTCAATAATTGTTGCTTTATAGTATAGTTTAAGATCTCTTACTAATAGATGTTCTTTCCTTTTTATGAGACCCTTGACTTTTTGTTCCTCAGTATGAACTTTGTTCTTTTTTATAGCTCCATTAAATATTCTTCAAAGACTATTTTAAGATTAAATTGATATAGTTCCTGAGCAAATCTTGGATGATAAACTTCCAAATATTTTATAGCTTCATAATTATTTTGAATGGAATCTCTCTTTCTAGTTTTTCTTACTGGTGTTGTTTTACACAGAGTGTCTCCAAAGCCTTGGCAGTGTTTTAAGTTTTACCAGCTTAAACATCTTAAAGATGTACAAGACTTTTGGGACATCCTGTATAAGAATGTTGATCACTTATGTGGATTTATCTTCTATCCTAAATCCTTGTATCCTTGCTGCTCTTAGCTCATCATGGAGTTATTGCTTTTGACAGTATCCTTATAGATTTGTGCTATTTTTCATATATACATTCTTCATTATCCATTCTTGCTTCTATATTCTATAAAGATTTTTCAAACTTAGAGGTTTTAATTTTTTGTTTCCCATAAATCATATTTATTCTCTTCGGAGAGCTCCTCCTTTTCTTCAATAACAGAATAATTTATGCTTGCTTATCCAGTGAAATAGATTCCTGGGAAAATTCTATAATGTATAATTCAAGATGGTTGATGAATATCTAGAAAATAAAATAGTAACTACAAAGAACAAGTTCATTTCAGACTGATCTCATTTTCTTTTTTTTTTAATTTTAACAGGTTTGCTAAACTGCCAAATGAAGGTAGTATTGTAAATATAGTTTACCTAGATTTTGTCAAAACTTTTGATAAGGAAATTCACGAATGGTTCTTGTGGAAAAGATAGAGACATATGGATGACAGTAGCTGATAATGCAATTAGCTAAATCGAGAACTGACTGGTAGACCAGAGTCAAAGAAACATTGTTAATGGTTCAATATTAATATGGCACAAGGTCTCAAGATAAATACCCCAAAGATCTCTTCTTGGTTGTTTAGAACTTGGAAAATTTTAATCAGTGACTTGAATAAAGGCATTAATAAATACTTTTCGAATTTTCAACTTATATCAAGTTGGTAAGAATAGCTAAAACACTGAATGACAGAGTCAGGATCCTCAATATCTTGACCAGCTATGGGATTGGGCTTATTTAATCAATTAGACTTACTAGGATTAATTTTATAAGATGAAATTCAATTGAGAGAAATGTAAGAAACTGAATTTGAGATAAAAAGTCAACTTTATAAGTACAAGATGGAAGATACAATGTAAGATTCCAGCTTTTCTTAAATAAAATCTAGGTTTTTTTTAAGATATCTTAAACCTAATATGAATCAAAAATGTCATGAGATGGCCAAAAAAGTTATTACAAATTTTTTTTTTTAAAGCAATTGGGGTTAAGTAACTTGCTCAAGGTTACTCGGCCAGTTATTTCTGGGTGTGGTGCTGAGTATCTGAGGCCAGATTTGATCCAGGTCATCCCGACACTGGAGCCGGTGCTCTTACTCGCTGAGCCACCTGGCTGCCCCTAAGTTATTACGATCTTGAGGTACATAAGAGAAGAATAACTTCCTTAAATAAGGAAAAATAACATTGTACATTTTTCTGCATCAGAAGTCATCTGGTTTACTCTGTTCAATTCTGGGTGCCATCACTTGAAAAGGACATTGATAGGCTGGAAAATATGCAGAAGAGGGCAAGGAAGAACCTTTAGTCTTTGTCATAACACTTGGAATAGGAAAATGTAGCATTGCAGAAGAGACTGTATTTAAATATTTTAAGGGCTGTCATGTGAGAGTAATATTAGTTTTATTTTCTTTGTCTACAGAGGGCAGAATTAGGAGGAATAGTTGAACAATGTAAATAGGAAAAATTACACTTGAGGAAGAAAGGGAAAACAAAACTTTCTAACAGTTAGAACTGTCCAAAACTGGCAAAGGTGGCTAAAGCAGATTGAGGTTTCCTCTCCTTGGAAATCTCCAAACAGAAACTTGATAATAATTTGTCCATTACTTTGAAGGAGGAATTCATTTTAGGTATAATTTGAATTAGATGGTGCTGGATGGCTCCCAAATTCTGCAGTTCTGGAATTGTAACTTATTGTGGGATATGGTGCAAAATTCTTATCTTAACCTGATTTGTATCAAATTGTTATTCTTAGCATTTTTGAGAAATAAGACATTTATCTCAGTAGTTGATATCCCTAGGTCAGTTGAATACTATGCTGCTCTGTAGGAATGATTTTCATTTACCTAGTCTGTCACATTAATCAATTTTTCTTTTATTAAAAACGCAGTACCAAATACTTTTGGCAAGAATTTCTTGCCATGAGTTAGCATTTTCTGTAATGGAGAAATAATAGTGTCCTTTCTGATAGCAAAAAATGGCCATAGTCACCACTGCTTTATGATACAATTCTAAAGATGCTAGTAACTGCATTAGGAAAAAAAATAAAGGAATAAGCATAGGCAGAAAAGAGTACTCCTTGAAAATGATTTGATGATTTCTCAGAGAAACTTAAAAGTTCAAATAAAATCATCTTTAGTGCAACGAAAGAAGATAAATCATTAAGGAGATGGCAATTTGTCGGGCCTTCCTCATATCTTAAAAATGACAATTCAACCTAAATTAATTTGCAGATGTAGTTTCATGTCCAATAACTACCAAAGGGCTACTTTTTAGACTAAACACAATTTATTACCATATCTCCAATGATTTACCTTCTTTAATTGCTCTAAAAACTATTTTATTTTACTTCTTAGGGTTCTCTGAGAAAGCCATCAACTAATCTTTGCTTATGCTAACTTCGCTTTAAATAGATATCTCCCCCCGCCCAAAAAAAAACCTTTTAAAAATTAGTATACATCTCAGTGTTTTTTTTTTAGCAATCAGGGTTAAGTAACTTGCTCAAGGTTCCACGGCCAGGTGTTTCTGGGTGGGTGCTAAGTGTCTGAGCCAGGGATTCGATCCCCAGGTCATCCCGACACTGGAGCCGGTGCTCTTACTTTTTGTGCTACCTGGCCGCCCCTAGTGTTTTATTTTTTAACAAAAATAAGCAATGGATTTTGTAAAAACAATAAACGTGCGGGGGGGGTCTTTTTCTAAATTTATTGAAAAAATTGTGTAATTTTGTTGTATTTGCTATTAATGTAGATTCTGAAGTGACAGCTACTTCTTTTCACTCTATTCAAATGTAAATATGATGTCATTTACTTTGCTAGTTTTCTCTTTTCTCTTGTATTTTATTGGAGAAATTCTTTCCAGTTTTGGTCTTTTCATCTGAAGGTTTCAAAGTCCTCTTTTCTATTAAATTTCCATTTTTTTTATCCAATAAGATTATACTAAGCTTTGCAGAGTAAATTATTCTTGTTTGTAAGTCTCCCCTCTCCTTTTCCTTTTGGAATACTGTGCTCCATCATTTTTTTCTCTTTTATTAAGGCATTTCTACATAGTCTTGTGTGATCCTGATTGTGATTCCTTGGTACTGTAACTTTTTCTGACTGATTGTTTTATATATATATATATATTTTTTTAATTAGAAACTCTAGATTTTAACTGTAACATTCCTTGGTGTTTACATTGGGGGATTTCTTTTAGAAGGTGGTTGGAAGAATCTTTATATTCTCATTCTGTCCTCTTGTTCTAATGGATCAGAGAATTTTGCTTTTATGATTTTAAAATATATATTACCTTTTAAAAATTTGATTATTATTTTTAGAAAGTCTTACGGTTCTTAAATTGTCTCTTCTAAAACCAGGTTGTTTTTGATAGTAAGGACCTTTCAACTGCCACTCTTTCAGTCCTTTGACTTTGTTTTGATATTTCCTGTATTTCATGCAATCATTGAGTTCTAGTTCCTCCATTCTGTGGGTGGGGTCTAAAAAATTTTTTTTTAAATATCTACTTGAGTATCCAAATACATCCATCTTCTGTTCTAAGCCAGTTGTTGTCTTTACATTTTTTCCAAGATCTTTAATTTTACTTGTTATTTTCCTTTTTTTTCATTTCTTATAGTGATTCCTAAAGTCTTTGAGGTCATGTTACTCTTTTCTGAGAATTTGTACTCGTTAAGATGCTCTCTTTCTCTGGGTTAAGCTCATGGGTTTGTCTTAATCCATATTTCTTTGTCTTTGTGATTGATGTCTTCTTTTTACACATATCTCTAACATCCATTTCTGGACTATTGTATTAGAATCAGACTCCATTCAAACTTTTGGATGGTGTGAGTTTAGTCTGGATTCTGCTGCTGCCATAGTCATGCATCAAGTGATTTAGACTAAAATCTGTCCTCTGTTGGTATCCTTGCATCAGGGTCTTTTTTTCTCATGATCCAAAATAGTTGTTGGCTTTTGCCCGTCTCTTTCTTTTTCCTTGTTAAAAACCTCAAGGAGAAATTGGCTCCATCCTCTACTGTGACCTTGACAGGTCCCAAATAGATGCTATAGATTGCTTTAGTTGCAGGTTTCCTCATAATCATCAGAGATGGGGCTACCTGACTATTCTTTTGACCCGATCCATCTTTGGGGGGCAGCTCTGATAGAAGCACTGGTTTCATGCCTTTTAGGATTCACTGGTACTGGGGCTACTTTGTTACCTGGGCCCTGGCCCTGATCACCTGTCCTTTTGAGGCTCCAGAGTAGTCTGACTAGTTGCTGGTTGTCACTTCAGTAGCTCTTTCTTCTGTTGTGTCTCTCATACAGGCCATTGGAGGTACAGGCTTCAGGCCTCTTGATAAGCCCCAGGTGATCGCATCTTGCTTTGCCCTCACTCCCTTTGAAGGGAGCTGTTAGAACTGTCTCTGTCTTAGTTTTTTCCTGACAGTCCAGGCCTAAGACCTTAGGGCCTTTAGGTCCTAGTGTGTTGCACTGGCTTTATCTTCTCCTGCCTTGTATATGATAAGAACATGGCTAGGCTTCCAGGAGTCTTCTTGAGTAATCTTGGATTGGATGATATAGATTATTGCTACTTGTTGTAGATTTTCTTGATTACTTTCCTTTCTGGAACATTTTTTTTAGATCTTTACTAGGATGTTACTAGAGAACTAGACTCCTTTGAGAGATATCACATCAACATTTTAATTGGAAGTCAATACATTTCCCTAAATGTTTTCTGCCTTATTATTTTTGTTCTAGCTGTTACTAGATTTTACAACTGTTACCCTCATCAAAAAGCTTGGAAATCAAGTATTATCAAACAGAGGATCATAATCATGAATTGATCTCCTTGTCAAGGGATTCCTAAATCTAAGATTTTCAGGGTTTAAGAACATAGTGATTTCTTCATTTATAAGACTCTATGATGCTTCCTAAAAGTCTAATTTGAGAATTGTACACTCAATTTTTTTTAACTGGAGGGAAAATTAGAAATGACCTCTAAACACATGAGCTTTTCTTTTGCCCATTTGTCCCCAAAATCTATGTTCCACCTTTTATCTCTCATTATCTCTTCCTCTTCTGTTAATTAACAATTGAGGTTAAGTTCTTAAAAAGGGATATACTCAAAGGTAGAGTAGAGTTAGAGTTTAGAGGAGAAGAGAGGAAGGAAGAGAGATGAGGAGAGAAGAGAGGAGAGAAGAGGAAATAAGTTATAAGGGCAGGGAGGATAGGAGCAATAGGGAGGGGCAGGGGAGAGGAAAAATAAGAGCAAAAGGAAGAAGAGAAAATATGCAGTTTTTAAAACGAGTGGCAGATTGTGCTGGTAATAAAGGAGAGTTTCTGGGATGTGTTATGGAAATGAAAGTTCTATCTTTGCCATTTGTGCCATCTTTATAGAGCCTATTAATCTAGTCTTTCAATACCACCAGCTTTTTTGTAAACATAAAAAAGCCCCACAAATTCAAAGCCCCAAGCCCTTAATAGCCACTGAAAGGAGTCACAGGGAAAACAAAAAGAAAGCTTATGTATAAAACATGCAAAATACATGCAGTATCAGTTTTACAGTAGACTAGATAGCTCAGGTTGGTATCAGTTCTTAACAGCTGTTTCCCTATGGGATGCTTTCAGGAGGAAAATTCTCTAATTTTGTGCTGGAAATGAGTTGAATTTCTCAAAGAGAATGATGAGCAGGTAGAAGTAACTTCTTTAGAGAAAGGGCATTTTGTATACCTGAGGTAACTTCAGAATTTGAGGGTAAGAGAAAGGTATGAACATCTGAATAATATAAAAACAATATGAAAATAATAGATTACTGTACACTTAGAGAGGCGGGGCAACAATGTAAATCATATTCTGGCTTTAGCGTCTTCACAACCGGAGTTCAAATTCTTCCTCTGATACTTCCAAATTATTTAACTAACCATTGGAAAAAAAAACATTCACCCTCACTAAACCTTAATTTCCTCATGTGTAAAATGGACATAATCCCTGTAGGAAGTTAGAGTCCCTAAGAGACTTTAAGGAGATTATGAATATAAATTGCTGCAATTATCATATATAGTTTACTTGTCTACTTGTCCTTCATCTGTCCTTGTCATGCCACTATTTAACTCATATTTCCACTATCTCCTTCCTCTTCTTGTTCACATATAATATAGGTAATACAAGAAGATATAGAAAGATGCAGGAATATCCCACTAATACTTCATCCTTTAATGATTTTAAAATCTAACTCATTCCTTCATTTCATAAAAAAATTAAAAAACACTCCAAAATAAACCTCTTCTCAATCAAGTGATTTCTATGCTCTGAGTCTATTTACATAGCAGTTTGTTGGATCCCTATCCCCTTAACTTTCTCTCCCTTCCTTGAACTTTCTAGGTCATTAAAACCTAAACTGCTTAGCACCACTCTGTAGTTTCATACTTTCTCACAGACTCCAAATCAATTGTGTAATTAGGTAGGAGTTACTTGCTCCCAGGTGCAGCATCTAGTCAGCCTCCTCTGACCTTGTAGTCTACTTCAAATAACTGGGCTGTTCCATTTTTCCTTATGACAAAGTCTTCAACTTATATTCCATTTCAAGTAATTTGATCTCTGCTTTGGTTTTTTAATGGATACTCAAATCCTCTGTAACTAGGGTGCCATTTTGTGTCCACATTAATTTTGGTGGACTAGAAACCAGGTTTAAGTTACCGTTTCTAAATTTCCAATATACCAGGATCATTAGACTGGGTGTTCCTAAGACCAACTATCTTCTTGTTGTCTTTAAATTGCTATTGCTTTGCCATCCAGTGACTTCCTGACATTTTCTTATGGACTTTTCTGATTTGTGGCTCATTGAGTTAACAAATGAGCCAGACTGGCAATATTTACTCAACTTCTACTCTATCTTCCCACTCTCTCAAGAAACACACCATAGTCATTTACAGATCTGTGCCTTCTCTCAATTATGCTAATTCTGCTTATTCTTTTTCCTCTGCTTATTCAACTATTACAGGTTCTAGAAAGCTCAACTAAAACTCTATCTCCTTCAATGACGATCTCCATATATATTACAATCCTAATGGAGCTCATCCAGTCAGCTACTATTTTGTACCTTAATTTTTTCCTTTATTGTAAATTACCTCTGCCCAACTACTCTAAGGGCAGGTACTCATACCTCTTTTGAACCTCTTCTATTTCCTAGCATACAGTTTATTTAGTATATAGCTTGTCATTGAAGGCGTTATTTTTTAAATAGATTTTTATTGATATCTTTTGTTTTAACATAACCTAGATTTCCCCCGTAGTCTTCCTACTTTGCCATCTGAGAGACATATTCCTCTTATGAATTATAAGGAAGAATAAAAATAATGACAAAATTAATCAACACATCAAAAAAAATTGACAATATATGAAGTGTTGCATATTTATGGACTCCAAATCTCTGCAAAGGAGTGGAAAGAAGTAGGCAAGGAAGGTGTCTTCTTTTAACTTTTCTTTGAAGCTAAGCTTATTTTTTATAATTTAGCAATATTTAATTTAAATATTTTGTAACTTTTGTTTTTCCATGTTCATTATTGTAATCATTTATGCATAATGTTTACCTGGATCTGCTTCCTTTGCTTGGCATAGATTAATACTTAAATTGATGTCAGCCTTTCCATGCTTATCTGTATTTATGTTCATTTTTTCTTAATAATTTTATTAAAATGTGAATGCCACAATAGAATGTGCACTTCTTGAGGGCAGGGACTATATATTTTGTCCTTCTTTATATACCCAGGGTTTAGCACAATGCTTGGAGCATAGTATCAACTTAAAAAAAGCTTGCTGTTTTTGCTGTTTCTTACAGTACAATCATATGCTATTATTTTCAGGTATGATTTGTTTTGCCATATCCCAGATGATAGGCATGTACTTTGTATTTGTTACATTTCTACCACAGAAAGTGGTGCTCTACATATTTTAGTATATTTTCTTTTTGTTCATAACCCCCTAACAGTGGAATTTCTGGGTCAAAATGCTGAATAGACATTTTAGTTACTTTGGGTGATCCCAATTTACTCTTCAGAACAGTTGAACCAATTCATGGTTCTATCAACAATGAAGTTTGAGTACCTGTCTTTTTGCAATCCCTGCAACATTGCCTATTTCCATTTTTTGTCATCTTTACTAGTTTACGGGGTAGGAGGTGAAACCTTAAGAGTTGGTTAGCTTTTGCTTTTACTCTTAAAACTTTGGAGCATTTCTTTCATACAGTTGTTAAAAAGAGTTTCCAATTCTTCTTCAAAGAACTATTTATTCATTTGCTTTGACTATGTATCTATTGGAAATTTTTATTAGGATTCGAGGAATATTTATTAAGGATTTATAATGTGTGAAGTGCTGGAGATATGAATTGTTGTTCATGCTTCATTTTTGAAGAGGACCAGTGACACCACCGGTGATGTCCCACATTGCATATGATTTAGTTTAAACAAGGGAAAGGTTCACAAAGTCATCAGCCTCACTCTCTCTTCCAGAGTCATTAAAATCCAGTGGCAGGACAAAAGTTAGGATGACTGGTGATGGCCTGGAATGTGGTGGATGACCCTAGTGTCTCTGATGTCTGACTAAGCTCTAAGGGATCTACATTGCCTGCTTCAGCCACTTGCATGGCCTTGGGAACAATTTTTTTTCATTCATCCATTCCACCAGGGAAAGTCTCCATGTGCTTGAGGTAGACATCCCCCTAACTTACCAATGGATTTGAGGCCTGCAAATTACCCTCTAACTGACAAGAAAGTTTTACCAGGATGTGACAGCTGTGCATGCTGCAGCTCCTTGGAGCCACGAGCGAGAGTTGGGTGACAGGTGGACACCAAAGCTGAAAGAGCAGCCCTGAAAAGGGCTTAGAAAGCCCTCAAACCAGAGATGGTAGTCCTTGCTAGACACTTCTCTACCCTCAAGGAGTTTCCATTATGATGAGGAAATATAACACATAAAGGGAGCTGAAAAGAGGGTTATTTTTCAGCCCTGTCCAACTCTTTGTGATGCCATTTGCAATTTTCTTGGCAAAGATACTGGAGTGCTTTGCCATTTCCTTCTCTAGCTCATTTTATAGATGAGTAAACTGAGATAAACAGGATTAAACTACTTGCCTATGGTTACCCAGCTAATAAGTGTCTAAGGCCAGATTTGAACTCAGGTTTTCCCGACTCCTAGCCTGGTGTTGTATCTGCTGCACAATCTAGCTTCCCTTGGAACTATTGTTCTCCCCATTTTATGGGAGTAAACTGAGGCAGGAAGGATTTGTACTTGGCTTTTCCGGACTCCAGGTTCAGAGGTCTAGCCACTGTACAGTTTAACTGTAGGCTACATAAAGTCAGGGAATGTATCTTATCTAAATGTTGCCTATCTCCCAGTGCCTCCCACTGTGCTCTGAAGATCACAGACACTAAACAAATATTTGTTGAATTGAATTGAAATGAAATGAATTAGGGGGAATTGAGGTAAGCCTGATACCATAATCCTTTAAGAAGGAGGTTCTTAACCTTTTGTGTATCTTGGATCCCTTTGGCAGTGTGATAAAATCTTTGATCTCCCTTCTCAGAGGGATGTTTTTAATAAAATGTATGCAAATTATAATGAAATGTATGTTGAAATATAGTTATCAAAATGCTTATAAAAATATTTGAACCTTTGCTTGGTTCTTAGCCACTTCAACATCAAGTCCACTTCAATGATACTTAAGGTAATGGGACTCAATTTGGAATCAACAATCTGGGTTCAAATCCTGGTACTTGCTTACTAATTGGGTGACTTAGGCAAGTTGTTTATCCTTTCTGGGCTATAAATTTTCTCAACTGTAAAATGAGGGGATTGGACAGAATTACCCAATCAGGAACAATCCCATGTGGACCAATAACCTTTATATATCCATTTACCATAGCTAGAAAATCTCAGCAAAAAAAATGATCCAGCTTTCTATAAGACTTCCAAGGGAGCTATCATAAGTAAATTGCTAATTTATTCCTGCTAATTCATAGTTCATATCAGAGAAAATAATTCCAAGCTGGTCATACTCTAAACCATAATGCTATAGGACAATAGCTTGTAGAAATCCCAGAAGATCCTTACAAACTACAGTTTTAGAAATAAATAGAAAATATTCCACTGCCTGGGATCCACTAGTAGACTCATTTTATAAAGTGTCACTTGAATTATATGATAGTTTGCACAAAAGCTAATGGTGTGAGCTGATTGACCACCAATATCATAGGTCACAGTTCACAAAATATAAATGAAAAAATGTTAGAATGCTTATTATTGTGAAAATACTTTCTGATAAAGTCATATGCTACTATTGCACTTCTCATCTAGTAGAACAAATTGTTCTTGGTTGGGAGGAGTGAGATTAGTCCTGCTCTGGGTTATTATTTGCTGTTAAGGTTTGTAACCAGAAGTTTTTGTCTGTCTCACTTTATATACATACAGCTCTAGATGTCAAGGTTTAGTACTGAAACCTGAATCTAGAGTGTGCACTGATAATATATAAACCATCAATGGTACTTAACAAAAAGGATGCAGAATACAGGTGCCATTTAACCATGACCTGATTTCTCAGCTATCCTTGTCCCAAAGAAGCTAACGAGCACACATAAGAGTATGAGAAATGCTAGCAGTTTGATTTCCACAGATTCTATAGGAACAATGGATGCTCCAAAAACAGATGTTACACAGGATGTGCAGGAAGGTGTAAATCGGGATGAGGGGAGGAAGGGCAGAGCGACTCCATCCGATCATATAGGTGGAAGAAATCTGTACCTTTCCCCTTTGAAGAGGCTTATTCCTAGACTAAGTATGTTTTTGACAATAGGAAATTCCAAGGAAATCACAATATTTTATAGAATTACTGCTAAATCAGATAGAAGAGAAGGCATCTAGATTAGTGCTGCTTTATAATGGGAATATAAAGGTAGCTAGGCTTCTTTTATTCCCCCAAAAAACATTTCATTAAACATTGGGCATCTTTTCAATCTACCAATTTTGGGTAAGAGGAACTGGCAGATCTCATTTGTTGTATATATAGAAGGGGCTTCACTTGGGGATTATTAATTATTCTATCTATTTTTATTTTCCTATCGTCTCTCCATCCTTCCAGTGAAGGAGCCAATTTGTATTACACCATATGTGTGTATCACACAAAACCATCTTTAGAAAGAAAAGGTTAATTATAGTTCTATGCTTAAAAATTCTAAAAAGGAGGAAAACTCAAAAACAATGAACCTTTATGTTCAAACTCTTTTAGAAGTAATTTTGTATTCACATATATATAATAAAGTCAGGAATTTAGGACAAAGGATTGATGCCCCCACTTATCATTTTGTTTGCTTTGTTTTGTGAGTGTATATATATGTGTGTGTTTGTTCTTACCTTTTTTCATTTATGAGAGACCAAAAATATTTTGGGTGGTATTGAAAAATGGTAGGATCTTAGACCCATAGACATTTTCATGGTTTGATGAAAGACCGCCTGTGAAAAATTGCTTTGGAGATCAGGTTAGTAAGCTGAAAGTTATGTGAGTCAGGGGTGACTTTTTAAAAAATTAGATTTTCTTTTCTTTTCAGGGAGATCTACCTTACTCTCCTCCCACCCTCCATAAAAAAGTGAGAAAAACAAAACTTCCATCATAAAGATGTGTAGTCAAAAAATGCCAACACTGCTCATGATTAAAAATATGTCTCAGTCTGAACTCTGAAAAAAATGGATTTTTTCTAACTCAGAGGAAAACTTCTTAGGACAAAGATGTTGCTCCATGTAATAAAGAAGAAGGAGACTTAAAGGCAGATTAAATGCCTGCAGGTTCTATTTACCTGGTTTGCTTTCTATATTCCAAAAAGTGTTTAGTCTCTGAAAGGTGAAGCTTCTCTTATTAGGAGAAAAAAGATGCACACAGTTAATACTTTGGGGAAGAACAAATTCTTCTTCTTATGGATAAAAAGCATCTGATCATTTTCCACTTGCCTGGTGGTATGGAAAGACTAAAACTTGACTAAAACAGTTGAGGCTTTAGCTTCTTACCTCCAAGTTAAAAAGAGAAGTTAAATCTAACTTCTTTTTGCCAAGGGGAAAATGAATCCTTTCTGTAAAGTGAATCCTCAATTGAGGATTCCAGACTAATCCATTAGTTGAAAGCAAATAATGTTTGTTTGCATTCCTAAGTATTTTATTTTATGCATTGAAGCATTATTATAAAGTGACTTGTAAAATTGTACAATTGGGAATATCATGAATAAATATGTTCTGAAAATTTATGAAATGAAGGCAGAGCCAAGAGTCAGTGTGAGTAAGAAGAGTGAGTAGCAGTCATTTTCAGGTGTATTTATGTGTGTGTGTGTGTAAGGAAAAATGCAATTACTATGCACATACACACCCACCCACACACACACATTTCATCTTGAAATAGGATTCCTCAATTGATCCAGGGGTAGGAGTAACATGCCCTTTTTTGGAATTTCTTCAGAAGCTTGCCTTAGGTTATACAAATACCACCTGTTTTGACATGTTAGGAATGCTGAAAATTTGTAGTTCAGCATTAGGCTTATTAGAGGGCTTGGGGAAAAAAATTCCAATTAGTTTTAATTGTCAGTCATCATGGATGCAGCAGAATAATGCCTAGAAGCAACCACAAGACCTAGAGAGCAACACAGAGGTGGAATAAAACACTCATAAAAGAATACTTACCAAGATGGTTCATGTTCAACAGAAGCAGTGATAATTGAGATGACTCTATAGCATCAAAACTGTAAGTTGCCCCTTTACATATGGATTCTAGCAATGAGAATTTCCTAAAAGTGTTTCCTTCTGTGAATGTGCCCTAGTCACATCTATTTTCTGCATTAATCTCCCTCTTGTTGATTCTCTAGAAATGTTCAATATTTTTGTTGATGCTATTTGTATTTGTGAGAGAACGAGTCCCATGTTTATGGAACAAATGTTCTATTGTAACTTTCTAAATGTGGTATTTTGTTAAATGCATTTTATCTTTAATTATCTTCTCTCTGCTTAGTAAAAGTAAATAGTTTTACTGCTTCTTTTTTAATTTTTAATTTTTATATTTATTTTTAGTTTACATCATTCATTTCCACAATATTTTGAGTTACAAATTTTCTCCCCATCTTTCCCCTACCTACCACCCCCAAAACAGTGATCCCACTCTATCTCCCCTCCTCCAATCTGCTCTTTCCTATATCCTTCCGCCATCACCCTCCAACTTTCCAGTAGGGCAAGATGGGTCTCTATACCCCAATGCCTGTATATCTTATTTCCCAGTTGCATGTAAAAAATAATAATATATTTTTAAAATATTTTATTTTAAAACTTTGAATTCCAAATTCTTTCCCTTCCTCCCTCATCACTCACTCTTACTGGGGAGATAAGCAATTCAATATACTTTGTACATGTATAGCTATGCAAAACATTTCCATAATGGATATATTGTGAAATGTTGATTATATTTTGCTTCATCCTATCCCACCCCTCCCACTTGTTTTATTCTTCTCGTTGACCCAATCCCTTTTCAAAAGTGTGTGCTTCCAACTTCGCTCCCCCCAACCTGCTGTCCCTTCCATCATCCCCTCTCTCATTCACTTCCCACAAACTCTTCTGTATGGTGAGATACCCTATTTAGTGTGTATGTCATTCCCTCCCTAAGCCAAATTCAATGAGAGTAAGGTTGACACATACCCTTTTGCCCTCCTGTTCTTCCCTTCCATAGTAACAGTTTCCCCTTATCTCTTCTATATGAAATAATTTATCCCATTCTGTCTCTCCCCATCTCCTATCATTATAGTCCTCTCTCACCTCTCAATTTCACATTTTAAGTATCATCCCTTCCTATTCAATTGGTCCTGTGCCATCTGTCTATGTTTACCTGTACACATGTATACACACACTCACATATGTATTCATATGCCCACATACCCTCCTATATAGACATATATATGTATGTAAGCATATACATACATATATACATATACATATACACACATTTATATTCCCTTCAACTATTCTCATGTTGAGGAAAGTTTCATAAGTTATAATTATCATATTTCCATGTAGGAATGTAAATAGTTAGACTTTGATAAGTTCCATATGATTTCTTTTCCCTGTTTACCTTCTCATTCTTCTCTTGCTTCTTGTATCTGAATGTCAAATTTTCTATTCAACTCTGTTTTTTTTCATCAAGAATGCTTGAAAGTCCTCTATTCCATTGAATTTTCCCCTGAAACATGATACTCAGTTTTGCTGGGTAGGTGATTCTTGGTTTTAATCCCAACTCCTTTGACCTCTGGAATATCATATTCCAAGCCCTTAAATCCCTCAATATAGAAGCTGCCAGATCCTGTGTTATCCTGATTGTGTTTCCACAATATTCAAATTGTTTCATCTTGGCTGCTTGTAATATTTTCTCCTTGATCTGGGAACTCTGGAACCTGGCTATAATATTCCTAGGAGCTTTCTTTTTGGGATGTTTTTCAAGAGGTGATTGGTGGATTCTTTCAACCTCTATTTTGTTCTCTGGTTCTAAAGCATCAGGGAAATTTTCCTTGAGAATTTCTTGATGCATGTTTTCTGGGTTCTGTTTTGATCATGGCTTTCAGGTAGTCTAATAATTTTTAAATTATCTCTCCTGGATCTATTTTCCAGGTCAGTGATTTTTCCAATGAGGTATTTCACATTGCCTTCTATTTTTTTTTCATTTGTTGGGATCTGTTTAATAGTGTCTTGATTTCTCATAAAGTCACTAGTTCCCATTTGCTCCAATCTAATTCTGAAGGAATGATTCAGTGAGCTTTTGAGATTCTTCTTCCATCTGGCAAATTTGTCTTTTTAAGGCATTCTTTTCCTCATTGGCTTTTTCAGCCTCTTTTGCCATTTGAGTTAGACTATTTTTAAGGTGTTATTTTCCTCAGTCAGGTTGTTGACTATCTTTTCATGATTTTCGTGCATCATTTTCATTTCTCTTCCCAATTTTTCTTCCAATTGTCTTATTATAATCCTTCTTGATCCTTCTCTGTGACCTTTAACCAGTTCATATTATTCTTGGAAGCTTTTAGTGCAGGAATTCTGACTTCATTGCCTTCCTCCTGTTCCATGATTTGATCCTTTTTGTCCCCAAAAAAGGAATCCAAAGTCAGATTTCTGTGCTTGCTTTGCTTCCTTTGCTTGCTCATGTTGCCACTCAATTACTTGACATTTGAGCTTTTTGTCACAGTAGAACTCTTCTACCAGAGAGGAGAGCTTTGTCCCAAATTGCTGAGGTTTTTTCACATGCCAGAGCTATTAGTTGGCTGCCCTCTCAGAAGCCTCTATTGGCTCTGGCACCTGGTCTTGCTCCCCAGGACCTCCACCACGGACAGAAATTCAGATCCAAGCCCGTTAAAGCAAGAGGGATTACCCCTCACACTGATTGCTGGTCCCCCTACAATCTGTAGGCCAGGAACGCTGAAGCAGCATGCAGTGGAGGCTGCATGGCCACCACACTTCAGCCACTTCTCCGTCCAGAGGCAGAGGCCAGACCGCACTTCCAGATACAAATTCCACACTGAACCCTCACTTTTTCTTTGTCATTTTTTGGGTTGACAGTTCTGGAAACCACCATAGCTGCTGGTGATCCACTCTCCCAAAATCTCTCCAGCTGTCAGCTGGTTGGGGGCCACCTTGAGGCTAAAACCTTGGGCTCATGGGGGGCTGGGCTCTGCTCCCAGTGTGCTGCAATGTCTGTCTGCCTGCTGGGCTCCCTTCAGTGGGAGATTTGTTTCTCTCTGTCACTTTTTTGGGTTCTGTAGCCCTAAAGTTTGTTTAGAGTCATTTTTATAAGGTATTTGAGGTGGTTATGTAGGGAGTATATGGAGTTTTGCTGCTTCTATGCTGCCATCTTGGCTCTGCCTCCCTTACTGCTTCTTTTTTTTTTTAAGAGCATTCAGACCTAGAGCATATCTTGAACCTACAATAGTGGTTTTTTTTTTATCCTTTTTCCCCCCGGAAGTCCCACATGCAAGATGGGCTACCTTCTTAGGTGCTACATTTAAAAACAATGAAATTCCATCTAATTACATATCATCCAAATAGGAAGGAAGAGGGAGAAGCATCTAAAGAGACCAACATGGTTAATCAGCTAAAGAGACCGGGAAGGCAGCAGTATTGGCTAGTACCAGTTGGGTCCCCAGTGCTACAGCTACTACTACCCTCCATCTCTCCTTCCCTCCCTCCCTCCCTCCCTTCCTTCCTTTTCCTTCCTTCCTTCCCTCCCTCCTTCCTTTTTTTTCTTCCTATTTCTCTCTCCCCTCCCTCCTTTCTTTCTTTCTTTCTTTCTTTCTTTGTTTCTTTGTTTCTTTCTTTTCTTTCTTTCTTTCTTTCTTTCTTTCTTTCTTTCTTTCTCTCTCTCTCTCTCTCTCTCTCTCTCTCTCTCTCTCTCTCTCTCTCTCCCTCCCTCCCTCCCTTCTTCCTTCCTTCCTTCCTTCCTTCCTTCCTTCCTTCCTTCCTTCCTTCCTTTCTTTCTTTCTTTCTTTCTTTCTTTCTTTCTTTCTTTCTTTCTTTCTTTCTTTCTTTCTTTCTTTCTTTCTTTCTTTCTTCCTTTCTTCCTTCCTTTCTTCCTTGCAAGCAAGTCCATTTTCACCTCATTTCTTACTTAGCCTTAAATAACTCAATGGGTGTTGCCTCAGACAAACTGAGACCTGGGAAAGACTTTAGCTTAAAAAGGCCAAGGTCTTTTACTGAGTCTGTAGTCAACTCCAGTCTTCCTGATCTATATCTTGACAGTGAACTCATATGACTGGTGAGGAGAGAGTGAGACTGATGACTTTGCAGAAAGCTCTGCGTCACTTAAATCCAATTCATTTGCAAATCAAGACATCATCTTCCTGATATCATTGGTCCTCTTCAAAAATGAAGGACAAACAACAAACAACAATACTATTAAACCTAGCTTGGCCCTGCCTTTTCATTCTAGTTGCTGTCTTGGAAAACTCTTGAACCATTCTGTTGCTTCTCCGTTTAGGTTTGCTCCTTTTATCTGAACCTTGTCTTAATTCATAATGTGGATTGGCCCTCTTGTGTAGAGCAGAGCTTCTTAGCTTGGGGTTGATGAACTGTATTTTAAACATATACTTTGTAACCACATTTTAATACAAATGGTTTCTTTCACAATCATGCATTTTATCTTAAGCATTTTTGTAATATTTCATGCAATTATTGCAATTTTATGCAAAAATTCAGAAGCATATTCCTGAAATGGAAGCCACATTCTTTGCCTGACTGTCAAAATGGTCTATACACAAAAGATGGTTAAGAACCCTTGGTGTAGAAGGTTGGGACTGAATAGATGAAAATAGAATACTGGCAGAGCCTAGAAAGAATAGTGTCTGGAAAGATGAAGCCTAAAGCAAGCCTTGGTTTATAAAACACACTAATCTGAGTTGCAGATAAGTTTCTTTTGTAATATGTAGTATAAGGCAAAGAGGAAGGAAAAGGCTAGGCCTACTATTTAAGCCAGATAATATGTTCTATTTGTTTGTCTGTTTGTTTTCACATAGGCTAAACTTCATTGGCCACTGACAGGGTCAACTGCACTGCTGATACGCAAGGAAAGTTTGGTGAACTCTTTTTCTGCCTGGACAGATTTATCACTTCTCAAACTATCTAGTTTACTAGGTGTCTGCTATACACTAGACACAAGCATTAAGGGAGACCAGAAACCCAGGATATGCACAAAGTTCATAAGTATATCCTAACTATTTTAAATAGTTCAATTCTATGGACCAGATAAATTATTTGACAGGATTCTAATAGAGCTTTGTATGAGTTTGGGAAATTATTGCCAGTAATCTTTGAGGAATCATGGAGAGTAAGAAAAGCTTCTCAAAAGATTTGGAATGGGCAATGATTCAGTTTGGAGGAGAGGGACCAATTAGATCATAGAATCACAGATTTAGAGCTTAAAGGGAGGAGAAAGTATAAGACAGGACTTTTTAAACATTGAACATTCGTGAGCCTAATGTTGATCACTAGAAAAATTCTAAAATATATTATTTAATAGATACATTGTAAACACTTTAAAAAAAGGATCATTATGCTATTCTGGTAAATGTTTAACAATCAGCTCTCTGAAAAAAAGTCTATCCATGGCAGATTTTTATAAGTTTAATCTGTTACCAACATTTTCTCTATCACTTTCTTAAGCCTAAGCAATCCACAAAACAATAAATTAAGTTCTCATTTGTAATTATCTGACATTTTCAAGGTGGGAACTTGCCCTGATACAATCTAGCACAAGTTCACATTAAATTCATTTCCAGTTTTGAACTTGTTACTGGACTATTTGTGTTGGAAGCAGATACTTTGGTTTTATCAAAACTAGATGATAATACAGTTAGGTGGAATTGTAGGGACTGATATTCAAAAATAATTGATTAATGGATTCATGCCAGCTTAGATTAAGGTCCCTTGTTATGTATCTTATGCTTCTCTGTCCTTGACTTTTTGGGGTTCAACATTATAAGCAGTACTTTGAAAGAAAATTCAGAAGACATACTTATTGTCAGAATCAGCCCATAGTAGGGATGGATTGTGCTAAATAGGAAAGAAGGGAGAGGAGTGAGTAAGCAAATTCACAACTCACCCTAGTACAAATAAATGCTGCTGCCAGGCAAGCAACAATTCAATCAAATTGTCAGACCTGGTAAATATGACTCCTTGGATCTCGTCTGTTATTCTTACCCCAATTTGGTTTGTTTCCTGAAACTTGATTTCTGCCTCTATCTTCAGTGGATTTGATGTTTGCTTTCTCCTAGGGCAGGAAATTGCTCCTTTGATTTCCTTCAGGACTTTTCTCATATATCCTTATCACCTGCATTAGCAGTTTAGAATCTGAGCTGCCGTAGCCTTGCTTATCTGTCTGCTTCTTCTGCCCCTAACCTCTCCTGGCCTCTGGGGGAACAACGACTTTGCACCTGGTTTGCTTATGCCTGGATCCAGTGTCATAGAGACTGTTCATAAACCTGAATTACCACAATGTGGGACAGGACACTAAAACTAACATGTAGAATGCCAGCAACCGCTTCCAAAGATCTCAAACAATGTGGAATTTAATGATGATAAATGTAAAATCTTATATTTGAATTAAAAAAAATCAATATCACATGTATAGAATGGGTGAGATCCAATTGAACACCAGTTTGTGGGGGGGGGGGGAAGCTGTAGAGTTTTATTTGCTTACAAATTCAATTTGACCTAGTCATGCTTTGTAGCTACTCTAAAATACACCCACTCCATCTCCTAAAAGCTTAGTTGCATTGATGTAGGGAATTTTTATTCTTAGAATTGCCTTGGGAACTGAGAGCTTAAGTGACATATGTTAAAACTGGTACTTGAACCAAGTTTTTTCTGACTTCAGAAGCAACTTTATCTACTATGCCAGTGATTGTTGATAAAATCTTAGTCTACCTTAAAAGAAAAGGAGTGGGCAGAAAAAAAAGGGGGGAAGGAGTCTGTATGTTATGCTTGTCAGATCACATTTGGAGTATTGTATTTAATTCTGGACAACACTTTCTGAGAGAGACACCACACAGTGGAGGGTATCTAGGGAAAAGTGATCAGGATGGTAGAGGATCTGACAGTTACATTATTGGGAATATCTAAAGGAGATGGTGCAAGTTTGCCTGAAGAAGAGAAAGCTCTGGGAAAGTGGGGATGAGGAGGAGGGCTACAAGATAACAGTAGTCTTCAAATATTTAAATATTTGGAGAGCTATTATAGGAATAGAAATTAGACATTCTGTTTAGTTTTAGGTAGCTAAACCTATAGCAGAATGGAATTTATTGGTAGCACAAGATTCATGCAATAAGAGGAAGAAATTTCAACTTAGGAGAGCTGACTCCAAATGGAAATGAATTTCTCTACCCTCCCTGCAAGAAGTTAGATGACCGTTCACTAGGCTAGTTTAGAAAAAAAAGATGGCATATAGTATCAAACTATTCTAGTAGACCTCTCGGGTCTCTCATATCTTTAATACTTCAGAATTCTAAAATTAAAGAACACATGTCTATTGTTGTCCAGTTTTATCCCTCCAAGATGTGGGAAACATCTTTGTGTTTTCTTACCTTCTAAAGAAAAAAAAAAAGGACTTCTAAAGTGTCAAAAATTAAATATTACTTTCTGACTTCTCTCTCTGTGTGTCTCATTCCTATTCTCACTCACAGTGGGTACTCCATAATTGCATACATAAATCTCTGGAGGATATGTAGCTATTATTAGAACAGGAGGTTGAGTTTAATTACAAAGTAAATAGCCATTCCACAGTTATCTTAGAGCTGAGAATATATTATTATTGGTACACTTCTTTATTCCCCCCCCCCCCGATACTTTCTATTACAGTGGCAGGCCAAGTTGGTAACTGATTAGTAACCATGGTTTCAATGGAGGTAATGTAGCCTGTAATTACTATGTACAGCTATCATTACAAAATTCTGAATTGTGTTTTGAGGTAATCCAATAAATAGCATAGGTTATCTTTGCAAGGTACTTACCAGATACAATTTTAAAGATTACATCTTTATGTGCTTAACTTTAATAACTGGTGCTAGAGCCAAGTATGCCTAAGGTGTCTGGAGCCATGTAAGTTGTTTGAATGGGGTTTAGTCCTAGGGGAACATGATCTACAATTAGAGGGTCTAGGTTCCCTTTTTTCATACTTTTAAGCTCATTAAATGGTGACCCCAGCCCCTGGGGAAAAATTAACTCATAGTTTAGATTTTGACTCTTGTCTTTGTCTCTCCAAAAGGACAATAAAAAGACACTTGATGTATCAGGAGTAGGACTGGTATTTACTACATATAAAAACAATGCTGAAATACACAAAACATTCACAGGAGTACATTTAAAAAAAGACTTAAAACAAGTTTCAGAAACTTAACTTACAACTTCTATTAGACTCTTTCAGGAGGTTAATGTTTAAACTCCATCAGAACATAAAGCAGATTTGGGGATTTCTGAAGAGGAAGCATTACATTTGACTTTGACTTTCTATCACCCAGGGCCCATGAGCCATGTTTGGGGCCCAGTCTCTTGTTTGTGGTCATTTTCTCCAAGGGCATTGAAAGAGTTGCTAGGTACTTTCCCTCATGCCACTGGTCAGCTCCAATAAAGAGAACCCAAGGCTTCTGGACTTCTTAGACTCATAAGGTTGCTTCTCAAAGTAGCCTGCTCTGGATGGATATTTATTTACCTAATATCAGGAGTGAACAAATACCCAAAAGACA
Source organism: Petaurus breviceps papuanus (assembly GCF_028583685.1). Lineage (NCBI taxonomy): Eukaryota > Metazoa > Chordata > Mammalia > Diprotodontia > Petauridae > Petaurus > Petaurus breviceps. The sequence continues at coordinate 147,725 of NW_027187277.1, forward strand.
AGACAAAACCCAAGTTGTGGTTTGCCTTTATAGGTGGTAGTGTGCTATAGTGAAGGTAATACTGAGTTTGGGGTCAGACCATCTGGGTTTCAACTTCAGCTTTGCCACTTAATGTTTTTCATGACTGGACAAATTATTTAACTTTTCTAGACACCATTTTCTTTAGAGGGGATTGGACTATATGACCTCCAAGTTTCCTTTAAGTTAGCAGTTTCTGTCATGTATTTATCATTACATGGTGTCCAGCATAGAGGATAAGGAAAGCTGTCAGTGTATTCATCCTTCATGGAAAGCAATTGCAGATAATGTTCTTATGATCCACAAAAATAAGAGGGGAAAGCACTGATGGAGGCCCAGGACAATGACTCTGGGAATGTCTAAGGTTACATTATGTGCTGCTAAATGGTTAATTGCCCTCATATACATACATATATATGTACATGCATACATACATACACACATGCATGAATGCACGCATATATGAGATACTCAAGTGTAATCTGCATTATTCATATTTTCCCATAATTTTCTTAAGTCTAGACAACCAACAAAATAATAACTCAAGACTCAATTTGTAGGGTTTGACAGTTTCTAAGATTTAAATATTCACACTGAAAATTTAATTATTGGCTCTCATGAGTTAGTTTGACCTGATTTCAGCATACTCTCCTTTTAAAATATGGACTGAGTCAGTAACTTTTCCTGCTTGGGGGCCAATAAGGGAACTTCCTTGTTACTTCAAAACTTCCAAAGCCCTCAGTGTTAAGTTGGGAACACATGGACAGCTGAGAACATGCAAGTCTGTTTTTCGCATGCCCTTTTTTAACTTGTTTTTGCCTCAATTTTGAACACTCTACTTGGCTGTTTTAGGTAGAGACATTACTGAACAAAACCGAATCCTTTGTTCTAATTGCTCCTTCTATCACAGGAGAAATCACAATGATAAAAACTCCTAGATCTGACTGGATAAATGAGGAGGCCAGCCAAGAATTATATTTGCTTTTCAGCATAGTTGCTGGGGAATCTTATCTTTCTGGGTTTTCATATCTTATACTTTAAGTCATGTATAATATGGAAAGAGAACTGTTTTTTTTTTTTTGGCCAATTCTACTGTCTCCTCCCTCGCTACAGATTTCACAGCAAGTTTTCTCAATTTGTCACCTACAGTTAACTAATTAAGGAGTTGTCACTTTTCTGGCCTTCCATCAGTATAGCACACTACAGGAAATAAATGTGGGTAGAAGTGTAATCCTTCATTATACATTCAGAGAAACTGCCAAATGTTTCTAGTGTTATTGTTGTTATCATTTGGAAAGAAATCATTTCAATTTATTTTAATTGGAGGCAACCAACCATGTTTCCATGTTAATCTTTTTCATGCCGTTGGTAATCTATGCTCTTAATCCAGTCCTCATGATCCCTTACTTCCACAACACTCAGTATGTCAGCAAAGGGTTTATCTAAAGTTTAGAATTGACATCAGGAAGCTTAAGGGATGGATTACTAACAAAATGATTCTTAACCTTTCTATGTGCCATGTGACATTCAAATATTACTTTCTATAGTCTTTAGATCTTTTGGTGTGTGAGTATTTGTGTGTGAATATTTGCCATACATTATAGACAGTAATCTTATGCTTGAGGTCTATCAACTGACCCCACAATTCTCTGGAGACTTTTCTCTGATTTTCTTAACATTTTGTGGATATTAGTATAGCACTCAGGCATTCTTTCTGTTTTCTCTCATTATTGTTGCAAACCTTACCCACTTACCCACATGACCAATATGCTCCTTATCACGTAAAATTAATCAACCAACTATTCCACAAATATTCATTTGACTTGGTGGATAAAGCATAAAGCTTGCAATCAGGAAGATCTGAGTTCAAAATTCTATTTCAGATACTTTCTAACTTTTGACCTGAGCCTAGTTTCATCACCTTTAAAATGAATTACTGGACTCCATGTTTTAAGGTCTAAATCTAAGATACTGTGATTACAAGATACTACTTAGTGTCCCTTATGTTATTCTGGCTGCTTCATGGAATATGAATAGGAAGGAATAAGCCATGGTCCTTGCCATCAATAAGCTTACAGTCTAGCTCAGGAGATAGGAAAATCCAATATAAAAATGATAACTCAGAATACAAAGCAGTAAAGAATAAGTCCCAACAAGAAGAGCTCTATTAGTTTAGAGGATGGCAAGTTCACTACACCCTGATTTGGCCAGGAAAGGCTTCTTGGAAGAGGTAAGACTTAAAATAGACCCTTGAAGGATTCAACATAGTGACAGAGAGGAAGTGGCCAATCATCAAAGGTATGGATATTTGAGTAGCGTTTTTTCATTCCCCTCCCCCCAATTTGTTCTTTTGGAAATTTATTGTTTTTGTATATGAATGCCATGTTACTTCAATATACTAAGGCAATTTGGAATTCAGATCTTATGACCCTAGGCCATGTCTTTCCTACTTCCTTATGGGTATATTATGAATGGATACCCAGGGAGTTATGGTACAATACTATTGATTTTAAATTCCTTCTTTGTTCCTGTTTGTGTTTTGTTCCTTTTGACTTTCTGTAGTTGAATGCTGCTATGATTTATTATTTTTTAGTGGAGCTTTAACCAAGTTAATTTTGCTGTAATAAGCATATTGTCAAAGCCTACTTTCCCCCTTCCCATGCACCAATGTCAGACACAATAGTGGCTATAGAAAGATTCAGGGAGAGCTTTTTCTAACTTATTGGGCCAGTCATGAGCCAATATGCCCAATGACATTAATACCAGAATTGAATTATAAGAAAATGACAAATGTTATACTTCTACAGGTTAATATATAGGAGTGTAGCAAAGCTGCAATGCAGAAAAAGTTTACCACTCATAAAGCTCCTTTGGTTGACATTCAAGGCCCTTGACAGTCTAGTTTCCTATTCAACAAATATGTATTAAGTGACAACTGTGTGCAATATATTGTGCTAGGAAAAAAGATGAGGCTGAGAAAAGACAAAAATATAGTAAAACTATAGGCATGTTCAAGGGATTGCATACAGTCTAAGTGATGGGAACAAATATATGAAGATGAGTGTGACAGCATTAGAATGTCATTTGTTCTTTTTCACCATATTTCCAAGCATCTCTATAGATACCTTCATCCTGCCATTTTCCCCCTCAATTTTAGAAGATTGTTATTTCTTCTTGCCAAAGTTACCCTAATTCAGACTTCCCTTTCTGATCTTCTCTTTCCCTCATCTCTTACCAGTTCTGTCTTCTACATTAGGACTATATTTCTGCATTTTATTAGCTAGCTTGAGGAGTGAGAAGGAAAGAACTGCCATAGTTCAAGCTGATAAACTAATTCAGACAAAAGTGTTTATATCTGATGGCAATGAGACATGTTATAATTGTTTTTGGTAATTTGGTATAGCATTGGATGATATTTGGTACAGTACTAAGTTAATTTGGGTAGAATTATAGTTATTCTTATATTGGCTTGTCTTATTCACATGACCAATTAATATTTCTCTAATTGTTTAGATTTGACTTATTTCTGTGAACAGTGTTTTGAAACTGTGTTTATATAGTTCCTGGGTTTGTTTTATCAAAAAACTCCCAAGTATTTTATATTGTCTGCAGATATTTTAAGTGAAATTCCTCTTTCTACATCTTGCTGCTGAACATTTTTGGTAATATATAGAAGATTATTTATGTGGGTTTATTTATATCCAGCAAGTTTGCTGAAGTTGTTAATTATTTCAACTAGGTTTTTTGGTTGATTCTCTAGGATTCTCTAAGTATACCATTATATCAACTGAAAATAGTGAAAGTTTGGTTTCCTCATTACCTTTTCTAATCCATTCAATTTCTTTTTCTCATCTTATTTCAATTGTTAGTATTTCTAGTACAATATTGAATAATAGTGGTGATAATGGACATCCTTACTTCCTCCCTAATCTTACTGGAAAGACTTTTAGCTTATTACCATTACAGTTAATGCTTACTGATGGTTTTAGAAAGATACTACTTACCATTTTAAGCTCTAATTATTCCTGTATTATATAGTATTTTTAATAAGAATGAGTTTTATATTTTGTTGAAAGCTTTTTCTCCATCTATTGAGAATATTATGATATTTGTTCAATTTGTTATCTATATAATTAATTATGCATATAGTTTTCCTAAAATTGAACCAACTCTGTATTACTGGCATAAATCTGACCTAGTCATAGTATATGATCCTTGGGATATGCTATTATTATCTCCTTGCTAGTATTTTATTAAAACTTTTGCATCAATATTCATTAGGAAACTGTTCTGCAGTTTTCTTTCTCTGTTTTTGTTTTTCCTAGTTTAGATATAAGCACCATATTTATGTAATAAAAGAAATTTGATAGGACTTCTTTAACTATTTTCCCAAATAATTTCTATACTATTGGAATTAACCAATCTTTGAATGTTTAGTAGAATTCTCTTGTAAATCCATCTGGCTCTAGAGATGTTTTCTTAAGGATCTCATTTACAACTTATTCAGCTTATTTTTTCTAAGATTGGATTGCTCATGTATTTTATTTCCTCTACTATTAAAGTAGGCGATTTATATTTTCTTAAATAATTCATACATTTCAATAAGATTGTCAGATTTATTTGTATGTAATTGGTCAAAATAGTTCCAATAATTTCTCTAATTTCCTTTTCATTGGTGGTGAATTAACCCATCTTATCTTTTATAGTGCTAATTTGGTTTTCATTTAAAAAAAATAAGATTAACCAATGGTTTACCTATTTTTAAAACATAAAACTAGCTCCTAGTTTTAATTCAATGGTTCTCCTACTTTCATTTTTATTAATCTCTCCTTTGATTTTCAGAATTTCTAATTTTGTATTTAATTAGGGATACTTAATGTATCCCTAATTTCTTTTTAATTTTTTTAAATGCATGCCCAATTCAACAATCTGTTCTTTCACTAATTGATTGATGTAAACATTTAGAGATAAATTTTTCTGCTAATTACTTATTTGGCTGTTTCCCACAAATTTTGATATGTTGTCTCATTGTCATTCTTTTTAATGAAATTATTTTTCTATGATTTTTTCTTTAACTCACTCATTGGTTAAATAATAAATTTTTAATCTCTGTTTCCATGGCCCTTTATTGAATTTACTTTTTATTGACTTATGGTCTACAAAAGTTGCATTTAATTTGTCTGTTTTTCTTCATTTGTCAAGTTTTTATGCCTTAATACACCCTTAATTATTGTGAAAGTGTCACATACAGATCAGGAAAAGGGATACTATTCTCAATCAGTTTTCTTCAGAGATATTTTACATCAATTTTTTTCTAGAATTTAATTTTAATTTTTTTCTAATTTATTTTATGGTTAGATTTACCTAGTTCTGAGGGGAGAAAGTTGAAGTTCCTCACTAGTATAGTTTTACTGTCTATTTTCACCTTTAACTCATTTACCTTTTAAAAAAAAATGAATTTGGATTCTATTCCATTTGGTGCATATATGTTTACTGTTGATATTACTTTATCGTCTATTGTGCTTTTTAGCCAAATGTAGCTTCCCTACTTATATCTTTTAATTGAGTCTATTTAGTTTTTGCTTTGTCTGAAGTCATGATTGCTACTTCTGACTTCTTTTCTTTTTTTTTTTACCTTAGCTGAAGCACAATAGATTCTGCTCCAGTCTCCTATTTAACTCTTTGTCTTTTCGTTTCAAACATATTTTTTGTAAATTATATCACATTGGATTCCCGTTTCTAATCTATTGTGCTCTCTGTTTTATGAGTGAGGTTCATTCTGTTCACATTTACAGTTATGACCACTAATTATATATTTCCTGCCATCCTATTTCCCCTGTTTATCCCCTCTCTTTTCTCTCCATCCCTCTTCAAGAGAGTGTTTTACTTTTGACCACTGCCCTCATTATCTGTCTTTGCTTCTTTCAGTTCCCCCACCACTTTCTTTATTCATCTTCCCCATCTACTTGCTTTTTTAACATAGCTTTCAATACCCAACTGAATGGGTATGTTATTCTTTCTTTGAATCAATTCTGTTGAGAGTGAGGTTACTTGCCATCTCTCCATTTCCCTGTCCACTGTGAAAACTCTTCTTCATGAAACTCTTTTATGTGAGATAAATTTCCTTATTCTTTCTCTCCCTTCCCATTCTCCCAATATATCTTCTTTCTTACCGTTTTATTTTTTTTTTGAGGTCCTTTCACCACAATCAAGTCACAACCATTCCCTCTGTCTACATATACTCCTTCAAGATGTCCTAGTGATGATAAAGTTCTCAGGAGTTAAAATGATCATCTTTGTAGCAGCAAGCACCTCAGCGTCCCCAAGGTTGCTGCCACCACAGGTTCTTAGATCTGCTTTGATAAAGGAAATCAACTCAAAATAGGTTAACAAGCTTACTTTAATCAGTCAAACATATGTATCGTTCTCCTAGCTCAGGGGAAAAAGGTCAGCACCCCGAACTTCAGAGTATACAGACAGAATTATCAAGACAGAAACAAATCAAGTAGACAGCCTTCCAAACTGTCCAACCACCACATCCATACCAAATCAACATCTGGGTTTTTCAAAGGGGAGGGGGGGTCTCAACAACCAATGGCTTCCCAGAGTCTCATATGATCAAATCACAGAACACTTCTCAAAGTGAGGCCCCCCAAAAAGCTACACATCAGGGCTTATATAGCCTTCTCCTGGCTCAGAGAATGTAACAACCTTATTGACTCACTGGCCAATCAAGAAGTATCTACTGAAAAACAGGCCTCCCACCCCAGGCTCCAAGTGCACTTTAGCCTAGGGGCAGGGAAGATCTTAAAAATTTACATTCCCATTACAATCTTCTGTATCAGCAATGCCATATTCACAATGCCTATAGAGATTACAAATATGCTGATATAATTATCCATCACAAAATACGTCAGGTTTGCCATATGGGGAAATAAACTAGAAAATTTATTAAGATACCAAAAGACTGAGTCCCCAAACCAGAAAGTGAAAGCCATCAGAGTAGTTATGACATTGGCACAGGTAGATAAAGTAGAAAGCACCCACATTTTCAAGCCTTTAAAACAGAACAGGCTACCTCAGGCAAAGGTCCTCCTCTCCCCACTCACAGCAACCACCCAGCGTCCTGGAAGAGCGCTCCCAGCAGCTCTGGCCCCTGGCAGTCCTCAGCAGGAGTCCAAACTCAAAAAAAAAAAAAAAGGCAACTGCCACCAACTGCCAACCGCAGGACCGTTAGCTCGGCTTTTCACTTTCTCTTGCTCTGATATGTCAGCACGTCCATGGGGCATGGGAGATCTTTAAATCCCATAACCCTTAAATCTTCCAAAATATAGGAATGTAAACAGTTTAATCCTTTTAAGTCTTTTATGACTACTTTTTCCCTTTTCATGCTATTCTTGAGCCTTTTGTTGAAAAGTCAAAATTTCTATTCCTCTTTGTTTTTTTAATCAGGTATTCTTGAAGTGTTCTATTTAATTCAATATCCATTATTTTTTCCTTTGAGGGAGTATATGTAATGACAATCAAAGAAGTACTTAATGCCTCATTTCAGCTACTTAGTTATTTAGCACCTTGTTTCAGTTCAATTTTCTTTTGAGCCTTGCCCATGCTTATATCAAGTCTTTGTTAAGAAACAGAACTTGTGAACCCCACAGTGGGAGGAACTTGCTGATGCAACAGGAAGGGGTGGAACAGGGAGTTGCTAATGATCATATATATAAGGAGAAGACCAAGCTGGGAAAGAGCAGAAGTGAGAAGAGAACACTTGAGGCAGAGTTGAGAAGGAGAAAACTTGTGGTATCCCAGCACTGTTTGTCTCTTCTGTCTGTGTTGATTTGTGTTTGTAATATTTTGTACAGAAGCTCTGAGACCTTACTGGAAAACCTGAAAGAGGATTTTCTTGTTGTCTCTTCATGTTTTTTTAAAGCAATCGGGGTTAAGTAACTTGCTCAAGGTTACACAGCCAGGTGTTTCTGGGTGGGTGCTAAGTGTCGGAGCCCAGATTCGATCCCCAGGTCATCCCAACACTGGAGCCGGTACTCTTACTCACTCTGCTACCTGGCCGCCCCTCTTGTCGTCTCTTTAAAGAAGTCCTGGAGGATAGTTTTGAGGTCCTGGGACCATACTGATGATGTGTGTTGAGTTCTCAGACCTTGTTGGTTGGTCTGTATTGATTTCACAGGCAGATAGTGAATTGATGATAGTGCCAGCAATGTGAATGAATGTTGTTTTGGCTCTGTTAAGCTTTGTATTCCCAGAAACAGAAACTGTGAAGGACTTGAGGTGGACTGGACTCTGTGAGTTTCAATGGGGATCTGGATGAGGATCTGGACAAGGAGCTGGATGAGCTGAGAGCTGCCTACCTGTGAATCCAGGTGATAATTAAGTAGATTCAAGCAGCAACTGGGCCCATGGAAGAGGAACCATGGAATCTGAGAGCCAGCCTTTAGTCAAGATGAAAAGATCTCTCCTTGGGTTCTTAGGGATGATGGAAAAGATTATGATTTATTGTGGCCTAGAGGTGGGAGAACTCTGTACTCTGTACCTGTCCCTCTTAAGGATGATTAGAAACTAATCTCCAATCAAAAAGAAAGAAGACATTTTGACTGAGAGATTAAGACATACGAGTAGAGAACTTTGACCTTTGTACTTAGTGTCCCTTAAGGAGGCTTGCTCCTTAAGGATGATTGAGTTAAGGACTTACTGAGGGATATCTTTTGTTTAAAAACTATGTGGCCACTTTGGTGAACAATGTGATAAATTGTTATGTTATAACATTGTGAATGCTGTACTTTGGTTTCTGTGAATGTTTTGTCTTAGTTTATTTCTGAATAAATAGAGAGTTCACTACAGTATGTGATGAGAACCTTAGAACTATCCACAGCAGCAGTCCTCTGGAAAGCTGCTGGTGCTGGGCTTTACAGTATAGTCAGTTTTACTGGCCAGATGGTTCTTGTTTGTAATCCTTATTTCTTTGCCTTCTGTAATATCATATCCAAACCTCTTGTCTCCATTAAGGTGGATGATGCTTAATCTTTTGTGATCCTGACTGAGGCTCCACTATATTTGAATTGTTTTTTTCTTGCTATTTGAAATATTTTTCCTTGACCTGGGAGCTCTGGAATTTGGTTATGATATTTCTGGGAGTTCTTATTTTGGAATCTCTTTCAGGAGGTGATCAGTGGATTCTTTCAATTCCAATTTTACCCTCTGGACAGTTTTCCTTGACAATTTTGTTGATATATGATGTCTACACAATTTTAAAATCATGACTTTCAGGTAGTTCAATAGTTCTTAAATTATCTCTCCCTGATCTATTTTCCAGGTAATTTTTTCCAGTGTAATAGTCCACATTTTCTTCCTTTTTCATTCTTCTGAATTTCTTTTATCGTTTCTTAATATCTCATGGAATCATTAGCTTTTAGTTGTTCAAGTCTAATTTTTAAGAAATTGTCTTCTTTAGTGAGTTTTATGCTCCTGTTTTCCCATTTGGCCAATTCTACTTTTTAAAAAGTTCTTTTCAGTGAATTTTGTGCCTCTCATACCATATGAGTGTATGATATATTTTTATACCATATGTTTTTAAGATGTTATTTGCTTTAGTATTTTTGTGCTATTTTACTAAGGTGTTGACTTTTTTTTCATAATTTCTTGAGTAACTCATTTTTATCCCTAATATTTCCTCCATTTTTCTTATTTGATTCTTAGAATCCTTTTTAAGCTCTTCTAGGAATTATTGTTGGACTTATGTCCAATTCATATTTTTCTTTGAGCTTTGCCTGTTGCTGTTTTGACAATGTCTTCTGAAGTTGTGTCTTAATCTTCTTTGTCACCTTAGTATTTTTTTATTGACAGGTTCTTCTTTTTTGTTGCTGTTTCCTCCTTTTTCCCCAGCCTATTTCTTCAATTTTAACTTTTTGTTAAAGTTGGGTCCCATGTGTAATGGGCATTGTCCCTGATTTTTCTGCTGCTGTTTTCATAGATAGTTCTGGGGATCTGTAAATTTTTGGTGGTTCCAAGATGAAATGATCTAAGGATATGTGTGGTCCCTGCTCTCTTGGCCCATGATCTGGCCTTTATCCAGAAGGAGACTTTGCTCCTCTGCAGCCACAAATCCTATGTGCTCCTTTTGACCCCAGAATTGTGACTAGTTCTCCTGGCTCCTCTAGCTATAAGCACTAGTGCTCACCTCTCTCTCAGAATTGAGACCAGGGTCCCCACTCCAATGTGGGAAACTATGAGCACTCTTCACCATCCTGGAACTATGACTAGGGCCCTTTTTCCCTGTGGCCACAAGTACTAGCACTCCTTTTTACTTTGGAAATGTGATCCAGACCTGCATATAGACAATGTAAGAGGGTCCTTCACCCAGCAAAGTGTTTCCTGTTATCAATTTCTGACCAATTGTCTTCTTCCACCCACCATTTACTAACTAATTTTTGGACTGATACCTCCTGAAACTGATGTTGCCATTGTCACAGCCATGTCTAAGGCCTTCTGCTTCTGTTGGTACTGCATGAATTGAACTCTGTTTTGTCTTGTTGACTTCCATCCTGGTGTCACAGACTTCTACAGCTGACCACTTAATTTGTCTGGAATTTGACTAGAAAAAATGTCTTGCTCCAACCTTTTCTTGACTCTGCCATGGCAGAATTCAGCTAAGGCATTATCTTAAAGCTGTTTGGAGGAAAATGTTGGGAGAGTTGAGTTGTTACCTGTATTCCATAATCTTAGTTCTATCTAAAAACTCAACTCAGTGGATTTAAACCCCACTAGGAAAAAAATACCAAGTATTAAAGGTATCTTTTATGTCCAATCAGTTAAGTACAGTTTTAAGATTAATTTTTGGGACAGCTAGGTGGTGCAGTGAATAGAGCACTGACTTTTCAGTCAGGAGAACCTGAATTCAAATCCAGCCTCAGACATTTGACACTCATTAGCTGTGGGACCTTGGGCAAGTCACTTAACCCCAATAGCCTTGCCTTCCCCCTCCAAAAAAAGAGATTAATTTGTAGGGTTTATTGTGTCAATAAATTTCATTATTGTTTACTCCATCTCAAATAATTCACATGCTTCAGTAGATGTGAACCTTAAGTTATACAGTAGATGTGCTCATGAAAACATCCTTATGGTGAATTTTTCCATAATATGAACAATTAACCTTCTAATTTCCTTTTTATACTGTAATGCCAAGCAAAGGCAACTTCCCAAGGTTAAAAATACCATCATACGTGCTCTCCATTTTATTCAGTAAAAAATGAAGAACAGAGAAAACCAAAATATAGCATAATTCAAAATACATCATTCACCAAGTATAATTCAATAATCTCCAAGTACTACTCCACCCTTGGACATTATAATTCATTTAGTCAATCCCAAAGACCCTCTTCTAAGTACTACTCCACCCCTAGGCTGTACATTCATTTAGTCAACCACAAAGCCCCTCTTCTCAAATGGAGATTATTTTCCAATCATAAGTAAAGTACATTCATTTGGTCAATCACAGAGCACAAAAAAGTCAAAAGTTCCCCACTCTTGGATCACAATTGAATCTACCCCAGAGATACAACAAGCTTAAGCACAGCATTTAATACCCAAAGAGAGGTCTTTTCTTCATCTTGACCTGAGGAAAGTTCTCAGCAATCTTTGTTCCTGGGGAGACAAAGCTTAGCGAGGTCACAAGATGCATTGCCAGTGTCTTCATTAATTCATTCTCTGTCTGCAAAACAGTGCTATTACCCCTGAAAACATTAGCAAAACCCTCTTCCAGGATTTCTGTAAACATACAACAAGAAAATCCTTCTTCAGGGCTTCTGAACCAACAGCAAGGTTCCAGAATCTCTGCAACAACAGCATTGGCCTTCATCAGTGGGCACAATTCACTCTCTGTCTGCAGAACAGTCGCAGGAGCTCTTAAACAACAGCCAGGTTCCAGCACCTCTGCAACAACAGGACCGACAAATCTGGCAAAACATCAAAACAGACAGACAAAGTACCAGCATAACAGCCATGTCTCCTCAGTCCTTGGCAGCTTTGGGTGGCAGCTCTCAAAAGTCCTGGGCAATTCAAAGTGGCCCTCAGCAATCCTCTCCATCTCTCTCTGCCTCCAAGATGCTGCTTCCAAAAAAAAGTTCTTCTGCCTCTCTCTTTGCTTGTGTCTCTCTAAATTTATTTCACCAGTTCCTCCCAGTTCAGTACTCTCTTTTCACATCAACAAGTCCATCCCACAAGTGGGATTCACAAGCCCTGGGTTTTAACACAATCAATCCAAAAACCAAGCCAATACAGGGGGAATCTTTAAATTCCATTACTATTACATATACATATGAATTTCTTAAGACACTTGTCCTTGAACCTCAATGTAATAATAATGAATATAACAAAAAATATGAAGATACTTGTAGCTTATGCATCGATTTCTGTGGCACCAGATGAAAAGATAGAGCAATTATATAAAGAACTTGACAAGATATTTTAAGCTTTGTTCAGATATACTTTGATCCTTGGTGACTTTAATTTGAAGGCAAGTACAGAATAAGATGTGGTAAAATATATGAAATATGATTCAGGACTAAGAAATAATGGCAACCTAAATCTTCCCATCTGTTTGTAGTGAATAAATTTTGCCACAAAACATTCAAGAAACACTAAATAACCCTAGAGTACTGAACACCATCACAAGAAAATGAAATTGACTATATCTTAACAGGAAAGAAATGAATGGTTACTGATGTGAGAGTTGTCTCAGGATAAAATGTATGCAACCAAGACATCATTGATTAAAGCAATGATCAAAATCAACAAGGAATTAGAGTTCTTCAGTGATTTTCAGCAGCATCAGGGAAGATGCTATCAGATATGAAGAGACCAAAATTAGAGGCGAGATCAGATCACAGAAAAGTTAAGTTCCTAGAAGATAATGGGAGAAGATAGTGATAGAAAGAAAGGAGAGCAGAATCTAAAGTACAGAATTTTGAGTAGACCTAAAAGGGGACATAGAAAGAAGAATTTTCTTTGTTGCTCATTTATTTAGTTAGTTCTGTCTTCCTAAAGATGCTTTATCTTTTTTTTAGAAAGATAAGAAGTTGCGTGTAATTATAGCATTTCCAATGATACATATTAAGATATTTATGCTGAAGAGCAAAAAAATAGATAAGGGAAATGGCTTTGACTTTGATTATCATAATTTTCTACAGAAGTTTTAAATTACTAATATTAAGTTGAATAACTAACAATCACAAAATCAAATAAATACACAAAAAGGGGATATCTTACCACCAGGCTAGCCCTGGTGCTGTCACATTTCAATTTTTTTTAGGATTGAGTGCTTATGGTGATGGAAGTGTGAGCAATGTCCTCAGTGTTCTATCTATCTATCTATCTATCTATCTATCTATCTATCTATCTATCTATCTATCTATCTATCATCTATCTATCTATCTATGTTGTTTCAGTCTAGTAAAATATGAACTTCTTGAAGCAGAGATGATTTTTCTTTTTTTTTCCTTTGTATGTTCAATATCCATACACATCTTCTTTCACAATAATAGATATTTAGTAAATCGTGTTAACTTTTTCTTCTTTCCTTTCATTTTTCTTTTCCTTGTTACACTCATTATGTATACAGATCTGATATTTTTTCAGTATCACCTTAATAAGAGCTTTCTATATTTCTATATTTTCTTGTTTGCTTTACATTGACAACTTTATAACATATAACATATATTTTATAACATATCAAATAGTAGAGTCTTCTGGAAGTGTTCTGTAATTACTCAATGTAATATCACCTGCCTATTAACACAGGAAAGATGATGTAGATAAAGAACACCAACCTTCATATTTCAAGATGTATTTGAAAGGACAGTCTATGGTTCTTGAACCTTAGTTTGACTCTCTGGGATGGTTGGGCCCATAGTTATGCAGAAAGAGAGGAGTGGGCTATATTGCCTAATGAAAGTTGCAAAGCTCATTTATTGATTTCAAACTTTTAATGAAAACATAGGCCTGTCTTTGTAATAACTATCATTCAATTAGTGCTGTTATATGGAAGCAAGGCATGGAATAAAGTTTTCTCTGAACAATTAAAATTGAATATTATACAAAGTGCAATGAAGAAGTACATGATATGTATGAATAGATTGTAACACATCAATGACAAAAAAAAAATTCCAAAGAATAATAGGAGTAAAAGATATCAACAAGGAATTAAAAGATCAGAAGAGAACTTCATTATGTGGTAAGAATAAGAGAGGATAGATGGAAAACCAGAGTGTTCCATAAATACCTTTGTGATGTCAGGGCAAACAAGAAAGACCAACAGGAGAATATTGACAAGAATTGTCCAGTCATGAACAGGTTCTACATCATAAGGGAATGAAGGGAATTTCCCAGTTAATGAGATCACAGATTCATCTAATTTTTTAGTATTCATTTGGAGCTTGTTTTGAAAGTGGAGGAAACTCTTTTTCTATTATTGTCAGCAGTTGTTATCAAATAAGGCACTATATAATTAGGTTATGTTCTTGGGTGTAATAAACATAGGACTACTAAATTAAATTGTTGCTGATTCTGGTTTATTTGGTCAATTTGTCTCCCTAATATACTTTTCTACTTTTAAACTATGGCTGTAGTTTTGATGATTTATGTTATATAATGTAGTTTGAGGTCTGGAAGTGCTATTCTTCTTCATACCTATCTTTTCCCCTTGAAACATTGCAACTTGTTCTTCTAAATTAATTTTATTATTATTCTGTCTTGTTCTATAAAATAACCACTTGGTAGTTTTGTTTAGTGTAGCCTTAAATCTAAAAATTAACTGACAATATTGTTATTATGTTGCTATGGTATAACAAGGATCAATAAATATATTCCTTAAGTTATTTGTCTTCTGTTGTTTCTGTTGAGTGCTTTATTAGCAATTATATTTGTATAACTTAATATGCTAACTCCCAGGTATTTTCTGTGTTTTGAAGTTATTTCAAATGAAATTTCTCATTCTAGCCTTTGTCCTAGCTTTCATTTTTGTTACATAGAAATTTTGATGATTTATATGAATTTATTTATAAGGCTTATACTTTACTGAAACTATTGTCTCATTCAGTTTTTTTTTGATGATTTTATAGGACTGAGTAAGCCATAATATTGTTTGTAAATAAGGATAATTTAATTTTCTCTCTATTGCCAGTATTTATCACACTACATGAAGTCATGATAGTGAGAAGACATTACTGCTTTATTCTTGTATTGATTGTAAACATTTCTAATGTTTTCTTTTTCGTTGTA
The DNA here is from genome assembly GCF_028583685.1 of Petaurus breviceps papuanus. Classification (NCBI taxonomy): domain Eukaryota; kingdom Metazoa; phylum Chordata; class Mammalia; order Diprotodontia; family Petauridae; genus Petaurus; species Petaurus breviceps. The sequence continues at coordinate 163,028 of NW_027187277.1, forward strand.
AATAATGCTAGATTTAACTTAGAAAAGGATATCCTTTCTATGCTTATACATTTTTAGCAGAAATGATTGCTTTGCTTTGCCAAAGAATATTTTGGAATTTTCATAAAAACTTGTTTGGACTTTTGTTTTTAACATAATTATGTTATTTCTTAATGTTGAAGTATTTTTGCATAGCATGTTTAAATCTAACCTGGTCATGATGAATATGATTTTGAACATATCTATAAGGTTTTCTTGCTAAGATTTTGTATTTATGTAATACCTATTAATGATATTTATAGGTCTCTATCTCTGATTTATCCCTTCTTTGTTTAGGCATTATGATGATATTTGTTCCATAAAAGTTTTTCTTTAGACAGATTCATTTCTCATTTATTGAGTATACTTTATGGAGTAAAGGTACTAACTGGTTTTTAAATATTTGATAGAATTCATGTAATTATCCAAACCAGTTTTTGCCATTTATGCTATGTTCATCTTAATTTCCTTATGCTAGATTTTTTTCTTGTTTTGCAGATTGGATGATATTTATCTTTTGGATTTTTATCCATTTCTTTTAAAATTCATTTTGCTAGCATATAAGTGATCGTGGCAGCCCTTAATAATTAATTTCCTTGTTATTGTGTTATACTCATTTTATGTGATGATTTTTCAGTCCTTTTAAACTAAATTACCTGAAATTTATATATATTTTAGTCTTTAAAAAGAAACATATTTAGTTTTATGATTTCTATAGTCTTGTAGTATGTAGAATATCTAAGAAGACATATTTTAGAAAAAGAAATTGTGCAGGACACAAATGAGTCTCCTAAGAAAAAAAAGCTCTACCAAAATTAAATAAATTATCTGGGGGGGGGGGAGGACCAAGATGGCAGTGTAGAAGCAGGAAAACTCTATATGCCCCTTCCATAACCACCTCAAATACCTATAAAAATAACTCTAAACAAACTTTAGGGCTATAGACCCACCAAGTGACAGAGAGAAACAAACCTCCCCCTGAAGACAGACAGCCAGGCCAACAGGAATGCTCCATCGCAGCATACTGGGAGCCTAGCCCTGAGCCCAGCCCTGATTGAGTCCCTGGTTTTAGCCTCAGGGTGGCCACTGACCAGCCACCAGCTGGAGGGACTTTGGGAGAGTGGATAACCAGCAGCTGTGGCCAATTCCAGAATTAACCCATAAATGCCAAAGACAAAGTGAGAGTTCAGTGTGAACTTTGTGGGAACAGAGGGTTTGGGAGTGCAGTCCAGCCTCTGCCCCCAGAGGGAGAAGCTGCTGAGGCACAGTGGCTGTGGCACAGTGGCCACAACATGGCTGCTTCAGAGCTCCTGGCCTGCAGATTACACGGGGACCAAGCAACCATTCTGAGGGGTAATCTCTCTTGCTTTCACCTGCTTTGATCTGGATTACTATCAAGGGCGGAGGTACTGGGGTGCATGATCAGTGTACCAGAAGCAGTGGAGGCTTCTGAGAGGGCAATCAACTAATAGCTCCAGCAGCTATGAAAACCCCAGCCATTTTGGACAAAGCTCTCCTATCTGGAAGCAGAGTTCTACTGTGGCAAAAACCTCAAAAGTCAAATAATTGAGGGGCAACATGAGCAAACAAAGGAAGCAAAACAAGCACAGCAATCTGACTTTGGATTCCTTTTGGGGGGACAAAAAGGATCAAAGCATGGAACAGAAGGAAGTCAATGAAGTCAGAACTACTGCAAGAAAAGCTTCCAAGAAAAATATGAAGTGGTTACAGGCTGTAGAGAACCTTAAGAAGGATTTTGGAAAGAAAAAAAAAAGAGAAGTAGAGGAAAAATTGGGAAGAGAAGTGAGAATGATGCAAGAAAATCATGAAGAGTCAACAACCTGACCGAAGAAAATAGCACCTTAAAATATAAACTAATTCAAATGGCAAAAGTGGTTCAAAAAGCCAATGAAGAGAAGAATGCCTTGAAAAGCTGAATTTGCCAGATGGAAAAAGAATCTCAAAAGTTCATTGAAGAGAATCATTCCTTCAGAATTAGAGCAAATGGAAGCTAGTGACTTTATGAGAAATCAAGATACTATTAAACAGATCCAAACAAATGAACGAATAGAAGGCAATGTGAAATATCTCATTAGAAAAACCACTGACCTGGAAAATAGAACCAGGGAAATCATTTAAAAATTATTGGACTACCTGAAAGCCACAATCAAAAAAATAACCGAGAAATCATACTTCAAGGAATTCTCAAGGAAAATTGCCCTGATGTTTTAAAGAATTCAGCAATCATCTCCTGAAAAAAATCCCCAAAAGAAAACTCCTAGGAGTATTATAACCAGGTTCTGGACTTCCCAGATAAAGGAGAAAATATTGCAAACAGGCAAGAAGAAATAATTTTAATATTGTGGAAATGCAATCAGTATATCACAAGATCTGGCAGCTTCTACATTGAGGGATTGAAGGGCTTGGAATATGGTATTCTGTAGGTCAAAGTAGGTGGGATTAAAACCAAGAATCACCTACCCAGCAAAACTGAGTATAATGTTGCAGTGGAAAATATGGAAATTCAATGGAATAGAGGACTTTCAAACATACTTGATGAAAAAACAGAGTTGAATAGAAAATTTGACATTCAGATACAAGAAGCAAGAGAAGCATGAGAAGGTAAACAGGGAAAAGAAATCATAACGAACTTATCAGAGTTGAACTATTTACATTCTTACATGGAAAAATGATCACTGTAATTTATGAAACTTTTCTTAGTATGAGAATAGTTGAAGGGAATATAAAGGTATATACATATATATGTATACATACATATATGTCTACATAGGAGGGTATATGGACATATGAATACAGGTATACATAGACAGAGGGTACAGGACCAATTGAATAGCAAGGGATGATACTTAAAAGGTGAATTTGAGAAGTGAGAGGGGAATATAATGAGAGGAGATGGGGAGAGAAATAATGGGTCAAATTATCTCATATAAAAAGGCAAGGGAAAACTGCTACAATGGAGGGGAAGAGCAGGAAGGCAAAAGGGAATGAGTCAACATTACTCTCATTGTATTTGGCTTAGGGAGGGAATGACATACAAATTAAATTGGGTATATCACCCCACAGGAGAGTAGGAGCTGAAGGGATGATGGGGGGGGATGATGGAAAGGATGGCAGATTGTGGAGGAAGGGAAGTTGGAAGCACACACTTTTGAAATGTGACAGGGTCAAATAAGGGAATAGAACAAGTGTGGATTGGGATAGGACAGAGGGAAATGTAGTCAAGTCTTTCACATATGGAAATGTTTTACATAGTACATATACAACCTATATTGAATTACTTATCTTTCCAATAAGGATGGGTGATGATGGAGGAAGGGAAAGAATCTGGAATTCAAAGTTTTAAAATCAAATGTTTTAAAATATATTATTATTATTATTACTTTTACATGCAACTGTGAAATAAGGTATACAGGCACTGGGGTATAGAGATCCATCCTTCCCTACTGGAAAGTTGGAGGGAGGATGGGGGAGGATATAGGAGAAAGCAGATTGAGGGAGGGGGTATCCAGTGGGATCACTGTTTTGGGGTGGTGGGTAGGGGAAAGATGGGGAGAAAATTTGTAACTCAAAATCCTATGGAAATGAATGATATAAACTAAAAATAAACATAAAATTTAATTTAAAATGTAATTGGGAAATATCTAATGAGATAAATATAAAATAAAATATAGATAATACTCCATTAAAAATAAATTGTCTGGAATAATAGGCACAAAGAAATGATCCTATAAAGCTCCTTTTTGAAGCAAGTATGATATTGATAACTAACCAGGAAGAGTAAAAACAGAAAAAAGAAAAAAATGACTAATTTCATTAATGAATATTGATACAAAAATCATAAACAAAATGCTAGCTAAAAGATTACAACAATATATTACAAAGATTAAACCTTGTGATCAAGTGGGATTTATAACAGGGATGTAGGTTTAATGTAAAAAAAAATTATCAATAAAATAGATTATATAATAAAAAAGTTTTAAAAAAATTCCCACATGATCATATCATTAGATGAAGGAAAAGCTTTTTATGAAGTACAATACTCATTTTTATAAAAAACACTTGAAAGCATAGTTACAAATAAATTTTTCTTTAAATTGATAAAAAGCAGTTACCTAAAACCATCAGCAAGTATAATTTATAATGGGAATAAGCTAGAAGCCTTCCCAGTAAGATCAGGTTTGAAGCAAGGTTGTCCACTTTTACCAATATTATTCAATATTGTAAATCCTAGCAATAACAATAAAGAAGAAAAAAAATAGAAATCAGATTAGGAATAAGGTAATAAAACATCTCTTTTTGCAGATAATATGAACATATACTTGAAAAATCTGAAAGACAACCAAAAAGTTAGTTGAAATAATAATTTTAGCAAAGTAGCAGGATATAAAGTAATTCCATCAAATCACTGGCACTCATATATTGCAAACAAAACTCTGTAAAAAGAGATAATAAGAATTACTCCATTTAACATAACTATAGCCAACATTAAATACCTGGAAGTACATCTGCTAAAACAAACTCAGCAACTATATAAAGAAAACAATGTATAAAACCTACCTATACATATAAAATCAGATTTAAATAGTTGGAGAAATACTGATTGTTCATGGTCTGGCAGGGCCAATGTAATAAAAATGAAAATTTTACCCAAAGTTTTTTATATATTTAATACCATACCAATTAAATTACTGAAAAAATATTTTACTGAATTAGAAAAAAATAACAACAAAAATCATTTGGAAGAACAAAATATTTGGAATATCAAAGGAAAGAATGAAAAAAAAGTAAAGAAAGGGAGTTTAGCAGTACTAGATCTGAAACTACACTATAAGGCAGTAAGTATCAAAACAATGTGATACCAGCTAAGAAGTAGAAAGGTAGATAAATGGAACAGAGTAGACATACAATTTGGAGCAACAAATAACAAGAGCAGAATGAGATATAAAATGGATAATTTTTATTACGTTAAGTTACGATGTTTTGTGCCAACAAACAGAGGGAAGCAGAAAATTGGTAAAAAAAAAAAAAGATATAGACAATTTCTCAGATAAGGACTCACATCTCAAATACATACAGAATTTTGTAAAATATGAATATGAATCATTCCCCAGCTGATAAATAGTCAAAAGATACATGAATAGGCAGTTAGATGAAAGGAGGCAGTATTAAATACATATGACTTCCAAAGGATATGAATAGGTAGTTTTCAGATGAAGAAAATTAAGCTATCTACAATCATATAAAATTGCTCTACATCATTATTGATTAGAGAAATCTAAATTAAAACAATCTTGAGATATCATTTTACAACTACCAGATTAGTTAAAATGAGTGAAGAAGAAGTGACAAATTTTGGAGAGGATGTGGAATATTTGGGACACTAATTCATTGTTGGTGGAATTGTGAAATGATCCATCCATTCTGGAGAGCAATCTGGAATTATGCTCAAAGAGTTATTAAACTGCGTATACTCTTTTACCCAACAGTACCACTTCTATTACCAAAGATGATTAAGGAAAAAGGAAAAGGATTTATATGTTCTAAAATATTTAGAGCAGCTCTCATTGTGGCAGCAAAGAAATGGAAATTTGAGGGATGCCCATCAGTTTGGGAATGGCTGAACAAGCTGTGGCATATGATTATGATGGAGTACCACTGTGCTATAAGAAATGATGTGCTCAATTATCTTAGAAAAACATAGATAGTCTTGCATGAAATAATGAGAGGGAAATGAGTAGGATAAAAAGAACATTATATACAGTAACAACAGTATTGTTTTAAGAACAGCTTTAAGGGAATAAGCTATTTTGACTATTACAAATATTGAAATTAACTACAAAGGACATATGAAGGAAGACACTATCTGCATTCAGAGAAAGAACTGATAAACAGAATTATGTATAGAATAATTTTATAAATACACATACATACATATTTTGTCTAATGGTAGCCATCTTGGGGAGGAGGGAAGAAAAAAAGAAATTTACATAACTCTTATATATTTAAAAGGAATATAAAGTTGTATGTAATAGAGTTACAGTCTCACATGCAATCATCTTTTTTATTATACTATGTTATGGAAATGCTTGTTTTTTTTTTCCATAAGTTAAAAATAAAATAAAAAATGTCATGGTTACTATTATTATTTCTTTTATATCTTCCAAAGTCTTTGTAATGACTCTTCTGAAACATTCCAGAAATATTAAAATTGCTCCTTAATCATTTCAGGTTTTTTATAAAGAATTTGTTATTCTATTTTGAATTTCTCCAGGACTTTATGAATCGATTTTCTTAGTTGCAAAGTACTTGTCCACTGAAATGGATCTTTTCTCTAACTGTTTTACCTTTTGCTTCCTCAGGCAACTTTTTTCTATAATAATCAATCACTCTCACCATCTTTCTATGGTGTCCTTGCTGAAAATGTGCTCATTGATCATCTTTTCTCTTCAGAAGTTCCAGAATTTTAGTCACCCTCTCCCAGTCCTTGCTGATGAAATTCTGTTCTTCCATATCTCCGATGGTTTCATGAAGCTTATTTTCCATAGATCATAGGTTCTTTTTGTATATGTCACTGACCTGTTTGGTGGTCTGCTCATGTCTTTGGGCCCCTTATCAGAACAATGTTTTTAAATGCATAGCATTACAAAGGAAACTTGCTTTGTTGTTCAGTAATTTCTGACTCTTCATGACCCCATTTGGGGTTCTTTTGACAAATAGCCTGGAGTGGCTTGCCATTTCCTTTCACAATAAAAGAAACTAAATACATTTAAATATTTTTATCACAATATTATAAACAAAAACTTTTGCAGACCCCAGGGAAAGCACTGTTGTCTTAAGGTAGGTGAGCATGTCTACTGGGGACACTAATGAAAGGTGTCTCTGAGTGTTCATTATAGTAGACCCCATTTTCTACCTTCATCACTCACACTTTTATCAGTATTATTGTCCTTTCTAGACCTAGTTTTCTTTGGTTCCTAATAATGAAAGGTTGAACTAAGGCAATTTAAATGTAAATAGAGAGGGAGGGACTTGGGACTAGAATTAAGAAAACTCGGGAACTGTTGGAATGGTATATTAAGGGAGAAGGAATCAAAGATGATTTGAGGGCTTTGAATCAGACCAGCCATGAGTCTAAGAAGAAGAAAAAGGAGTATCTATGGAGTAGTAAAAAATCTGGGGAACAAGAAAACATAGAAGAGAGAAGGAAAAAAAATGTACTGCTAATTAAACTAATTAATGAAAGAGGAAACCTATAGCTAGGGAGAAATAGGATAGAGAAATAATGTCATAATTATCACTTATATTTTTCTTTTATTTTATTATGAACTTAGCAATAATCAATAAATGTTTTAATGTATAAATAATTTTCTTTTATTTACATAATTTTGAGAGATTTATATGTATATAGGTGGTATCTTTGAGGAAAGGTGATAAAAAAAAACTAAAGCTTTCACATTTATTTTTTGTAATACAGAGGATCACATCTTTCCAGTCTGACTGAAAGGAGTACAAATTACAGCTTGTTGAGCATAAAAAAATCATCTGAATCAGAAAAATGTCTAATCTCAAAGCTTCTACTTTAAGAAAAGTTCCTGCCATGAGATCCTAAAATATTTCCTGGCCAATGCCATCAACTTTCTGGCCACCCAGATATAATCTCCAAGTCATCTTTGACTCCCTATCCCCACAATTATTGTGAATTCTATATCAATAATAACAAATGATAAGTTGATCTTTTTAGCAGATAGGGTTAACCATGTTATTTCTCTATTTTAAATACTTTGTTTACTCTTATTGCCTATAGGATAAAATACAAATTCTTTATCTGAGTTTGTTACATCTTAGTGGTATTTTAAGTAGACACACAGCTTAAAAATCCATAGAAATGATGCTCATGTAAAATAAAAAATATTGTTTTCTAATTTAAAAAATCACTAACCAATTCAGTTGATCAAGCTGTAAATTTTATTGATAGCATGTAAAACACCATTAAGCATATTCATTGATACAGAAAGGATATAATGACATATGTATTCTTCATCACTACCTCATCCTTTTCCTTGTCTGGCTCAGGGGAATAAAGCTACACACATTATTTCCCAGAAGTTGGCTCTAATTGTGTAATTTTTTTGTGTCATTTTTTGATTCTGTAAATTCATGTAAACCATTTTTTTTGTCTTAAATACTCTCTTTCCAAATCTGCCTGCTGAAATATTTCTTTCAAGGCCTATCTCATGTTCCATCATCTCCCTGAAGCTTTCCTACATCTCCACAGCTGAAAGTGATGTCTTCCTCAAATTTTCTCAGAGCACTTTGTCTAAATCTTTCCTTTTCCCTTATTATATTTTATCTGGTCCTTTATACTTTGTCTTGTGGAGAACTCACAAAAGGCAAACCTCACATGGAGGTCAGAAGAAGCAATATAAGAATACTATCAAGGTCTCTCTAAAGAACTTTGAAGTCGATTCTGAGATATGGGAGACACTGGCACAGGACTGCTAAGTGTGGCGTGCCAACATCAAAAAAGGTGCTATGAGCAAGGCAATAGCTCAAAAGAAATATGAGATGGGCAAACATCTCCACTCCAGTTGTTCATACAGACTATTTGTGCCCTACCTATGGTAGTCTTCCAAACTCATATTAGTCTGATCAGCCACAGGCAGATACATTGTACCTTGAACCCAACATAGTGATGTCATTTTGGTCCTCTTCAAGAATGAACCACAACTACCATCATAGTTTGTCCATGACATATTTATTTTTTACATGTCATGGTGTCCTTAGTAGATTGTATGCTTCCTGAAGGAGACACTGCATTAAAAAACCCTAAATCAGCACAGTGTCATGCACACAATACCTGTCTAATAAATATATGTTGGATCAAATGAAATTGATAGCTATGTACAGGATTCCCTGGTGAAGGAAGTCTGATGCTCCCTGGGAACAAGATATATATAGACAAGCTGAAAGGTCATTATTGGAGAACTGTAACTTGGTATATTGGGAATATTTACACTATAAGCACTGTGACTAAAAGGTTCCATATTCTTAGTAATGTTACTTATTTTCTACTAATCTCTCTGCACTGAACACTCTACACTCTATAGTCACAGTGAGTCAATAATCACCAGTCACTCTGGAGACAATGAATTTCAATAAGCAATGAACACTTGAACAGCTTCTAATTTTGACTGTACTTAACTCCTGATTTTTTTCTCTGTGATGCCAGGACAGACCCCTACTTATCTCTAAGTTGTCTTCTTCCTATTATATGTAACTTTTGAAATTTTTAATAATAGAAAAGGGTGTTCTAGTACACACTGGCCACCAAAGAACAATGCTCTATTTTGCATTTCAATAAAATGAGAGATTTTTCATCCTGTCTTCATGTCCTCAGCTGGGTAACAGAACACAACTACATAAAGGGAGAAGTTTTACTGAGAATTATGCTATCCAACTTTGGTGTAAATATTTAAGGGGCTTCAAAAGTCTCTCAAAGATCTGTGAGGTGCCTTCACTGACACCAGTAGTGTTTATGTAGTTTTTCAGTTGGCCCTCTCCTTCCTTGCCTTGGTTCAAGATGGAACTAAAGGCAGAACACCAAATACCAATCATATAGGTCATATGGCAGAGAGCTGGATTCCAACTACAGATTCATTGGAATGTCTATTTAACAAATATAACCTCTGCCAAGGCCTATCTTTAACTTTTTGCAGTAGTGGACAAGTTCTTGTCTGCTATTGAGTAGAAAAATGTATGCCACTAAACAACTGAAGCATTTCTTATTCTGGAATAGAGGTGCTTTGAGATCTACTGGGATTTATTTTCCCTACTCTTAGCTTACATATACTTAATTTTAACACCCACTTAAAAAATTTTTGTTGTTTAAAAATATTAGTATCAATCAATTGGTCAATAAACTTTACATTTAAATGGAGGAGAGGGCATATACCCACAAAAATATCAATATAAAATGAATACAAAGTGGTTTTTGGAAGGCATGCATTAGTATTCAGGAGGATCAGGAAAGGCTTCATGTAGAAATTAGGAAGTATGATGCCAACAAGAGCATTTTGTAGCACTTTAAGATTGGCAAAGTGCTTTATTTATGCTCAAGTCATTTGATCTTCACCATCTTGAAAGACAGGTACTCTTACTACTCCCATTTTACACATAAGTAAAATTCTAGTAGGCTGGAACTACAAGCTCTTTGTACAAAACGTTAAATGTACATTTGTTCCTGAATGGCAGCTACTGAACGGATAAATTAAATATAACTTTTAGTAGGGTTTGTTGTATTTTTATCCCTGGGGAAAAATAACAGGAATTCCAAATTTCCTTTGAATACATTAGCATCTTTAGTGTAATAGCAAATCAATCCAACTCCTACAAGACAGTTCTGGAACCATAGAATGGTCATTTTGTAATGTCAGACTGTATCATATTTAACATATCCCAGAATGATAGGAGACAATATTGTAAAAAACCCATAAAGACATTTATGTAATCTGTGTAACCTATTCCAATGTTTAATAACCTCTTCTGTTGGAGACATTCTTAGGTCTAAGCCAATTCCTTTAAGTTTTAATTTAATATTATTGGATTGATTGGGTCCAAGATGGAAAATGGTTGGGAACTATTCAGAGGCAAAATTAATTTTTTTTCTTGCTTCTCAGATTCACTTTCCCCTAAGCAAATGATCCAAGGTGATTCTTTTTAAATGCCTTATGTCTCAAAATTTTCACTATATTTCAGAAATTCTTTTTAAAACCCTCTCCATATTTTCAATATTCCTCTTGAGTTTTGAAGCAGGAAACTGGACGTAATATGTTAGCAAAATTTGACTCTGAGGCATAGTAGGTGGACAGCCCAAGGGTTGCACTTGTACTCAAGGAAGGTTATAAGACTTTGAAATTAGTCTTCAGTGCATTGAGTAGAAGAAGCTCTAGGGAGAATTGATGGAAAAATACGGATGAGAAGAGGCATGGATGGGTGGCAATCTGTGTAGTTGAGGGAGTACCCACATAACAGAGATCTACTTCTATAAAAGTAGAAGAAAACATCTAAGTTGGTTTGAAGTTTGACTCTTGTACTTATTAGCTGTGTGACCTTGGAAATATAGCAGCAGAATATAGTAGAAAGCATAGTGCTATCTGAAGTAGCAAGATAACCTGAGGAAAATACAGGTGGCAGCTACCACTTCAATTACCACCTCTACTCAAACCCTAATAGGGACCATCTGTGATCCCTGAACTGAAAAAAAACAAAGACCACTGGTCCACTGAGCCATTATTGAGGGGAACAATTCCTGGAGAAAAAGACCCCCATCTTATTCACCAGCACCAAGACATACAATTGCTGCTGAGACATGTAATCCCAATAACCTTAGGGTGATTAACACTTTAAGATCATACTGCCTCTACTCCAGTCCTCCACTCCATCATCTTGGAAAAATGACACTTGTGAACATATGGCTTAGAAACTGTGTCTAGAGGGGGTACACACCAAATAGACACTTTCTAGCTACCGAAAACCCAGAAAAGAAAGATCTTGCCAACAAGATCCTTGGCATTGTCAAATGGTTCAGTATCAGAAGCTGATTTGATTTTGTGAGTATAAGTGACATTAAAGATGATTATTTACCATTTTTATTGTCATTACCCCCTAAGGTCCACGAGTCCTTTCCTTTTGACCCTCAACTGAAACCTTCTAGATGTATGATTTTCCCCATTAGAAGAATTTTATTTCTTCCAATTCTGGAATTAGAATTCTTCTATTTCTATTTGTAATTCTCATTCCTCTTTAAAAGCAGGGCCTGCTTTATTTTCTGTTTGTATTTTCAGCATTCAGAATATAGTAAGTAATTAACAATTTTTTTTTCATTTATTCTAGACAAAAGACATGAGTTAGAATTCCGATTTTGCTGATCTGTATGACTTTTAAATCAGTTTCTTCATGTGTAATACAAGGAGATTGACTGAAATTATTTAGGTGAATTAGTGAATAGAAAACTTGGCCTGGATTCCTTCAGACACTTAGTAACTGTGGCCCTAAGCAAATCACTTATCCTTCTTCCTGCCTCACTTTCCTCACTGGAAAAATAAACATAATAATAGAGGGGTGGCCAGGTGGAGAAGTGAATAGAGCACCACAGGCCCTGGAATCAGGAGGACCTGAGTTCAAGTGCAGCCTCAGGCACTTAACACAAAACTAGCCATGTGACCTTGGGCAAGTCACTTAACCCAACTGTCCTACCTTACCCCCTCCAAAAGAAAAAAATCATAATAGAACCTGCCTCCCAGAGAGGCTGTGAGGATAAAATGAGATACTTATAACGTGCTTAGCAGAGTGCCTTGCACATTGTAGGTGCTTAATAAAGGCTTGTTTCCTTGCTTTCTTTTTCCAACTCTAAATTCTATGAAGCTAAGTCTAATTTCTCTGAGTCTCAGTTTCTCCAGCTGAAAATTGTAAGGATTGGACCTTAGGAAGACATCAAAAGTCAATTACTGAGACCAGTGCCCAGAAAAGTAATCAATATATTCACTTCCTAACTTGCAAACAGTCAGTTAAAAATCATTCAGTTCACTTAGAATCAAACGCATCAACTCTACTGAGAAGTACTATTTCTCTCCACTGTGGCCATTGTTATTGGTATTCTTGTGATTTCACTGTCATGACAAGCTCTTGGTATGGAAAAATCTTTTCCCATGCAAAGCAGCAACACATCTGTAGCTGTTTAAAGAATTGTGTGTGGCACTGAGAAGTTAAATGATTTGCTCAGTCATGCAAACAGTTTGTGTCAGATACAGAACTTGAACTGACCATCTTTTTTGCCTCCAAGATTTGTTTTCTACATACTCTGCCATATTTCTGCACACTGAGGACTAATAAATATATGCATTCAGCCACATAAATATCTATATCCAATGCACAAACAAAGTGGGCACAATGCTCACACTGGCTACTTGAGTTTGAAATTGTCACTGTCCCTTGAACTTCCAGGGGATCAGATAATAGTAAGTAATTCAATGCCTGAGTTTTAGGCTGATGCTGAATGCTTTTTCTTTGTGCATTAAGCTCTTTAAATGTTGCAGACGAAAAAATCCCAATGATATGTGGAGATCCAAATCACAAATCTTTTTCAGCCGCTCCAACAAAGCCAGTAATAGCCTATGAATGATGATGCACGACAGAGGAGTCATTTATTTCCCTAAGAGCTGAAACAAAATGTGTCAAGGAGATGGAATTCTATTTTCTATATTTTGTAGCTGGAGCCTAGACATGAATGAAGTGATTAGCATTTCTTCTAGCTCCAAGATAGGAGTGGGACTTTATCATTGGCAGGGACACATGTTTACTTCTGTGTCATTTTTCAGGAAGAAATTCAACATTATAAGAGCATGTCCATGTCATAATATTAGTTCAATAAACAAGCAAACCTTGCCAGCAGCTTATTGGGGATGCTTTTTCCTCCTTAGAAATCCCAGCAGGTGCTAAATTGGCAAATTGGTCTTCTATGAAAGTGAAAATGGAAAACAAGAAAAAGATCCTGTCATGTAACTGGCCTTACCCCTAAGTGAAGCAGGTAGACACCCACATGATGTGATTTAAGGGAAAATTAATAATAATAATAACCTTAGCCCCCAAATATATTCTGAAACTATTACACTAGAATGGCATATCAGTTAAAAATGCATATCCCTTTTTTCTGCCAGTCACTTATGACTGAGAATGAATTGTCAATCCTTTCTTAAGACTGAACTTTCATAGTGGCAAGATTATAAAAATAAGATGGAGTACTTGAAGTAAGAATGGCTATAGACTGGGGAACACAAAACTCTCACTTACATAGGAGGAAAGCTCACATTTTCCCCCAAACCTAGCCCTAGTTATACTAATTTTTGTCCTTATATTTCAGACATAAATAACAAATTGGAGCTATTTTAGCTTTTTAGTTGAACCTCCCTGTAAACAGTGATTAATGTTCATACAACCTTCAACAGATGGATATTAAACACTATGTGCTGTGCTAGACCACTGAGAGAAGGACAAAAATAAATAAAGCCTGGTCACTGTCTATAAGGAGCTTATAATCTAGTCAGACCAACAAAACATATAGATAAATAACCAATTCATTCACTCAAGAAGCATTTATTAAACACTGCCAGATGAATGTTTAGATGAGACATGCTCTTTAAAATTCACCTGGGTTTTAAAATCTACTAGTAGGGGTGAAAGACACCAAAATAGGTGTTTGTAATATGTACCATAATCCTGTTAATATTTTAGGGAGTTGCAAAACTAAGTGTTATATAAGGTCCAAGGAGGGCAGGGTGAGGGTTCACTTTGCTACTAGCAGGACTGATCATGTCAGAATTCATGAAGGAGAGAAAGAAGACTAGAATTCAGCATTAAATTTAACAAATGAAGAGGGGAATGGGAGATTTATGATGCATAGTGAACAGTACAAATAAGGTAGATGTGGGAAAGTCTCTGGTATATTCATGGGATAGAGAGTATAACTCTTTAGTTGGAATATATGCAGGGTAATAAAATGAGCTAAGTCTTGATGTGTAGGGGTGAATCCAGATTGCTGAGACTCTTGAATAGTAGGAAAAGTAGTTTAAACCACTCAAGAGAACATAGTGAGACTAGATTTTTGAATGGGGATCAAATCTATTCATAATAAAAATATTCTGGCAGTTACATGAAGGGCAGATTTGAGTGAGGAATGGAGTTGGGGAAAGCAATGAGAAGGATATTAGGATGATTTGGATTGGGAGAGGGATGATTAAACTCTATACTAGGATGGTGGCAGAGGGAATAAAGAAGGAATAGATACAAAGAAACATTGCAGATAAGGAATGAGTAGGACTTAAGAACTGCTTTTGGAGTAAGATGTGAAAAGGAAGTGTTGACCAGAACAGTAAGATTTACAACATAGGATTCTTTATGACTTGTCTGAACCATGCACCGAAATAGTTAAAACATAAATAGGGCAACATAGGGATGAGGTCAAGGGACTGGAGGTAGTAAAAAAAAAGGAAGAGTCAGTTTAATAAGAGAGGGAAATTGAGGGAGGTGAATGCATAGACGAATTTCAAAACTGCAGGTTGGAGCTATTCCAATTCCAAGAGATAGTAAAGCCTAGTGGATGACCATACCAACCATGGCTGCAGTGAGGGGAAAATGGAGTTGAAAAGATTAAGGACATTTTTAGGTTTGGTAGTTAAGAGGTTAATATGAATACTGAAGTTCCTCAGCATAATGGGGACAGAAGGGAAGGAAAGGAACACCATAATATCTTACAAAATTATTGAGAAAGTCTAAAGCTTAACCTAATGAGAGATATTGACAAGAAGGTGAGGATGTCATATAGAGACTGCATAGACTTACAAAAAATGAAAAGTCATTGAGGAATGTGAAAAACAATAATCTGGAAATGTAATGGGAACCAAGGAGTATGCCCATCCCCCTTTCTGACCTTGAGGCAGCTGGGTGACATGATAAATATACTATTTTGCCTCTAGTTAGGAAGAACCAAGTTCAAATGTGGCCTTAGACACTAGCTCTGTGAACTTGTACAAGTCACTTTTCCTCTTTCTTCCTCAGTTTCCTTAAGTATAAAATGGGAGGAATAATATTGTGTACCCTCTAGGGTTGTGAAGATAAAATGAAATAATATTTGCTTTTTTATTTCTATATGTCAGGGCATAATGGTGGTAGTAGTAAAAGTGGGAATAGCAAAATAAGAAATTGTCCTCAATTAAGAGTTTTGCGTAGAATTTATCATCTTTGTAGGAAAACCAGGTCATAGTTAAAGTGAGGAGGTAAAATGAATATTATATCAAAGTCTGAGGTTTGTTGGCAGTATGGTTCAGGGGTGCCAGAGGCCTGAACTGATTCAGAGGGGACCTGGGAAGGACTAAGGTGGACTAGAGTATGTCTAAGTTTTTGTGAGGATGTAGAATGGTTTCTTTGCTTGAAGATAAGATGAAGAGACTTGATGGTTGGGACTAAGGACCCAGTAAAACAGAAGCTAGATTGCTGGAATCCATTCAGGAAGCAGAGTTTAATCAGTAGAGTTCTGTAAAGTTAATCCTACCCAGATAATACAAATTCATATATGATAAGTGCTTAAAAGAAAAAGTAATAAAGTATTATTTTGCTTAAATAACTTAGTGGTATTTTATGTACTTAAGAATGAAAGTTAACATATCATAATTGGGATATTTAATCGTCCAGTGCTAAAAAAGAACATGAAAATTTTAAATGTTTAAAATTGTATTTGTAAAAATAAAAAGAGGGGGAGAGGTGGAACAATTGCCTTATGTAAAACAGTAAGCAAAACTAAGACATGAAATATAACTTCAAAAATAGACCAGATTGAAATTCGGTGCAAGGATATTTGTGATTTATGAGGTGCATTTGATGTGGAAATGTTACCGATTTTAATCCTAACTGATGACATAAACTATTTCTAGCTATTTCAAGGACCATTGCCAGCACTAAATGTGGTGAGGAAACTCATGCAACTCTCAGGCACAGACATTAGAATGTTCCCATGACTTTCTCCTTGTATTCTTTCTAACAGGGCTCCATTGGGAAATTGGTCCATAGGTAAATTCCTATCACCTGGTGGCATTTTACCATGGGAGTACTATGAAATCAGTTTGGAATTATTCCATAGACAGATTGCTCTTACCGGGAGAGAATTTTCCATGGAATGATTAAAATAATAATAATAAAATGTCAGGTCTGGGACTCAGTTATCTGGCACTCAAGAGAGTAAAGAGTCTGTAGTAATTGCTGCATATAAATAGTCAATTACACAGAAAGGATGGGTCAAAGAGATTCTTCCCAGGAGGAATGAACTTGGAGATGAGAAAAGAAGAAAGCTTGGAAATTCTTTGTCTAAGAAATTGAGAAGTGGCCCTCAAAGCAATAACAGAGTCCTCGGGGAATTATTTGCCTTGAAGGCTTGCTAAAAGTTTCCCAGATTTTACAATTATAAATACTGTGCTGGTGTCACATTCATAGGCACCAGACTTTATCAAATGAATTGCAAATAGCTCAACCTAAGAGAAACATAGGCCACTGTGTGGTATTAAGAAGTTATGCCATTCCCCCCCTTCCCCACACACACATCATACTTAGGTTTATGGTAAGGATGATGAAGACAGTACTATAGGTATGAAGTTTTAAGAAATGTTATTAATATTATATTTATCTATTTTTGTCCATACCTGTGATTTCATCAGTGTTGTGAGTTCCCCAGTGATGAAAGTTTCACTGTCATAGTTCAACAACTATTAGGCAGCTTGCAGCATTAGAGATTTATCTGAGAGTGTTAGGCAGTTGAGATGCTCAAGGCCACAATGTTATAGGTAGGACTTGAATCCATTTCCTCCTCACTGATTCTAGCTCTCAAGATTCTCCTCCTTTAGCAGAGTTCAATGCTAGCTGGGTGGTACAGTGGATAAAGTGTGGAACTCCAAATTGGCAAGACAAGTTCAAATCCTGCCTCACTCACCTAACTATACGATCTTGTCAATCAAGCCAATTAACTGCTACCTGCCTCAGTTTCCTCATCTATAAAATGTGGATAATAATAATATCTTCTTCCCCAGGTCGTTGTGAAGGTAATCTGACATAATAGTTGAAAAACTCCTTACAAACCTTAAAGTGCCATATAAATAATCACTAGTACTAAAATAACACTTTAATAATTTAAGATTTATAATGCACTTTATATGCACTACATGTTTAGATGAAATATTATTCTGAGGAAATGGAGGTGCTGAGTTCGAGTGACTTGTCCACCTATCTAGTGAGTAATTAGGTGTGAGGGTAGGATCTACACAAGAATACAAGTAAATTACACAATTATATTCAAGGACACAAATTATAGTCAACTGTTTACTATGTGTTCAGTCTGAAAAAAATCATTTTAATGTCTATACATCAAGGCTGTATGTTGGTGTGGCTCTGATTCATATAGTCAGTAAACTAAAAAAAAGTACCTACTATGTGCCAGATACTATGGTAAGTTCTGAAGTTATAAAGAAAGGCAACCTCCTCTCCCCCCCCCCCCCAGTTTCTAATCTCATAGAGTAATAGGGAAGACAATATTTAGACTAAGTGCAAATAAGATATAAGTACTAAGTATAAGTACTAGTACAGGACTAAGTACAAATAAATAAGATACATAGGATAAATTGGAGATATTCTCAGAAGAAGGGAATTAAGATTAAATAAAATATATAACATCACAACATTCCACAATTTTTTTGTGTGAGTTGTCTGCTACTGAAAAAAGTTTAATGGCTTGTCCATAGTCATATAGCTATTGAAGAGAATGGTTTTTAATCCTAGTCTTTCTGACTCCAAGTTAAGTATACTGTCCACTATCAAAAACAAATTATTTTAATTGTAGATAAGTCCTTAAAAATGATAGATGTGTTTGGGCAGCAACATTCTATTAGGATCCTAAGTCTAGGAGGGAAGGATGAGACTGTCTGTCCACCCAAACTCGAAAAAAGTCATCATAGACCAAAATCCCTCCAAAATAAAAAACAAAACCTAAGCACACATTAATTGAGCATCTTCAGATTCAAATTAACTACAAAAAATCAATTAGAATACCTTGGCTGGGGAGAAAGAATTTGGATTCATCGTAAATTTATTATCAGTAAAGCTGGTACTTCTTCAGAGAAAAGGGCAAAAATGACCTCCCTCTGTCACTGCATAATGAAGATCAAAGTGTAAACACAATGAAAACTAGCACCATTACCTAAGCAATTTGACACTTCTTTATCCCCAGATAACAACTGTCTAAATAGGCCTCCATCCCTTTAAATCCAAGAAAAATCTACAAACAAACTGACTGTGCTAATGAGTGGTAGTCAAGGTCAGTGGCAAGCTTCCTTCTTACCCCATTGGTTCTTGGCCATCCTTTCCTCTGGGTTGCTGAGAAACTTTCTGAGCTAACATTAGATACGTAATAATAGCAAAAAGAAATATCACCGGTTGCTGTATTTATCTATCCACTTGAGATTCAGGCTCTGAATGGATGATTTATTCTTTTAGTGCAAGTGAAATTTCCAAAATAGCCTTATAAAACTTTAATGTAATAAAGAATGCCTGATATAATTCTCCTATCTCTGCAGATATAATGTTCTTTGCAGCAGTAGCTCTCTCTCTCTCTCTCTCTCTCTCTCTCTCTCTCTCTCT
>NW_027187277.1:182399-196440 GCF_028583685.1 Petaurus breviceps papuanus
TCTCTCTCTCTCTCTCTGTCTCTCTCCCTCTCTCTCTGTCTCTCTGTTTCTCTGTCTCTGTCTCTCTGTCTCTGTCTCTCTCTCTCTGTCTCTCTGTCTCTCTCTCTCTCTCTCTCTCTCTGTCTCTCTCTCTGTGTCTCTCTCTCTGTCTCTCTCTCTTCTAAATTTACTTAAGGTTTTGTATATCCTACAGTAGTCCAAACTGAAGTGCTCTTTCAGATGTGGTCTAACCAGAGCAGAATACAACCAAACTCTTACTTCCCTTCCTAAGGACACTATTCCTCTCTTTCTCTCTCCCTCCTTCCCTCTACATAATTTATATGTTATAAACACATATTAGTAAATATAAAACATACACAAAGTGAATACAAAGAATTTGATGGATAAAGAGCACTGACAACTGAGAATTTAGAAAGGCCTGCACATGGGAGGTGGGTTTTGAGTTGATCTTTGAAGCCAATCCCATTTTTTGTGGTACTAAGAAGTGAGATGCTAGAGAGGAAATAGAATAAGAAAGAGGTAATAACTTGTTTTAGGATCCAGTACAGGATCCTACAGTACAGAAGTCAGTTGTTAGTGTATAAGGCTCAGCAATCTATGGCAATGAAGTAATTACATCATTGTTTTGGACACTTTGATAAAGACAGAACTCTAAAACTAGTATGGAACATATTCTTCTGGACAACATGTAGCAGATATTAAGGAAGAAATATAAGACTTCTTTGGCAGCTAGGTGGTACAGTGGATAGAGAGTCAGGTCTGGAGTCAGAAACACTCCTTTTTGTGAGTTCAAATCTGACTTTAGCTGTGTGAACCTGGGCAACTCACTTAATCCTTTTTTGCCTCAGTTTCCTCATCTGTATAATGAGCTGGAGAAGAAAAGGGCAAACCCCTTTGGTATCTCTGCCAAGAAAAATCCAAATGGGGTCATGAAGAGTCAGACACAACTAAAAAACAACTGAACAAGACTTTTCCTTGGTGTGTTCAAAGAAAAATTCTGCCCATTTGAACTTATTACCTGGAGAGGATAAGAACCAGAAAGTCTTTGGAATCAGGATGCATAGAATTCTTATATCTGGCAATCAACAGCTCCCCCCACCCCCCGCCCCAGACAGAAACAACATCCTAGTGGAGAAAGATTATTTCACCAGGTATAGATAAACCTTTGAAAGAATGCTTATACATTTGTCAAAGCAAGAGAGTGAGAAGACAAGGGGAGATTATTTCCCTGAGTATGGCTTTTCTGTCAGAATCTGGTCTCATCAAAGTCAAGATTCTAGAGTCAGCTAAATTACTACAGAAGGTGCAAGCCTCGGCAGGTACCAAGAAGTCTAGAACTACATCATGCCATCCTAAAGAAGACCAGGGAATGTTAATTGCAATTTAATTGATGAAAATACTGGGGATACAGAGGCCTAAGTATTAACAGAAGAGGCAGTAGTAGAAGTAATAGTAGATAGTAAATAGTAGTAATAAAACTACAATTTATACAGCATAGTAAGATTTGCACTTTACTTTATAAACACTTTACATATTATCTCATTTGATTCTTATGACAACCTGTTAGGTAGGTATTACTATTAGTTCCATTTTACAGAGAAGGGAACTGAGACAAATAGAAGTTAGATGACTTTGCCGGGGTCACATAGCTAGTAAGACTTTGAGGTCAGATTTAAACTTAACTCTTCCTGACTCCAAGTCAAGTGCCAAATTCATGATGGTACCTAGCTGCTAATTTTCAGCAGAAACTCAATAGGGTCAGAATGATCTGTCATATAATATGTATACATAATTCCACAACACAGAATCCACTGTGTGTCTAATGATGTTTGTCTAAGTGAAACACCTGCCTTTTGATCTATGTTTGAGACTTTGTAAGGTAGGGAATATGTTGAGAGTCACATACATTTTATCACTGAGCAGGGGGATCCCTTGAAGAAGATCTACCACATATTTGTGACCTGAGCTCACCAGAGCTCAGAAAAGAATAAATAATGATATGCTACGCAAATTCATATACAGAAATTACATCATGAGGAAATAGGTTGCCTAGAAATCTTGGTGACCAGGTCAAACACAGGATGGAGAATAACATTTCAAATATGGGAAATATAATACTATGTGCTAGCCTAGAAAATACCCCTGTAGAATAGATATGACCCAGAAAGGTGCATCTGATAAATTGTTCCCAAGGACAGCCCATGCAGAGTGTCTTGAAGCCATCCCCAATGAATCAACAGTGTGATGCAGGAAAAATCTAAAAGAATATTAATTGTAGCTAATGCAATTTTAATTGCACTAAAAGTGTACAGGAAAAGAGAGGTGGTAGTTCTGTTGTACTCTACCTGGGACAAAATACATTTGAAATATTGTGATTAGCTCTAAGTACCACAATTTAGGATAGACAGCCATTAATAATCAATTATAGGGGTGGTCAGGTGGCTCAGTGAGTAAGAGCACAGGCCCCAGTGTAGGGATGATCTGGGATCAAATCCGGGCTCAGATACTTAGCACCACACCTAGAAATAACTGGCCGTGTAACCTTGAGCAAGTTAACCCCAATTGCTTAAAAAAAACAATTATAATATAAATATAATAATTTTCTGTCCAGAAGAAGGATGATAAAAGGTCTTCAGTGAGTGGAATATAAAGAGTAGTTGAAAGAAGTGGGAAATCATGATCAAATAAGAAAAGACAGTGAGCACAAAAAAGTTGCATCCAGTATCTGAAGGGCTTTCATACAGGAAAAGGATTGGATTTGTTCTGATTGACTCCTGAGGGCAGAAGTAGGAGCAGGGGCTAACAGTAAAGTGGAATATTTAGACTTCATACAAAAAACAAAACAAAACAAAACAAACTTCCTGACAATTAGTGATTACACAAAATAGAATAGGTTGCTCAGGAGGTAAGGTAGTAAATTGCCTCTTACTAGAGTTCCACAAGTAAGTAAATGCTGGGTTACCACTGCTGGTTATAACATAGAGTAGATATTCTTAACTCCCTTCCCCTCCACCCCCACACCTTCCCCCTCTCTCTCTGCATGTGTATGATGGACCCTTCTGGAAGTCTGATGAAATCTATTGATCCTTTCTTAGAACAATGTTTCCAATTGCATAAAATAAAATGCATATTTTTATTATAAAATACAAAATTCATTTTATTATATTATACACAAAATACAAAAGAAACCAATTATTTTGGAACCCAGTTAAAAAAATGTTTTTAATTAGTTCATGGACTTCTAGATTAAGAGCTCCTGTTGGTGAGAGTATTATTACTTAGGTGAATATTGGACTAGAAGTTCTCTTGGGCACCATCCAACTCTAAGGTTCTGTGATTCTGTGAAGACAAATAGGTTTTGACATTAACCTCAAGGAAGACTCTGGAACATCCTTTCCTGGATGCATAGTTCGTGTGGATGGATCTGAGAACATCTGAAAATAGATAGATAGCATTCAACTTAGGCTTGGCATACCTCTTTTATTCCCCTAAACATCTTTAGGGTTGAATGAAAAGATTCCATTGGGTAGAATGCTCTTGGAGTTTATAGCATATTAAAATATTATTACTTGAATCCTGATTCCTCAACTCCAACCCAGGAGATTTTAACCTGTACTGCTATTACAAAGGCAAATTTTTATCAAAAAATATTTCCTAAACTGACAGGTTAAAAATGATCATCTCAATGAATCATTTCTTCTGACAGGTTGTATTCTGCCACCAATAAGCCTTACTCCACCCTTCAGCAGTGTTTGTCCCCTTCTTGTTAAATAAAGTATAGGGGTCGTGTATGGGAATGGTTTCATCAAATAAATGTTAAGCCATTGATTTTAGATATTTCTGGCACAGGAAAAATGTGGTATGCTAAGATATCTTTTGATTTGGAAAATGCAATTAATATCCATTTAGATTTCTATGGTATTATCTGAGGTACTTAAATTTACAACTAGCAAACTGAAATATGAGATCAATGATAAATGAATGCGATATCATAATGAATGAGAAGTGTGTTACATAAGATAAGGCCCAGGTTTCATTTGAGATGGGGACACTAAATCAATTTCCTTGTGACTTAGACTGATTAAAAATAGATAAGAAGTTGCTTCCCCCTACCCCCATATCTGAGAGACAAGTATTAAAAAGCTCGAAATGTACTTCAGGCTTGAAATGCAAATTCCTGATGACCCAATGAAGAAGAAGAGACTAAGATTCATATAGCCAATGAACTTTGGGGCAGATGAATTTGGCTGGTGCTAAATTTTCTTATTTGAGTCAAGAAAGTTCATTAGTTAAACAGTATCAGATTTGAAAAAAAAAGAAGCTTGGGAAATCATGATGATATAAATATTACTGGATGATTTTAACTTGCTGAGAGAAGCTATTAAGCTATTAAAATTCATTAGAAAAAGAATGTTGCTGATCGGTTTATGTAATTTCTTAAGAGTTGGTAGATAGAAAATGGGATAAATAAAATATGTGACTTTTAAAAGTAGATTGGATTCATAAATACATTAAATCCATAGATAGCAGAAAGTTTCACTAAAAAAAACAGATATAAAGAATTCAGAGTTGTGCTATGACAAAGATAAGAAAGATTTGAGACACTAATGTTAGACATACAAATGGCATTTTGCAAAACTTTAAATATTGAGAAAACATATTATCATTGTGACCTGTGGAGACCAAGGGCTAATTCTGGGAAAGGATGCACAAAGTTAAAAGATCACCCTGACATACATTTTATTCAATTCTTTGATGACCTGGTCACTTTTGGCAGCAAGATGATCAATTATAGAATATCTTGCAAAAGATAATAAAAGAGACCTTTGACACATAAAGGCTATGAACCCCCTTTAAACACTATCAGTCCTCATAGATTCCAAAATGCAGAAGGGCAGAGAAGACTCTGAAACTGGCAAGCATAGTAATTCCTTTGATACTAATATCCATCAGCAATAAATAGATGAACATAAGATAAATACATTCATTAAGGGAAACATCATTACCTCAAAGAACTCATAGACTCATTTGTGCACTTATTAATAGCTATTTATTAAATTTCAACTCTTTGAAAAGAACATGAGGTGTGGCCAGGTGGCACAGTAAGAGTGGCAGCCCTGGTGTCAGGAGACCCAGGATCTGTTCTGGCCTGAGATACTTGGCACCCACACAAAATAACTGGCTGTGTAACTTTGAGCAAGTTACTTAACCCCAATTACTTTTTAAAAAAGAACATGAAACATTAAAAACCCCAATTACTCTTTTTCATTTTTAAAATTCATGCTTTATTTTTATTCTTTCTTTTTTATTTAAATAGTATTTTATTTTCCCCCAATTACATATTAAGAAAACTTTTAGCATTCATTTTTACAAGATTTTGAGTTCCAATTTTTTTCTCCTCCCTCTCACCCTTCCCTCCCCTCTTCCAAAATGGTAGGCAATTTAATTAAAATTTATACATGTGCTATCATGTAAACCATATTTCCATATTCCTTGTGGTTGTGGAAGAAAAAAGAAATCAAAAGTAAATAAAACAATGAGAAAGAATAACATAAGTAAAAAATATACTTGGATCTCATTCTGAGTTCATCAGTTCTTTATCTGAATATGGGTAGCATTTTCCTTTGTGAGTACTTTGTGCTTGTCTTGGGTCATACACTTGCTGAGAAGAGCTGAATCATTCATATCTGATCATCACAAGATTTTACTGATACCTTGTACAATGTTTTCCTGGTTCTGCTTATTTTATTTTGTATTTTATATCAGTTTGTACAAGTCTTTCCAGGTAATTCTGAAATCTACCTGTTAATTATTTCTTATTGCACAATAGTATTCCATTGCATTTATATTCCACAACTTGTTCAGTCATTCCCCAGTTAATGACCATCCCCTCAATTTTCAATATTTTGCCACCACAAAAAGGGCTGATATGAAGGGAGGGCAGACTGAGGGAGCTGTTGGTCAAAAGCAAAACTTTAGTGAGTAGGGAAAGGGCAAAAGGAAAGAGAAAAGCATAAATGGTGGGGGTATAAGATGGAGAGAAAGACATACACAGTAATTATAATTGTAAATGTTAATGGGATGAACTCTCCCATAAAATGGAAATAGATAGCAGAGTGGATTAATAACCATAATCCTACAATAGATTGTTTATAAGAAACACATATGAAGCAGAGGGATACATAGAGTAAAGGTAAAAGGCTGAAGCAGAATATGTTATACTTCAGCAGAAGTAAATAAAAGTGGGGTAGCAATCCTGAACTCAGACAAAGCAAAATCAAAAAAATAGATCTAATTAAAATAGATAAGGAAGGAAACTACATTCTACTGAAAGGTGCCATATATAAAACTATGTATACCCTTTGATCCATCAATAACCACTTCTAGGGCTATAGCCCAAAGAGATCATAAAAATGGGGAAATGACCCACATACACAAAAATATTTATAGTAGCTCTTTCTGTGGTGGCAAAGAATTAGAAATTGAGGGGATGTCCATTAATTGGGGAAAGACTGAACAAATTGTGGTATATGAATTTTAATGGAATACTATTGTAAAATGATTACCAAGTGGATGCCAGAAAAACCTGCAAAGACTTATATGAACTGATCCTGAGTGAAGTGAGCAGAACCAGAAGAACATCATACATAGTAATAGCCACATTGAGAGATGACTGACCTTGATAGACTTAGCTCTTCTCAGCAATGCTAATTTATGCCTAATTAATTAATGCCTAAAACAATTCCAAAAGAATCATGATGAAGGAACTAAAACTATTCCATAAGACTCATGATGGAAAATACTATCCACATCCAGAGAAAGAACTTTGGAGTCTGCATGCAAATGGAAACATACTATTTGCTTTACTTTTCTTTGGTTGCTTTGTTTTTTTTCTTCTTTCTCATGGTTCCTCCCATTAGTATTAATTTTTCTCTTTACATCATAACTAATGTGAAAATATGTTTAATATGAATGTATAAGTAGAGCCTCTATCAGATTGCATGCCATCTTGGGGAGAGGGAGGAAAGGGTAGGGAAGAAAATTCAAAATTCAAAATCTTATGGAAGTCAAAATTGAAAATTAAAAATAAATAAATTAACTATATATATATTTTTTAAGAAATGAGACCTGAGTCAAGATGGCGTGGTAGAAACAGGACTTCCGCGGGGCTCCAGCTTACACCTTCTCCAATTCATGTAAAAGGGGACTCTGAACAAATTTTGGAGTTACAGAGCCCACAAAATGACACAGAGAAGCTAACCTCCCACTGAGGACAGCCCAACAGGCCAGCGGAAATTGGCTAGCACAGTGTTCTGGCAGCCGACCCCAGCCCCATATGAGCCAGAGGTTTTAGCCCCAGGGTGGGCCTGACCAGTCACCAGCTGGAGGGATTCCAGATCACCAGAAGCTGTAGTGGTCCAGAATTATGAACACATAGATGCTAAGGAAAAAGTGAGAGGTCAGTGCAGTGTGGACTTAGGGATCCAGTACTTGGGAGGGCATTGGCCTTTTTCCCCAGGGCAAAAAGCAACTGAGGAGCTACGGCGCAGATGCACGTCACCTCCTGGCCTGCAGACTGTACCAGGCTCAGGGGTAATTTCTCTTGCTTTAACCTGCATGGATCTGGATTGCAGTCTAGGGTGGAGGTCCTGGGGTGTGTAACAAGCTTGCCAGAACGTGTGGAAGCTTCAGAGAGGGTACCCAATTAATACCTCTAGAAGCTGAGAAAACCCCAGTGTTTGGAACAAAGTTCCCCTGTCTGGTGGCAGAGTCCTACTGTAGCAAAAAGCCCAGGGGTCAAGTGACTGAGTGGCAACATGACCAGGCAAAGAAAGCAAAGAACAAGGAAGAATCCAACATTAGACTCCCATTTCGAGACAAAAAGGAGCAAGGCACGGAACAGGAGGAAGACAGTGAAGTCAGAACTCCTGCACCAAAATCTTCCAAGAAAAATACGAGCTGGTTATAGGTGATAGAGGATCTTAAGAAACAGATAAGAGAAGTAGAGGAAAAATTGGGAAGAGAAAAGAGAAGAATGCAAGAAAATTATAATATGAGAGTCAACAGCCTGACTGAGGAAAATAACAAATTAAAAAATAGACTAAATCAAATGGCAAACGAGGCTCAAAAAAAGCAATGAGGAGAAGAATACCTTAAAAAGCCAAATTTGCCAGATGGAAAAAGAATCTCAAGAGCTCACTGAGGAGAATCATTCCTTCAGAATTATATTAGAGCAAATGGAAGCTAGTGACTTTATGAGAAATCAAGATGCTGTTAAACAGATCCAAAAAATGAAAGAATAGAAGGCAATGTGAAAAAACTCATTGGAAAAAAAACACTGACCTGGAAAATAGATCCAGGAGAGATACTTTAAAAAAAATTATTGGACAACCTGAAGGCCATGATCAAAGAAAGAACCTAGAAATCATCCTCTAAGAAATTCTCAAGAAAAACTGCCCTGATGTTTTAGAGAGGTCAAAATAGAGGTTGAAAGAATCCGCTGATCACCTCCTGAAAAAGATCCCAAAAAGAAAACTCCTAGGAATATTATAGCCAGGTTCTGAAATTCCCAGATCTAGGAGAGAATATTATAATCAGCCAGGAAGAAACAATTTGAATATTGTGGAAACAGAATCAGGATAACTCAGTATCTGGCAGCTTCTACACTGAGGGATTGAAGGGCTTGGAATATGATATTCTGGAGGGCAAAGGAGTTGGGATTAAAGGCAAGAATCACCTACCCAGCAAAACTAATATCATGTTTCAGGGGAAAATATGGTCCTTCAGTGGAATAGAGGACTTTCAAGCATTCTTGAGGTAAAAAAAAAAAACAGAGTTGAATAGAAAATTTGACATTCAGATACAAGAAGCAAGAGAAGCATGAGGAAGTAAACAGGGAAAAGAAATAATAAGGAACTTATTAAAGTTGAATTATTAATATTCCTACATGGAAAAACGATAATTGTAACTGATGAAACTTTTCTCAGTATGAAAATAGTTGAAGGGAATACACACACACATATGTCTATATTGAAGGGTATACAGCATATGAATATATATGTGAATGTGTGTATATATGTTTACAGGTATACATAGATAGAGGGCACAGGACCAATTGAATAGGAAGGGATGATACTTAAAAAGTGAAATTAACAGGTGAGAGAGGAATGTGATGAGAGGAGATGGGGAGAGACAGAATGGGGGTAAACTATCTCATATAGAAGAGGCTAGGGAAAATGGTTACAATGGAGGGGAAGTATAGGAAGGCAAAAGGGAATGGGTAATCCTTATTCTCATTAAATTTGTTCAGGGAGGGAATGAAATACGCACTAAATAGGGTATCTCACCCTACAGGAGAGTAAGGGGGAAGGGGATCAGTGGGTGGATGATGGAAGGGAGGGCAGGCTAGGGGGTGGGAAGCTGGAAGCACCCACTTTTGAAAAGGGATGGGATCAGGGGCAGCCAGGTGGCACAGTGAGTAAGAGCACCAGCCCCAGAGTAGGGATGACCTGGGATTGAATCTAGGCTCTGATAATTAGCACCACACCCAGAAATAACTGGCCATGTAACCTTGAGCAAATTACTAAACCCCAATTGCTTAAAAAAAAAAGGATAGGATCAAAGTAGAGAATAGAACAAGTGGGAGGTGGGATAGGAGGGAGGGAAATATAGTCTGTCTTTTACAATATATCCACTATGGGAATGTTTTGCTTAGCTACACATGTAAAACCTATATTGAATTGCTTCTCTTCCCAGTAAGTGTGGGTGACAAGGGAGGAAGGTAATGAATCTGGAATTCAAAGTTTTAAAATCAAATCTTTGAATATATATATTTATTATTAATACTATTTTACATGCAATTGGGAAATAAGATATACAGGCACTGGGGCATAAAGATCCACCATGCCTAAATGGAAAAGTCAAAGGGGGTATGGGAGAAGATAAGGGAGAAGATATGGGAGAGAGCAGATTAGAGGAGGGGACATCCAGTGGGATTGCTGTTTTGGAGCTGTTAGGCAAAAAATGGGGAGAAAATTTGTTACCCAAAATCTGGCCGAAATGAATGATGCAAATCAGAAATTAATAATGCATTTGAAAAAAAAAAGACAGAAAAAAGAAATGATATCTTTATCTGAGACAGTTGTTGTAAAGAAAATTTTCCAGCTTTCTACTTTTCTTCTAATCTTGCTTGTATTTGGTTTTGTTTGTACAAAATCTTTTAAATTAATATGACCAAAGTTATTTTTACCACATTTAGTAATGCTTTTTATCTCTTGTTTGGTCATGAATTATTCCTCTCCCCATATATCTGACAGGTAGACCATTCCTTGCTCTTTTAATTTGACTGCTTCATTGTCTATGGTATCATTTAGTGGGATGTAGTTTCCTTCCTTACCTCTTTTAATTTGGTTTGCTTTTGCTTTTACTTTATCTAGGATCAGGATTACTACACCTGCTTTTTAAAATTTCAGCTGAAGCATAATAACTTCTGCTCTAGCCCCTTACCTTTACTGTGTGTGTCTCTCCGTTTCAAGTGTGTTTCTTATAAGCAACATATTGTAGGATTCTGGTTTTTTATCTACTCTGCTCTCTGCTTCCATTTTATGGGAGAGTTCATACCATTCACATTTGTAGTTACAATTACTAATAGTGTATTTCCCTACATATTATTCTTCCTTCAATTTGTCCCCTCTCTCCTTTCACCCTTTCTCACCTCATCAGTGGTTTTCTTCTGTCTACCACTTCCCCTGATCTATCCTCCCTTATGTCAGTTCCACCCCTCCTTTCCTTAATCTTTTCCCCTCTCACTTCCCTGCTGGGATAAACAGATTTTTATATTCACTTATGGTGTATATTATTCCCTCTTTGAGCCAATACTGACAAGAGTAAGGTTCAAGCAATGCCTATCACCCATCCTCCCATCTTCCCCTCCACTGTAATAGGTTTTTCTTGCACTCTCCTTGAATGAAATTCAGTGAGAGTAATATTCAAACAATGATCATCTTCCTCCCTTCTTTCCCTCTACTATAATATGCTTTTGTGCCTCTCCATGTAAGGTAATTTACCCTTTTATGCCTCTTCCTTTTCTCTTCTCTCATTATAATCTTTTTTTACCCCTTAATTAGATTTTTTTATCATCAGTGATGAGGTTTGGGCTCTGGGATCCCCCTTGAGCTCCCCTTTAATCTTTGAGGTACAGGCTCTGGGAACCCCCTTGAACTCTGATTAAATCGTCCCATTTGATGAGGCATTTGCATAAGACCATAAGCCTTACAATTGTGGCTGGGCAAACCTCTGTTACTAGACTTCCCACCCTTGAGTGTATCAAAATATCAATTCACCCTTGAACTGGCCTAGCCCACCATTGTCTGTAGTCTCCAGGTAGCCTCCTGCAACTTCCTACCCTTAATCACCCATTGACCCTCCCCAAATTCCTCCTGTAGACCACCTCTAGATTCCTCCCACAACCTTCTGTATATAAAACCCCATCTTGTTTCCATGTCTGTGAGAGCACCATAGAATGACCTAGCACAAGCTTACTCTGTGTCTAATACAAGCAAACTTTTAATAAACTTTACTTTTCTTTGGCTGAGAAGACTTGAGTCGAATTCATTCAGCAGGACCCTGCGTGTTGGTATTTTGGGGTCTCCAGAGCAACCCTAACCCTCTTTATGGGTAACCTCTTCAATCACATCAGTTAATTTATACCCACATCCTCTGTCTAGGCATGTCTCTTTGTATGCTGCAATAACAAGATAATTCTCAAGATTTACAAGTATCATTTTCCCATGTAGGGATGTAAACCATTTGCCTTTATTGAATAACAGGGTTTTTTTCTTTCCTGTTTATCTTTTTATGCATCTCTTGAGAGTTGTATTTGAAGATCAAATTTTCCATTGAGCTATTTTGTTTTTTTCCATCAGGAAGTTCTGGAAGTCCTGTATTTCATTGAATGTCCATTTTCTTGACTGAAAGTTTATGTTCAGTTTTGTTGGGTACTTGATTGTTGGTTGTAATCCAAGCTCCTTTGCCTTACAGAATATTATATTCTAAGTCTTGTTATCTTTTAAGGCCAAAGCTGCAAGGTCCTGTATGATACTGACTGTAGTTCCACAATATTTGAATTGTTTCTTTTTGGCTGCTTGCAGTATTTTCTCATTGACCTGAGAATTTTGGAATTTGGCTACAATGTTCCTTAGCTTTTTCCAATTTGGGATCTCTTTTAGGAGGTGATTGGTGGTTTCTTTCAATAACTATTTTGCCCTCTGGTTCTAGGACCTCAGGAAAGTTTTCCTTGATAATTTGTTGAAGGATGTTGTCAAAGTCCTCCTTTTGATTAAGACTTTCAGGTTGTCCAATGATTCTGATATGTCTCTCCTGGATCTATTTTCCAGATTAGTCATTTTTCCCTTGAGGTATTTTACATTTTCTTCCATTTTTTTTCATTCTTTTGAATTTAATTGATTTACGATGTCTCATAGAGTGATTAGATTGACTTGCTCAATTCTAACTTTTAAGGTATTGTTTTCCTTTGTTAGCTTTTGTACTTTCTTTCCATTTGGCCAATTCTACTTTTTAAGCAATTTTCCAGACTGCTGACTATTTTTTTTCATAATTCTCTTGTATTACTCTCATTTCTTTCCTCAATTTTTCTTCTATCTCTTTTATATGATTTTTAAGCTCTTTGTTCAGCTCATCTATGAGCTCTTTCTGGACTTGTGACCATTTCTTGTTTGGTTGTTTTGTTTTGGGGGGGGGGTGCTTGCTCATAGGTGTTTAACATTGTTGTATTCTTTTGAGTTTGTATCTTGGTCTTCCCTGTCAGCATAATAGCTTTTTATGGTCAGATTCTTTTGTTTTTGACCCCTGTTCCTCTGCCTTTTGGGGGGGGGCTTTTTCCTTTATTTTAAATTTGTGATCTGCTTCTGGGTGGAAGGGGCACTGGTTCAGGCATTTTATGCTAGTGGCTGCAGTCCCTGGCTATTTACCTAGTGCTGCACTGATGTTGTCCTGGGGCCCATGGGTGAGAGACTCTTGTGTCTGGTGTTGTGCTGAGGGGGTGTGGTGGGGGGGGGTTGGCTGGCACTGTTAGAAGGTATAAGTATCTGGGAGCTTGTCTGGTGTTGAGCTGGGGTCCTAGAGGTATTATCTGGAATGTTTTGAGGCTCAGTGGGATATTTCTACATTTCTCAGAGGCTACCCTGAAGCAGGTGTGGTCAGGCCCCTGGAGGATCCTTTTTTTGCTGGGGCTGTGCTGAAGCGTGGTAGACTGGTGCTGGCTGTCTGATGGCTGTTTGCTTAGGCACCGTTAGGGTAGGTGTCTGCCTGTTTGCCCTTGGTTGTGTTGAAGCCCTTGGAGTCCTGGCTGCTGTAGGGTGCCTGTTTGCCTGGGGCTGCACTGAAGTACACAGTGTTGGACCTGGATTCAGTTGGTTCCCCAGGCTAATCTAAGGTGGGGGTGGAGGTATGCTGGTTTGGTCATTTTCTTGCTCCACCACACTGAGGTTTAGGATTTCCTGCTGACTTGCTGAGGTGGGGCTTGCTGTTGGCTTGCTAGGCCACTTCCCTTCTGGTGCTTTATGTTGTTGTGCTTTTTCCTTCTGGTCAACCAATTTCCTCTCTTCAAATGATACAGTGGGTGACAGATTTGCATCAAACACAAGGATGTGTCTTATAGAAAGAGGTAAATTACTGCCTTGCATATATGGTCTTTGTTTTTGTTGTTCAATTGTTCAGTCACATCTGACGCTTTGTGACTCTATAGATTCATGTCCGGGGGATTTTCTTGGCAAAGATGTTGGATGGTTTGCCATTCCCTTCTGAAGTTTTGTTCAGGTAGTGGTTAAGTGATTTGCCCAGTCACACAGCTAGTGATTGTCTGAGGTCATATTTGAACTCTGTTCTTTCCAAGTCATGGTACAAAGCTCTTTCTACTATGTCACCTAAGCTGTGAGGTCTTTGTATTTGGTATATTCAGTTTGTGTGTGTGTGTTTGTGTGTGTGTGTGTGTGTGTGTGTGTGTGTGTGTGTGTGTGTGTGT
>NW_027187277.1:196450-214057 GCF_028583685.1 Petaurus breviceps papuanus
TGTGTGTGTGTGTGTGTGTGTGTGTGTGTGTGTGTGTGTGTGTGTGTATTCTATGATTGTAAGGATTATGGGATTTAAAGATCTTCCATGCCCCATTGGACTTGCTGATGTAGCAGGAAGGGGCAGAGCAAGAGGAAGCAGAGGCCAAGCTAGAGTTCCTGCGGTGGCTAGTAGTGGCACCACGGTGGCAGCAGCAGCAGAGGCAGTGGCAGCGGCAGTGCGAACCCTTTTTTGAGTCAGCCAGAATTTTTGCTAAGGACTCCCGCTGAGGACTGCCAGGGGCCGGAGCTGCTGGGAGTCCGCTTCCTGGATGCTGGGTGGTTGCTGTGAGTGGGGAGAGGAGGACCTTTGCCTGAGGTAGCCTGTTCTGTTTTAAAGGCTTGAGAATGTGGGTGCTTTCTACTTTATCTGCCTGTGCCAATTTCATAACTACTCTGATGGCTTTGACTTTCTGGTTTTGGGACTCAGTTTTTTGGTATTTTAATAAATGTTCCAGCTTTATAGCCCACATAGAAAGCCTAATATATTTTGTGATGGATAACCACATCAGCATATTTACAATTTCATAGGCATTGTGAATATTGCATTGCTGATACAATGATGCATATATACTTGACGATAGGTGAAAAGGAGGACTTGTCATTCCAAGAACACAATGGATATGTACAGTAGTGAGTAAGATGCCTTTCAGAAATGGTGTATAGAAGTGAGCAACTTTTTTTCTTTTCTATTTTTAGGTTCTTTCCTGATTCTCCTCATTTATTCCAGCTCTGTGTCTTCTGTTCTCCATCCTCACTTCTACCTCACTTTCTTGGACTTCCTTCAAAACCTTTCTGCATGAGACTTTTCTCTTATCCTTGACTCTCCCATCCAGTACCTCTCTTTTGAGATAAATTTCCATCTTCTCTGTAGATATCTTTTTTTTTCTTTTGGGAGGGGGGAAGTCAGGGCAATTGGGGTTAAGTGACTTGCCCAAGATCACATGGTTAGTTAGTGTTAAGTGTCTGAAGCCAGATTTGAACTCAGGTCCTCCTGACTCCAAGACCGGTACTCTATTCACTGTGCCACCTAGCTGCCCCCTCTGTAGATATATTTTATGAACATAATTGTCCCTCATTACTATGTGAGTTTCTTGAGAACAAGGATAGTGTTTTTGCCTTTATTTTTATCTCCATTGCTTACCATAGTGACTGGCATGTTATAATAGCTTAAAAAACATTTGTTTACTGATTTACAGGTCATATCTTCCAGACTCGTAATCTAATCCATATAGGAAATAGCTAATGTTGAAACTTCCTCAAAGTAGACAAATTATTAACCTATCTGTAACTTACAGTCTTAAAGAATTGGCCTGGGCAATACCTAGGCTCTCGGGGGGGAGGAGGGGGAGATATTCACATATGCTTTTTATTAATATGAATTATTAGCATTTTTCCAGTTCTGAAAATATTCACTTTATTATTTATAACATAACCAGCTAACATCTGGGTCCCACATTTGTGGCAAACCAATAACCCTCAGTTATGAAAGTGCATTGTTATGACGGCAAGGTGTGATCACAGTTATCAGGGTCTGGTGTCACTGCCAAATGCTTATAAGAGGATTTCTTCCTCTGTGGGCCCCAAACTCCAAACATCCAGAGGGCATGCTTTCTCCATTGGGTTACAGAATTGGATAGATGGCTCGGGTAGCAACACCACAGTGGTTGTTCTTTTCCCTTGCAATAAGCAAGTAGCCTTTTTCACCCCACCTTGTACCCCAGCTATTTTTAAGAATCCAGAATTTCTTCTCTTCATATTGATTTTCTTCTGATCCACTCTCATTTCTTTTTTTCACTCATTTAGATCCATATCCAACCACCATTAAGCATGGTTTGTGTAGCGTGGTTTACATTTTGGTTCAAAGATAATTCCTCCTTTATAGTAGCTGAAGGACTTTGTTACATGTATTGTCACAGACACTGGCCCCACAGTTGCCACAGCCTTCATCAGAGCTTTTTCATTTCCAAAGGGGAAGACCACATGATTTTTGATTTTAACAACTGTACATTCACTTTTATATGAGCACTCCTTATTTTCCTTGGCCTCATAAGGGTAGCACTACTCAGAGACTATACCCTTATTTTTTTTTTATATATAATTGAAAGCACCAATGACACTTCCCCCACGACAGCCTTGAAATTTGTCACAGTCAATTAGGTTTTGTGGACTCAGTTTCACAAGTTTGCCTGTTTTACAGAAGAGTTGGCCTTCCAGAGCTCCAGTTGCACTGAATGCCCAGCAGGAGCCACACCTCCCCTGAACTCTAACAGGGGTCACGTTGCCATGCCTTCTCCAGTCCACTGATTCGGGAAGATCAGAAAAATTTGAAAAAATCTTGGCTGTGGTAGCTCTCCTTATCCTGGGTGCAATGCCAGGATTCAGCATGTCCTTGAGTTCATCATCAGTCAAATCCCCAAATTCATTCATCCCTAGGTGGTAGCTCAGCTTCCCCTATTTATACAGGAGATTGTGATCATTAATGAACTTCAACTTCTTCTCCCACACTTCTCTCCTAAAAGATTCCTCCTTCTCAGTATAGTTCCTTCCATATGTCAACTTAAACAGTTCCCATTCAGTGTCCACCTCTGGGTTTTTTGTGGGAAAACAACATGAAAGTCCCCAGCAAAGGGAAATCAGGCAAATAAATTGTCTCATGGTGTCTACCTTTTGCTGCATTTAGAGTTACCAGAGACTCTTTGAACTGCTGGAACCTGGCAGAGGAAGCTGCAGTCACAAGGGAGCGGAGAGGAAGGCTGTCTAACAATACTGAGAGATCTCAATTATTAGCATTTTTAAAATTCTAAAATTGACTAAAGAACAATTGAGCTGTGATTTGTAGTAGATTTCTGATATTTCAGTGTTCAAACTGAAATTATAACAATCAGCCTGAAAGATGGTTAAAGCTGGCTCTAGCACCAGACTGGGGATACCAAGACATAAATATAGTCCAATCCCAATTCTTGAACTTGCAATCAATATGGGGAGATAAGGACATTTATAAGTATATATACTAAAGAGAAAAATTCAAACAAATGAGAGCTAGTTAAATATAATGAATGTAGTTAAGAAGGGAGATAGATATTTAGCATTTTGGGAGGGGAATGAGGAAAGGTTTCGTATGGAAGCTAGGACTTGAACTCCAAACTGAAGGAAGAGAGAGATTCTATAAGATGGAGGGAATTAATTCTAGGCATGCAGAATGGCCAGTGCAAAGTTGATTTTCTCCCTCTTTTTCTCAATATAGCAACAAGAAAGAATAAATGTGTGTGTTAGGAGGCATGGGGTAGTGGTATGGGTTAGGGGAGAGGGCAGTTATTGGTATGTGAGGAAGAAGGAAAAATAGGCAGATTTAAAACAGAGAATAAAGAGGAATATTTTAGCTATAGTTTTGTGAAATACCTAGGTACAGGGTACCTAGTGGACAGAGAAAAGAGGGTTATAACTATTGACTCAAGAGACAAGTAAAACATTCAGGAAAATTAGCATGGCCAGGAGGCCTACAGTCTGAAAGTAATTAGCTTGGGCTTAAAAGACTTAAAATAAAAATTGAAATTAAGATCCATAGCACATAAACAGACTACCAATGGCTCTGTCACTTAGTGCATTATGGCAAGGTAAAATTTGACAGAACTTGGTAAAACTCTCAGGATTGGTAAATATCAAAGAGACAGACCTAGAATATTTGCATATGCAATCTCTTCCCTACCTTGCTCTAGGCAGACAGGCCCTTCTGTGGTACATACTAAGCTTCCTTAAGGTTGGGACAGAGAGAGGCTCAAAGATTCTACTATGAGTAAGGAAACATAGGACTGATACGTCAGACACCCATTGATTGCTTTGTAGAGAAGGCTAAGTCAGAAGCATGAGTGGGCTGGAGAGGATCACAGATATAAAGCAGAGGTGAAGAAATTTGGACAAGATTCAAGCCAAAAGCTGAGAAATCAGGAGAGTGAACAAGGTTCAGTTTTCACCAAAGGGACTAAGATAATTTTCAACACTAGGAGATGGACCAGTGTGTGCAGTATATGTGTTTGTGACAAGTGGGTCTTCATTTCACTCAGGCCAAACCTCAGTCCCTGGACGCTCTGTCTTTTCTGATACATAGTAGATTTGCAGTTTCATGTGCAATAATACTTTTAATGTACTGTGGTATGAAAATGCTTTTTGTTCTGTGAATTGCAAATAATTTTTTTTAAAGAAAAAAGAAGTAGGCCTTACTTCTTAGGAACCTCTATTATTAGCATTACCTTTAGCTAAGCATCTGCCCTCTGCTTACAGCAGCACCACATCCCCCTCCCATGAAAAAAAAAATAGCTTTGTCTCCATGGCTTCGGAGAATGGGGGACAGAGAGTGAGGGGAGCAGGATATAGAAAAAGGGGGGGAAGGAAAGTAGGAAGAGAGGGAGGGAAGGAGGAAGGGAGGAAAGAAGGGAATTTTAAGGCAAGAAATGAGATAGTTTAGCAAGCTTGTGTATATTGTGTGGAGAGATGTCAAGGTAACCTTCTCATTCCATACTCAACTGACCCTTTACTATTGCAGTTACTGGGAAGCAAAATGTAGTGAAAGGTTTATTTGAGAGGATTAGATCTTCCATCTTTCTACTTACTTATAGATTGCCATTCATTCGATATACACTGAAATTCTAAATAATATATTTTTTTCTCTCTAGGCAAGGGGACTGTAGGAATGGGATATATTTCTGACATTTTGGAGATTGTAGGCAGTTATTTTCTTTAGGGAAGGCAGGATTAGGAAAATGATCTTTCGTCTTCTATATCTTCAAGGTCAGGATCTACGCCCCCCCCCCCCAAGAGAATTTCTAGGGGACTGTGAATTGGATGGGAAAAAATTACATTTTTATTTGTACTAACCTCTAACTTAAATTTAGCATTTCCTTCAATTATTAAAAAAAAAAAACATTCTGAGAAGAAACACATAGTCTTTACCAGACTGCCAAAAGCATCCAAGACGTATACCCACACCCACATATACACACAAAGGTTTCATAGTCCTGCATTAAACAGAATATCTGTCCAATGTGGGCTCTCTCTCTCTCTCTCTCTCTCTCTCTCTCTCTCCCTCTCCTCTTTTCTCTCTCTCTCTCTCTCTCTCTCTCATTCTCTGTTCCCCGTCCTCACTGAAAGAAGTTCCTTTCTTTGTGAGAAATGAGGAAAAGATTTATCTTACTCCTAGCTATGCATCCCCATTAGGTAGAATTTCCCACCCTGAGCCTCCCTGTTCTATTGATTGTAAGAAACTCTATGCTCTGCTATTTCAAATCTGTCACACTCAGTGATATAGTCCAGGTGCAGCCAAGTGTAAATACCGTTAGAGCTCTTGGTTCACATGACCTTGATTTGGGTCTAGGGACTGCAACTGGAGTTTTCTCCTTGGGCAGATACTGCATTCTTCCTTTAATTACTACTATCTATTAAAACGTATAGCTCATCTGAGACGCCTTTATCTTTCAGTATTGCTATAATTCCACCTGGGAACCGCCCTATATTTTTAATGACTGCATTAAGCAATTGGGAAAAGTGTAGTTAATTAATTAACTACAATTAGCTCTCATAAGAGGAAAAGGATCTCCATCAACTTTCTTAGCCCATAATGGAATATTCTTGTTTTTGACTACAAGAGAACATGTCAATAGGTATTTTCCAAGATCCTTTCAAGGTTGTTTCTTACAAATTTGGCAGCTAGATGATTCAGTGAATGGAGTATTGGCCTTGGAGTCAGAAAGAATTGATTTCAAATCCTGCTTTATACACACACTTGCTAACTATGTGGCCCTGGGCAAGTCACTTAAACTCTAGGCCTCCATTTCCTCACCAATAAAATGGGGATGATAGTAATATATCTCACAGGGTCTTTGTGAGGACCAAATAAGATAACATAGGTCAAGTATTTGCAAACTTAAAATGCTATATTAATATTATAATACATGTTAGTATTAGAGATAAATTGCACAGAATCATAGAATTTGAGAGCTGGAAGGGACTTTAGCAGCTCCCTAATCCAATCTATAAATGAGAGGAAACTTCCCTACAAGAGGTAGCTGTATGGTTCAATGAATAGAGCATAAAGACTGGACTCAATAGGAATTGAGTTCAAGTCTGCCTTAGATGCTTTCTAAATGTGCAACCCTGGCTAAGTCACTTATCTTGTGTCTATCTCTTGTGTCTATAATATGGGGATGATAATAGAACCCCCCCCCCGAGTTATTCTGAGGATCAAATGAGATAATATTTCTGAATGTCTTAATATAATTCCTGACACACAGAGGCACTTATTTTCCTTACTTTCTTCCTCCCTTCTTCCCTCCCTCCTTTTCTTCCTTCCCTCCCTCCCTTCCTTTCTTCCCTCCTTTCTGTTTTTTCTTCCTCCCTCCCTTCCCCCTTCCTTTCTACATCTCTCCCTCCCTTTATTCCTTCCTCCTTTCTTTCTACATCTATCCCTCTTTTCCTCACTTCTTCCTTTCCTATAGCATACTCTGTTAGACCATCTTAGAAAGAATGAGAGCTTAACCCCCCTTTAGGCAGGCCATTTCACTTTTGGATGGCTCTAATTGCTGGGTAATTTTTCCTGTCATAAAACCGAGATTGTCCTCTTTATAACTTTCACTCATTGTTTCTGGTTCTGACCTCTGCGGCCATGAGAATTTCAGGATTAACAGTTGATCTCTTCATTAGTGGGCCCTCTGCATTAATTCTGCATTCTTTTTCAGTGAAATGAGAAAGGATTTGATGCTTTGTTGCCTCAAATTGTTATATTTCTAACTTTTCCTTTTCTGTTCATAGTTTTCTCTTTTAAAACATGTCAAAATGACACATGCCCCTTTAGGCAGATTTTTTAAAACTGATTCCTAAAAAAAAAAAAAATGATTGCCCAACGATTTTAATTCTTCCATCACTATCAGGATAGCTGTTAAATATTTAGATCTCACTAGTGCCAAAGTGAGACAAAATGGGCCTGAGGGGAGTAGTAGGGATAGGCATTGCAAGGTATGGAAAAATTCCTACAATTGTTTCATTAGCAAAACAAGTAAAGGATAAGAAACCTTCAACACTACAATCCTTTCTTGCTGAGAAGTTATCATTGACTAACTCAGGTCTAAATTCA
Source organism: Petaurus breviceps papuanus (assembly GCF_028583685.1). NCBI lineage: Eukaryota > Metazoa > Chordata > Mammalia > Diprotodontia > Petauridae > Petaurus > Petaurus breviceps. The sequence continues at coordinate 203,615 of NW_027187277.1, forward strand.
CTATTACACTTAAACTCAAAAAAGAAGAAAACACAACGGGCATGTCAAAAATAGAAACACTAGGGGCTGCTAGGTGGTGCAGTGAATAGGGCCCCAGCCCTGGAGTTAGGAGGATCTGAGTTCAAATCTAGCCCCAGACACTTAACACTTACTAGCCATGTGACCTTGGGCAAGTCACTTAACCCCAATTGCCTTGCATTCCACCCTCCAAAAAGCATAAATAAATAAATAAAAGAGAAACACTAATAGTAACTCATATTTACCTAGTGTTTTCACCTTTAAAAAGTATTTTCCTCACAAAAATCCCGAAAGGGAGGTATTACAGTTGTCATTGTTCTTGTTTTCAAATGAGGAAAGTGAAGGTCAGAGAAATGAAATGATTTAGCCATTATCTCACAAGTTCTAAGTATTAGAGTTCAAATTCAAACCCAAGTCTCTCCTGATTACAATTTCAATGCTTTTGCCATACTGCCTCTTTCTAACATATATTAGCACCCTCTTTCTTCTCAGCTAATATAATATTTTAGTCACTGGGGGAGGCATCATTTTTGTTTACTATGAAGTACAGAAATCCCAAATACTTTTGATTCAACAGTTGCAATAACAAGACAAACTATGACTTCTTTCTTTTGGTATCTCTTAAATTGTAGTCAATTGAATCATGCTAGATAATTCTTGAGAAGATGATTTTAATGATTCTGCTATTGTAAAGTAAACCTGGGGGGCATTTCACATTTTATAGGTACTCTGCACTTTAAATGACAAGAGGTCTCTTGACAAAAATTATATTTTTTTTGCCTTGTTCCATAATTCATATTTAAAAAACTGAAAAGCATCCAGAATATGTTTTTGGTTGTCTTTAAAGTTTTAATTAAGTCCAGATACTAACAGTCTAGGTAGATCTTAAGGTGTTGCCATCTTCAGCTAAAAAAAATGCAGGGGTAGCAATTGTGATATCAGACAAACCAGAAGCAAAAAATAGACTTAATTAGAGATAATAAGGGAAAAATACATTTTGCTAAAAGGTACTATAGAGTGGAGTAAAATAAAAAAATTTACCACAAGTTTCTCTGATAAAGACCTCATTTCTCAAATACATATATATGTATATATGTATGTCTATACGTAGATATATAGAGATATATACACCAAGTATAGAACTGAGTCAAATTCATAAAAATAAAAGTCATTCCTTTGGTGATAAATGGTCAAAGGATATAAACAGGCAGTTTCCAGAAGAAGAAATCAAAACTATCTTTAGTCATATGAAAAAAATGGTCTAAATCACTATTGATGGGGCAACTAAGTGGCACAATGAATAGAGTACCAGCCCTGTAATCAGGAGGACTAGAGTTCAAATCTGACTTCAGACACTTAATAGTTACTAGTCATGTGACCTTGGGCAAGTCACTTAACCCCAATTATCCTGCCCCGCCTCCAAAAGTAAAAGGGCAAAAAATTAATTAATTAATCACTATTGATTAGAGAAATGCCAATTAAAACAACTCTGAGATACCTCCTTATATCTCTCAGAAATAATAAATGCTGTAATGAGGTAAAAATGGGTACATTAGTGAAGTTTTGGTAAAGTAGTGAACTAATCCAATCATTCTAGAGAACAATTTGCAACTAGGCACAGAGGGTATAAGACTGTGAGTACTCTTTGATATAGTAATACCACTGCTAGGGCTGTATCCCCCAAAAAATCAGAAAAAAGGGAAAAGGACCCATATGTACAAAAATATTTATAGCAGCTCTTTTTGTGGTGACAAAGAATTGGAAATTAAGGGGATCAATTGGAGAATTACTGAACATGTTACTGCAGCAAATGATTGTGATGCAATACTATTGTGTTGTAAAAAATGATGAGGGAAGTGGCTTCAGAAAAAAAATAGCAAGACCTATATGAACTGGTGCAAATAAGAACTGGGAGATCATTGTGCACAGTAACAGCAATGTTGTAACGATGGTCAACTGTGAACGACTTGACTACCCTGATCAATACAATGATCAAAGACAAAAAGACTCATGATAAAAATAATGCTACCCACTTCTAGAGAGAGAACTAATTAACTCTGAGTATAAATTGAAGTATATTTTTCTTGCTTTTTTTTTTGCAATGTGGCTAATATGGAAACGTGTTTTGCATGATTTTAACATGTATAATGGTATTGCTTGCTTTTTCAGTGATTGTGTGAGGGCATGGGAAGTAAGGAGGGAGAGGATTTGGAACTTAAAATTTAAAAAGAAAAGAATGCCTTAATGTGAGATGGGTCCAAGATGGCGGTGTAGAAGCAGGAAAACTCCATGAGTTCCTCCCATAACCACCTTAAATACCTATAAAATATAACTCTAAACAAACTTTAGAGCTACAGAACTCACAAAGTGACAGAGAGAAACAAATCTCCCACTGAAGGCAGCCTGGCAGGCAGATAGGGAGGGTCCACTGTAAAACACTGGGAGCTGAGCCCAGCTCTGTGTGAGACCACGGTTTTGTCCCCTGGGCAGCCCCAACAAGCAGTGGCTACAGAGGACTTCTAGAGAGTGGATCACCAGTAGCTGAGGTGGCTTCCAGAAATATCAACCCATAAATGCCAAAGACAAAGTGAAAGGTCATTGCAGACTTTGTGGGAACAGGGCAAATGAGAGCATGGTCCAGCCACTGCCCCAGGGTGAGAAGGCTCTTACCCTGTGGCCTTGCACCTGCCTGCACTCCATGTGGCTGCTTCATAGCTCCTGGCCTGCAGATTGTAGGGGGATCAAGAAACCATTCAGAGGGTAATTGCTCTTGCTTTAACCTGCTTGGATCTTGATCATGGTCTTGGGTGGTGGTCTTGGCGTGTGTGACCGGTGAGCCAGAGCTTATGATGTCTGTAGAGAGAGCACCCAACTAATAGCTCTGGCAGCTGAGAAAACCCTAGAAATTTGGGACAAAGCTCTCCTCTCTAGAAGCAGAGTTCTACTGTGGCAAAAAAACTCAAAAGTCAAGTAATTGAGAGGCAACATGAACAAGCATAGGAAGGAAAGCAAGCACAGCAGTCAAACCTTAGATTCCCTTTTTGGGGACAAAAAGGATCAAAGCATGGAATGGGAGGAAGACAATGAAGTCAGAACTCCTGCATCAAAGCCTCTAAGAAAAATATGAAATGGTTACAGGCCATGGAGGAGCTTAGGATTGATTTTGAAAATCAAGTAAGAGAAGTGGAGGAAAAATTGGGAAGAGAAATGAGAATGATGCAAGAAAATCATGAAAAGTGAGTCAACAACCTTACTGAAGAAAATAACACCTTAAAAAATATACTAACTCAAATGGCAAAAGAGGCCCAAAAAGACAATGAGGAGAAGAATGACTTAAAAAGCCAAATTAGCCAGATGGAAAAAGAATCTCAAAAGCTCACTGAAGAGCTTCCTTCAAAATTAGATTGGAGCAAATGGAAGCTAATGATTTTATGAGAAATCAAGATACAAATCAAGATAGAAAATAGATCAAAAAACATGAAAAATCCAAAAAGATCCAAAAAAGAAATAGATCCAAACAAATGAAAAAAACAAAAGGCAATGTGAAATATCTCATTGGGAAAACCACTGATCTTGTAAATAGATCCAGGAGACATAATTTAAAAATTATTGGACTACCTGAAAGCCATGATCAAAAAAAGAACCTAGAAATCGTCCTTCAAGAAATTCTCAAGGAAAATGGCCCTGATGTTTTAGAAACAGAGGGCAAAATAGAAATTGAGAGAATTCATTGATCACCTCTTGAAAAAGATCTCAAAAAGAAAACTCCTAGGAATATTACAGCCAGGTTCTGGAGTTCTTAGATCAAGGAGAAAATATTATAAGCAGCCAAGAAGAAACAATTTGAATATCATAGAAACACAATCAGGATAACACAAGATCTAGTATTTTCTACATTAAAGGATTGAAGGGCTTGGAATATGATATTCTAGAGGTCAAAGGAGCTAGGATTTAAACCAAGAATCACCTACCCAGCAAAACTGAGTATTATGTTTCAGGGGAAAATGTGGTCATTCAATAAAATAGAGGATTTTCAAGCATTCTTGATGAAAAAAAAACCAAAGTTGAATAGAAAATTTGACATTCAAGATACAAGAAGCAAGAGAAGCATGAGAAGGTAAACAGGGAAAAGAAATCATAAGGAACTTATCAAAGTTGAACTATTTACATTCCTACAGGGAAAAATGATAATTTTAACTTAGGAAACTTTTCTCAGTATGAGGATAGTTGAAGGGAATATAAATGTATGTGTACATATATATATATATATATGTATACATATATATGTCTATATAGGAGAGTATATGGGCATATGAATACTTATGTGAGTGTGTGTATATATGAGTACAGGCATACGTAGACAGAGGACACAGGACCAATTGAATAGGAAGGGATGATATTTTAAAAATTAAATCAAGAGGTAACAGAGGAATATAATAGGAGGAGATAGGGAGAGACAGAACAGGGTGAATAATCTCATATAAAAGAAGCAAGGGAAAACTGTTACAATGGAAGGCAATAACAGAAAGGCAAAAGGGAATGGGTCAACCTTACTCTCATTGAATTTGGCTTAAGGAGGGAATAACATACACACTAAATTGTGTATCTTACCCTACAGGAAAGTAGGGGGAAAGGGGATAAAAGGGGAGATGGTAGAAGGGAGAGCATATTGAGGGAGTAGGGTAGTTAGAATCACACACTTTTGAAAATGGACAGGGTCAAACTAGAAAATAGAACAAGTGGGGTGAGGGATAGGATGGAGGGAAATATCATCAGTCTTTCACAATATTTTCTCACTGTGGAATTTCACACTGTGGAAATGTTTTGCGTAACTACACATATACAACCTTTATTGAATTTCTTATCTTCCCAGTAAGGGTGGGTGATGAGGGAAGAAGGGAAAGAATCTGGAATTCAAAGTTCTAAAATCAAATGTTTTAAAAATATTATTATTATTATTTTTACATGCACCTGGAAAATAAGATATACAGGCACTGGGACATGGAGATCCATCTTACCCTACTGGAAAGTGGAGGGGGAATGGGGAAGGATATAGGAGAGAGCAGATTGGGGGAAGGTATTCAGTGGGATTGCTGTTTTGGGGTGCTTGGTAGGTGACATATGGGAAGAAAATTTGAACTCAAAATCTTATGGAAATGAATGTTGTAAACTAAAATAACATAAATGTATACAAAAAAGAAAAGAATGTAAAAAATAAAAAAATAATAATAAATTAAAAAATAAAGAAAAGACATTGCCTTCCAATTCAGCAAAACCAACTTATTCCTAAACATGGACTAATACGTTGAATGTCTTTTTGACAGTTCTTCTTGTTCTTCTACTACCTGTTTCAGCAATAAATTTTTCAACCTTGTCATTTCCTACAGGATGATGAAGTGTTAAAGTTTTGCCCACAACGTCCTTAAACTCAATTGAATTAAATACAAACCCATTGCTAGAAAGGATAGCATCTGGCAATATGTGTGTTTCAAATAATTGGCACAGAACTGTGACTATCACAACAGAAGTCTGAGATGGAACTAGGAATACTTCGAGTCATTTTGAGAAAGAGCTTACCACAATAAGAATTTATTCCACAGAAAGTATCTTGGGAAAGATGAATGAATTTTTACCCAAGTTTTCTTGGTCACTGTCCAAGGAAAAGTAGATACCTTTGAGTAGTCATGCTGAGTAATTTGGCACATGCTATACTTCTTTACAGTATTTTTCCCCCTCTCAGAATCAATTCCAGGCCACCAGTGTTTTCATTTGAACAATTTTGAGTGTACTGCATATAGTTTGGCCAACACAATATAATGACTGTCTTCTGAAAACAACTACAACAACATGACTCCTCCACAAAAAACATCCACAGTGAGCATGGTAATAGGTATTGAATAGCTTAATTTTGCATGTAGATCTTCCATTATATATGTATTCCATAGGCAGTTCAAAATGCAGACTAATCTAAGATTCTTTAACACTAATCACTTGATTTGAAGAGCCTAAAGAGGTGACCCATGGAGGTCCTCTGGTACCAAAACGTTCCATGGTGATGTCAGAACCTAATCTGAGGATATGTAGTTAAAAAAAATTTCATCATGCCAGTCCTTACTATTGTTTTTCTAGATTTTTTGTCAAAATTATTTATAAACACTAACCAAAAAGGTTCCAGTGCATTATAGCAATTGATATAAAGGTCTGGGTCTACAGTGATGAAAGATTCTTTGACTCTTGGGATAACTTCAAGGACTTTGCATGCAGCTTATATGTTGCTATATGGGTACATTTCTTCCTATTAGAATGTAAGCTTTTTGTGGGCATGGAGTTTCTATTTTGTCTTTTATATCCCGGCATTTACCACAGTGCTTTTTGACGGTTTGATTTGTCATTTTCTTCTTTAAGTTAAATTTTTCTTTAGTAATTAGACCTTGGTGCTCTATAGTCACTGGATTAAGCATAGCTCCAACATGATTGCAAGTAAGAGGCCACTGTTAATATTCATCTTAATGTACTAGTATAGCCTTAGAATTATGAACCTTGTTACTTATGCACCTAGGTGGTAGAGTGGCTAAAACAGTGGACTTGGCTTCAGGAAGACCTGACTTCAAATACTGCCCTATGTATCCTAGTCATATTATTCTTTGTGATCCATTTGACCCTTTTAGCCTCAAGTTTCCCATCTGTAAAATGATGACAGTAATAGAATCACTGGATTGTTGTTGGGATCAAATGATATAACATGTAAAGTACTTTGCAAATCTTCAAGTGGTATATAAATATTAGCTATTATTGTATGTTGTGCAGTAGATAGAATACTAGACCTATAGTCAGGAAGAACTAAGTTCAAATCTCGCCTCAGGTAATTACTAGCTGTGTGACTCTGGGTAAGTCACTCAACCTCTGCCTTACTACTTTGCTCATATATTCTTGGAACAGAGTAGGCACATAATAGAAATAGAAGGTATTGAATAGAAATTTGCTGAACCAAATAAAATCAATAAAGTAGTTGTGATATATCCGTAATCAGTAAGGATGAAGTAGACAATGTTTTAAACAGCAGGGAATGTGGTGAAGAAAGGGATGGATTAAAGATTAAATAGAATAGGAATGATCAATGAGAAAGCTCCTAGAAGAGATAGGAAGAGATATGTTTGAGGGCATAGGTAGAGAGGGTTTGAACTTGGAAAGTAGAAGGGCTTCCTTTTCCTTAGAGAAGGGAGAAAAAGAGGAGAGATTGGTAGAAAATAGAGAAAATTTTTGAGGTATAAGGTAATGTAGAAGAAAGAGTTCATGGAGGATGACCTGTATTTTCTCATTAAATTTCAAATCAAGGAATTTGTTGAGAAAGAGAGAGAGAGGAGATGAGACAGAGACATAGTGAAAGACAAATAGACAGAGACATAAAGAGAAGCATATTGGTGACAAGACATAGGAAAAGTTTGAAAAGGCTATTCATGAGAATAAAATAAATTGGCAACCGGGGAAAATAAAAGTTTTGCCATAAAATAATAAGGGCTCAATTAAGATTATTTAACACTGATTTTTAGTTGATTCAGTTGGCATGAAACTCGGAAAAAAATGTTTTTTAACCATATCTTAGTTGAAAACTTTAGATTCCTTACATTTGCCTGTAGCTAATCATATACTGATCTAAGATCACATACCAAATAAGCTCCATTATGGGATTATAAAATTCTTAGTGGCCTACCTATTTCTCCAAATAGCAATATGAACAACTTGGGGGGTTAAATTCAACTGTAAAATATTTCTAAAATCCTAATAATGCTAAACCAGTCCTGTACATTTAAACTCTTACTATCTAATAGATATATTTTAATTTCCAGGGATCAGGAAGCCTGGGTCTACCACTTGCTGCTTGTGTAAACTTGGGCAAATCATTTAACCTCTTTGATAAATCAGCTTCCTTATCCTTAACATGAAAATAATTATGGGCCATGACTCTTTCAGTCTCTACCCCTTTCTCCTTACTGCATGGAACAGTGATGCTTCAGTTACATGGAGGACAAATGAAAAAGCGTGTGGTTATAGAAAGTGATGTGATTTAGCTATAACTCCTCACATACTTAAATTGAAGATATGCTGACAGGAAAATGGTGGCATTTGACCTACTGGTTACTGAGAGAGACTAGAAAAGGAAGTATGAGCCTTATATGAGTTTCAGTTTGAACCAGATCCTGAGTTCCATGCCCTTGTCTAAGACTAGATGCCAACTCCAGCATACTGTATTTAAGTCTTCATTTAAAGACACCCCACTGAAAGTGTGAGTCAAGCATTTGGCGGGCTCTCCATTAACTCTCACAGGGCAATAGTTTGCAGAAAAACCAACAAACCCAAACTATGTATTTCCTAAAGCTCTTGTTTTTCTATTGATTCTATGTCTGAAGATGTGTAGGGTCTAGGTGAGTGAGGAGTGATGGTGGATCAAATGCTAAGTAGAGCAGCTACTCAGTAGCAACTATGCTATGCATTATTTTCTTGCTGTTATGTATTGTTCATTGTTTTTTATTGCTTTTATGTTGAATTGTCTGCTTCTGTGGAGAGTTAACTGTGATATGCCAAGGAGAGTTAACTCCATTGTGACAGTATGACTTAGGGTTTGAGAAAGATAGCAGGTTGAAAAAGAAGGAAGAGGAAAGTTTGCTATAGGTCGGGGCTCAGAGCTGACTTCTGATTGAGTCAATGCACAATTTCTCATGCTCCAAGATAACAAGTTGATTGAATTGGTTATTTACTGCAGGAAGAGGCAGGATGATTGTTCACTCTCTGAGAACCATTGAGATCTTGGAACTTTCTTAGCTCTTCTGCTTAATGTATAACCAATGAACAAAAGGAGTATGGTATTTCCTGGCTCTGATCCTTTTTATTGAATAGGATCAAATGAGTGGCTAAAAGGCCACCTGGTGGCTAACATAATACATGCTTTGTCTACCTCATTGCAACTAGAAATATCCGAGGCATACAACTTCTATATCCCAGCTGCCTTTTCCAGTATGCTGATTGAAATAGTAATTTTATAGTAATAATGCCTATGGCCTGGACACATCATAAGTCTTTGTTGTCCTTAACTCTCTAAAATCTAATCACCTTCTATATTAATTAATTAATTCATTTATTTATATGATGTTTCTTTGTGGCCAACATTATACCAGATACTATGGGTGATACAAAGAAAGGTCATGGTCACTTTCCCATAAGGACTTATAACCTATTTAGAAGAAACATATGTACTCACAAAGTCTGAAAGTAACAATTCAAATCCTGTATGATTAAAGGCTTAATGAGTTATATTGAAAAATCATGCTATAGAAGCTCAAAAAAGTTGGAAAATCAGGGTTAGCTCCAGTTTTCTGGGGATCTGGATTTTTGTAGTCATAGGGATGGGAAAAATATATGTGCACAAGGTAAATAGGTTGTACAAAACTTAGGGATGGGAATGAACTTCTGTGTTAAGGACAAAACAAGTAGAAGAGTTTGGTCACCATGGAAAGTGTTTGCTGGGAAGGAGTGGCAGATAAATCGGATGGTTGGGGTGGAGCCAGAGTTGGAAAGACTTCCTAGTTAGGCCACGGAGTCTAACAACAAAAATTAACAAACAAGAACAAAAACTCTCAAATCTACTAATGTGTAAGGACCATTTTTGTAAGTTGACTCCTCCACAGTCCCATATGTCTTGCAAACCTTCATCTATCTAGGGGGCATTCAAAGGCATATGGCATAGGGAGTTTACAGTGGCAGTCTTTTCTTAAATGTGTGCTTCTGAAATGAACTCACATTATGATATTCCCCACATTGGGGGACCATATGGTATAATGTAAAGAGCTTTGGTTCTGGGGTCAGAAGAGACCAATTTTTTCATTGTGTATGACTTTGGGCTAGTAACTTAGCTTGCCTAAATCTGTTTCCTCCTTTGCAACATGAAGAGTTGAGACTAAAAGGCCTTTTTAGCTCTAGGTCTAAGATGGAACTCACATACAAATGCCTTCTGAACCCTGGGCTTCTAGTGTCCCCAAATTTTATAGAATTGTAGAGCCTGGAAGCTTCAAAGAAGTTTCTTAGATATTTATTCTATGTAGGTGTTGCCACATTCAGAAAAGTCAAATTGAGTGAAATGTAAGATATTCAAAATATTTACTCATTTTTCTTTCAGAAGTATTAAGGGTTGATGACCTGTACAAGTTCTTAAACTCTTGAGTCTTGAAAATTTTATTCAGCTGTATTAACATTAACATGATTTTTTTCTTGCAAATATGAAAAGATATGGTTTATATTTTTTCTTCTGAATATAAGAAGTATAAATTAAATTGGGAGTTTTGTTTTTAACTAAAATTGACTTCCATGATAGCAAGGTTATTTTACTGGCTTTTTAATATATTTAATATGTTTCCCCCACAGTGGATAAGA
>NW_027187277.1:214067-249048 GCF_028583685.1 Petaurus breviceps papuanus
CTTTCCAGATGAATTGAATTGAAAATAAAGCATGATGAAAAGGAAAGCAAAGAATATAAAGACAACTTAAACCATACTAAAAATAAATAAGAATACAGACTGCTATGTGATGAAATTATTTAAGTATGTTTTATTTAGTAAATTGATTTCAGAAAGTAATGATTGTACTCAGATTAGAGAACTGAAGTTTATTTTAAGGTCTGATTAGAAACTTATACAAAAAAGAAATGGCTGGAAGGGACTATAGAATTCATTTAATCCAATTTCTCATCCCTCTTTGATGACATATCATGACCCCAAAGATGAGAGGGGGGAAAGGAGACTTGCCCAAGGTCACGTAGATAGATAGTGAAACACCAGTAAGGAGCTTCAATCTCTCTACTATATCCTATTACATGGATACTAACACTTCTCTTGCTCTGGGCTTATCTGAGAAAAGAAAATTCTAACCCTTTAGGAGGAGATGCAACATTTTTTCCTCTACGGAAATTGAGAAATAACTTAGGGAACAATAATCCAGATATTTGTTGAGATTTTTGTGATATTGACAATAATTGGGGAAAAAAGAAAAGCATTTTCTCTGAGAATTTTCAAAAAGGGATTCTTTGATTCAATACTGCTCCTTTAAAATAGAAAAAGTAGCACCATAGTCTCCCAACCCATCAGTTAAAGAATAGACAGGTGTTTCTATGGCAGTCATAAGCCAAAGCAATAGATGAGGAGAAATAGAAGCAATGGGAGTGGGCTCACTAGGAGCTCTGGAGGTGATCGACACCTTTGTATGCATAGCTTGGAGATGCAGGGAATGCTTCCATACGTTTACACTTAGCAGTTAGCTTACAATTTGGAGATGTGTACAAGTTTTAATTTATTTTGCATTTTTCCGTTTAAGATTTAGGCTATGTGGATTTGGGGGACGAGCGAATAGTCCACTTGCATTAGCACTGCCTTAGTAAAGGCACAAAATCAGAAAGGAGACATGAGAACATTGATCTCTTTAAAGGTAACTCAATGGTGTCGTAGATAGACACTGGATTGGAATCAGGAAGATTTGAGTTCAGATGTGGCCTCTATTACTTACTAACTGTGTGACTTTGGACAAGCCATTTAACCTCTATTAATATTAGTTTCCTTAACAGTAAAATAGGGATAATAATAGTACATATCTCCCAGGGTTGTGGTGAGAATCAAATGATATTATATATATTTTTTTAAGTATCTGGCACACACATAGTAGGCACTATTACTACTACTGCTACTACTGCTGCTGCTGCTATTACTACTACTACTACTACTACTACTACTACTAATGCTGCTGCTTTTTCTTCTGCTGCTGCTGCTGCTGATACCACCACCACCACCAGGGAGGATGGATCACCATGTCTTCCTAGTTACTGGAGGACTGGAACACATGATGAATCCAGACTTTCATTAAAGACTTTTTAGAGTGCTATGGATTATGATTAGGGCACCATAAAACAATTTTGTATACTGCTGTGAATCCTTTGTGGAGAAAATAGAAGATACCAAAAAATGTATTGAGAGGGGAGAACAATGAAGCTTCTATCTTGCCTATGCTCTTAAAAATTGCAGTCTTCTTAGATCTCCAAATGCTTGGAAATTAGTTACTATGTCCTATACATCTGCCAGGAATTGTTGAATGAGATTAAGTCCATCATAGAGAAAGAAGGATGGATTATGGGATATGCCAAGAGAGCTCTAGGCCATGAACCATTCTCTTTTTAAGCTAGAGATCCAATTCTAACAGAAGCATGAATTCAATATCTTCTCCTCCCCTTTGAAAGTCTGTCAATCAGCAGTATAGCCAGCAGGGACTCATTACAGACAACTATTTATTTGCAGAGAGGAGTGTCTGCTTATCCAGAGAGAATAACTAAGATACCTAGCTAGAACATCACAAATATGGTGTGGGAACTGTTAGGGGACTGAGGCATAAAACATAATTTATTATTAGGGAGCCTAAAGGGACATTATTTTAAAATCATTTGCACCGTGACTAGAAAAATGCAATTTCCCAAAGTCACAGTACTTCAGTGTTTGCAGGTGCTGAATAGTCAGTTTGATGAAGTGAAGAGGAGATAATTCTTAACTATATCTCAAGAGAAGAAAGTTCTTCAGTTTGAATTTAGGCTGGAGACACTATCATAGGTACATGATAGAAACCAGGAACTGTGTTAGGCTAATCCAAATGAAGAAAAGATAAAAATCTGCCCTGTGGTTATGGCTAGATGAATAGTATAAACTGATTTAATTAATCAGGGAGATTTACAAAGAGAATTCAGATCAATAGATTATTCAGAGGGGGAGGAAACCCACACCTTAATAGTTCAAAATGTTCTACTAAGTTGGTTTTTTTTTTTTTGCTTTTGAGACAAATAGAGAGTCAGAGGCCCAAATAACTTCCCTGAAAAATCTTAAATCAGGGTTGTTTAGAAGGTGGGTCTTTTCAGAGACACTCTACTCCAAAGGGCAAGGGGATTTGAGGCCCAAGTAAATGATGATGGCTTTGGAATGGGCCCTGAGTAATAAGACTAGAGGAATTTAGCAGCTTAAATACCACCATATACAAAAATACTCTTTGTCTAACATCTTCCCTCCATTGTTATCTTTTAAGCTAAATTTTAGAATTAAAATTTTAGTTGTTTTATTTATTCCAATTTATGTATACATACATAAATGTGTATTAACTATATAAGCTATATAACTATGTAAAAACTATATATATATATATATATATACACACACACACACATATATTGTTTTTGCATATTTGTCTTCATGTTGTCTCCCCCCAGTGAACAGTGAACTCCTGGAGAGCAGGGACTATCCTTTGCCTTTCTTTGTATTCTCAGTGCATGGCAAAGTGCCTTGAACATTGTAGGGAGTAGATAAGTACTTCTTGACCGACTTACTCAGCTATTTTACCAGAAGTTGTAGTAGCTTGGACCAACATCAGGAAACAGAGATGGGGTTAAGTGCCAATGAAGAGTTCACCAAGCATCCATGTTCTTCAGAAGGACCAATGTGAATGTAGATATCCTATACTATAGTTTCTGTTCCATACTCATATGAGAAGTGAAGGCAGTTGGTGATATTCAGAGGGCAGTACCTGGACCATAGTAAGCTTAAAATTGCTCATTGAATTTGTTGAATATAGTGGGAAATAAATTATCTTTGGATGAAGTCTAAGAAATGATAAAGATCCAAGAGTGGAACCAAATAGCCCTACATGACAAACATTTGCACAAACTCATCCAATACGATGACCAAGAAGCATTGAAAATCTATCTTAAGTGGGGTGGATAGAGCACTAGCCCTGAAATCAGGAGGACCTGAGTTCAAATTTGGCCTCAAGAAACTTAACACAAAACTAGCCGTGTGACCTTGGGCAAGTAACTCTCCTCTCCTCCCTCTCCTCCCCTCCCCTCTGCTCTTCTCCCCTCTCCTCCCCTCTCCTTCCCTCCTCTTCTCTCTCTGTCTCTCTCCCTTTATTCCCTCTCTCCACACACTTATACGTACACATATATGTATTGGTTACATATATGTGTTGCTAGCAAAGTAATCATAATTTCCAAGCTATGTCAACAAAAGTTTTCAACATTTATGAATCTGGCCCCAACCAGAGGTCAGAATCATGTGGGGGCAGGGGGACAAGATGAGTTAAAAATTATTGTTATTGTCCTGTCTTCTACAGGTGCTACACTGATAATGCTTTCAGTGAGCCTAAAAAGGATGAGTTTACATTTTGATAATTTTATTTAACTACAAAAAGCACTTATTTTATCTACCTATGCCATATTTCTGTAGAACATTAATATAAAAGAATAATAATAGGGCAGAAACATATCTAAGGCCATTCCTATTGGGAACCCCATTTAAAAAACAGTAACGAAACAATAATCTACTGGGTGAAGGTTTGGGGCTTCAATTTGGAGGTCTCAGTAAAAAAAATAAAGTAATACCTAAATTACCTTGATCTCTGCTGAAGACATTCTGAGCATTAAGACATCAAAAATAAAAGTATAGCTGAACATGTTAAAAACAATTACTGACATTCTAAAATCAAGACTGAACAAAAAGAGCAAATTTAAAACATGTAACATCAAATAAATGTCAATCTCAGTGTACATTTTTGACACTAGGAAATTAACCATAACAGATTATAGACAATTAGGTGGAGAGTGAAGAGAATGTGGGCCTGAAGTCACTTAAAACTTCTGCCTCAGTTTCCTCAACTATAAAATGTGCATAATAATAGTATCTACCTCTCAATGTTGCTCTGAGGATGTTTGTAACGTGCTGAGCACAGTGCCTTCATATAGCTGGTGCTCTATAAGTGTTAGCTATTGTTATTATTATTTAGAAAATTGTTGCTGTTAATTTTTTGTTTTCTAAAGGGACCAATAATATCATGGGGGTGATGTCTTAACTTGCACATGAATTGGATTTAAGTGAGGCAGAGTTACACAAAGTCATTAACCTCACCCTCTCATCCTGGGTCATAGAAATCCAGAGGCAGGACAAAAGTCAAGTCCCAGTCAATGGGACTTTTAGAGTAAGATCAATAGCTGATCTTAGCATCATTGCTGTCTGATCAAGCTCTAAGTGTTCCAAAGTGCTTGCTTCAGCTGTCATCATGGCTATCAGAACAAATTGTTCTTATCTACCCATTTTACCAGGGAAAGTCTTCAGCTGCTGTGTGATAAAATATTCCCTTAATTCCCCAACTAAAAGCCCATGCAATATTAATGCAGTATAGAGGTCATTATCCTGAAAAAGCTAGAAAAATGCTTATAAACCATAAAGCATAATGCTATGGCTAGCTATTATTATTATTAACATAATGTGACAACCCTTCAAACATTTGGAAGTAGAAAATGTATCACTCTAGGTCTTCTTTTTCCCTAGACTAAACTTTCCAAGTTTCTTCCTACAATCCTTATGTAGTACTGATTGCCCTACCATAAACATGCTCTCTTTTGTTTGTAACCAATGGAAAAGATCCATGATATGTGGCAATTAGGGACCACTGACCCTGGAGTCAGGGGGCCTGAGTTCAAATCTGGCCTCAGACACTTGATACACTTACTAGATGTGTGACCTTGGGCAAGTCACTTAACCCCAATTGCCTTGCCTTCCCCTCTCAAAAACAAACAAAAAAGATCCATGATTTCATTGATTTGGCTAATCATTACACTAGTGAAGAAAATATATACAGAAACCATTTTCTGAAAAGACTTGACCATTTTGAAGGACATTAGTGGTCATTTACTCCAATCTTTTCACTTCTATAGTTAGTAAACTGAGGCCTAGAGAGTTTGAATAACTTGCCCAAAATTTCTCTAGCAATATGTGGCAAAAGCAGGATTTGAACATGAGGCCTCCATTGTTAAATTTAGTACTCTTGAGGTGGCTAGGTGGCACAGTGAATAGAGCACCGGCTCTGGAGTCAGGAGGACCTGAGTTCAAATCCAGCCTCAGACACTTACAACACAAAAGTAGCCATGTGACCTTGGAAAAGTCACGTAACCCCAATTGCCCTACCTTCCCCCCTCCAAAAAAGCTAAATAAATAAATCTAGTGCTCTTTATGGGGTATTTTTTTATATATTTGTTGGATAGTTTGTCTTAATATAAAGTTACAAAACACAGAAAAGAAATGGTGTAGTACCTTATTAGATAAAAACAATAAGAATCAAAGATGAATCTCAAATTTTAAGTCTAGATGCCTGAGGTAATGAGAATGTAACTACCAGAAATAACAAAGTTGGGAGAGGAACTCAATTTGGGGACCAAGATGATGAGTTTCCTTTTAATATGTTGATTTTGAGATGGTGGTAAGTCATTCAAATGGGAATATGAAATACATCACTGGAGATTCAAGACTAGAATTCAGAGGAGAGGATTCAATGTCAGATATAGACTTGGGGATCATTAGAATGGTAATAATACAAACTATATGTATAAATAATTTTGGCAAAAAGAATAATGACCAATAAATGAAAGATTTCGATCAAGTGATGAAGTCAGGCTGCCAAGGGTTAGGGAGGGGATCATGGGAAGGAAATTCAGACAGCTGATATTTGGAAGGCTAGAAAGAGAAGTCAAGAAGAGAGATATCTTTTAAACCTTTACTTGAAGCTCTAAGCCATTCATTTTTAACATTTTTAAACAAGACCTCTAGGCATCATGGCATATTTACCAAGTCTTCCAGTGGCAGCTTACTGGAGTCATTTTATAAAAAGATCACACAGATTTAAAGAAGCCTAGTTGCCATTGATGTCTGAAACAAATTCAATTTAACTATCTTTTAAAAGGTGGATGGGGGAGGCATCTTAGGGGAGCATGATCCATTCATTATCAGCTGCAGACAAGGAGCTAGCCTTTCTAAAAGCAGAAGATGGAAAAAAAAGGTACAGGGAGTTCTCTCAAGGAGATTACAGGGGCTATTTTTAGCTACAAATTAAACCTGGCTGTATTGAATTTAGTTTATTCTCCACAGAGGTTCAGGACACATTATTTAGGTGCAGCATTGGACTGGTGAAGCTATTGAGGCAATTAATTCTCTTTTGAACACGAACAGCAAAAGATGGTGTAAGCTGATTAGCACCTTCAATGAGTTCCTTTTGAGCAGTTCTCTCCCCCCGCCCATGATAGTTTCCTCCCTCACCCCCAGTTCTTTCCTCAGGAAATATTCCCATGTCCCTGTTCCTAAATACTACCACCCTGCATATTTACTGTAAATTATTTGAGATTTACTCAGGGCTTTCCAGGATCACTGCATTCAGGATAACCCTCATGTGAGTAAGGAGCAGGTGGTGGGACATGTTATTAATTCCTAAAGCAGTGTTAAAAAAGAAGGATCAGGGGCGGCCAGGTGGCTCAGCAAGTAAGAGCACCGGCTCCAGTGTTGGGGATGACCTGGATCAAATCCGGGCTCAGATACTCAGCACCACACCCAGAAATAACTGGCCGTGTAACCTTGAGCAAGTTACTTAACGCCGATTGCTTTAAAAAAAAAAAAAGGATCAGAACTTGGAACATCGGACTTTACAGGTGGGAGACACTCCCTCATTATATAGATCAAGGAATTTCAGGACACAGGGCAAAAGTGCTCTTTACTAGGTCACATAGCTAATTAGGGGCAGAGTTTGACCTAAGTTACATATTGATTCTATAATATAACCAAGAACAGGACCAAAAACTGTCTCACTAATTTGGTACTTTATCCACTAGGCTAGTGATGGCCACCGTGATATTGTTCTTTAAGTAAAAACAACCCCATAATCTCAAAATTACATGCTTCTATGACTGTCCAACTCTCAGAGAACCCAGCTCTAAAAAGAATTCTTTGTAATCATTGGCTAAAGAATAAGGATGTTTTTATTCTCTCTCTCTCTCTCTTTCTCTCTGTTTCTCTGTCTCTGTCTGTCTCTCTCTCTCTCTGTCTCTATCTCTTTCTCTCCACCCCCTCTCTCCTTTCTCCCCATCTCTCTCTCCACCTCCTTCTCCTTTCTTCCCCCCCCCTCTTCCTTTTCTATCCTACTCCCCTTCAACCAAGTCTCTGAAACCAAACGTTTCATTTGGGGGTAAATATTCTTGATCCACACAGAGTTGTTTTTTGCTGTTCCCCTGATAGATTTAGCAGTTGATTGTGCAATTCAGCTGAATGTCAGTTGTGCTTTCATAGGATGGGATTTTTATGCAGATTGTCACTGAATGTTTTCTATTTTATCTTGTTTTCAGAGCAAGGCACTGGGCTGATTTTAGGATATAAGAAGCTGGTGTAGTAGAGTTGTTTTAACATCAATTTATCATGAGAAAAGGACCACTATCAGAGCTCCTAAACTTAAAATATTTTCAGAAAGAAAGGCAAAAAGATTGTGTTTATAAAGCAATCTTTGATACATCTTTTTAAAAACACCTTATTTCTAGTACTTTGAGAAAACAAGAAAAAATTTCCTACAATCTAGGCAAGCTGAAAGGTGTTCATTCACTCCATTGAACATTTATTGAGTGCCTGACATATGCAAGACATTGTGCTGGATGTTTTATAGAGAAAAACTTGGCACATTCACTGCATTTAGTTCTTATTTGAGTTGGTAAACAAATAATTTAGGTGGCACAGTAGATAGAGTGCAGGGCCTGAAATCAGGAAGACATGAGTTCAAATCCAACCTCAGACACTAGCCTGTGACCTTGAGTAAGTCACTTAACTTTATTTGATTCAGTTTCCTCATCTGTAAAATTATCTGGAGAAAGAAACGGCAAACCACCCTAGTATTTTTTCCAAGAAAACCCCAAATGGAGTCACAAAGTCAGACACAACTGAGAATGACTGAACAACAAAACAAAGCATAGTGATATAGAGGAGAAAGGATTGTTCCTGGAAACTGAAAGACCTGGTTTCACCTTCTGCCAATGAGACAAACTAGCTGTATGACTGTGGGTGAGTATCCCTCCTTTTCAGTGTCCTATGCTGCTAGAGAAGATTCTAAATTATAGGCTATTTGGGCACCAGTGGAAGAGTTCCACACTGGGAATTCCTCACATCAATGAAATCACCTAAGCTCCACTGTGTGCTCTGCACTATTGGGTTCTATGAAGAATGGTCTCCACTGTTTCTTCTTTCTCACAGTTCCTCCCATTAGTTCCAATTCTTCTTTACATTATGACTAATGTGAAAATATATGTAATATGAATACATAAGTAGAGCCTGTATCAAATTGCATGCCATCTTTGGGTAGGGGATGGATAGGGAAGAGGAGAAAATTTAAAATTCAAAATCTTATGTAACTGAATGTTAAAAAATAAAATAAATAAATTATATATAAAAATGATCTCTGCCTTCAGAAATTAAGACTTGAAAGTGAAGGTGCTTTGACATTGAAGAGAATATCTCATGACTCCACTGATGATACTTTAGTTGTCTTTACCTTAAGAAATTATAGGAAAATGATTTTATTCTATTCAATTATAATAATAATAGAGGATATGGGCTAGACACATGATTTTCTCAAATGAAGAAACCCATACTAGTAGTACAGGTTGGCAACATCTTTGTAACTTATAGGCTTAGAGCCTAGAGTATAAAGAAGTTAAATGACTTGCCATGTAGTCAGTAAGTATTAGAGAGGAGACTTGGACCCAGGTATTCTTGGCTTATATTTAGTCAGTCAGTCAATAAGGATTTGTTAAATGCCTACTGTGTCAGGTATTATTCTGGTGCTAGTGATGCCCCTCCCTCAAAAAAGAAAAAGGCAAGAGTATTTAATAGGGGAGATAACATGTAAACAGCTATTTAAAAATAACATATATACAAAATAAGTTGGAGATAATCAATGAAGAGGAAGCACCAGGGAAAGGCTTCTTATAGAAGGTGAGATTTTTGGCTAGGACTTGAAAGAAGCTAGGGAAACCCAAAGTCAGAAATGAGAACTGAGGGAATATCCAGGATGGAATTTTACATTTAATCCATGATACCATGCTGCCCCTTGGTCGTCGTCTTCATCATCATCATCATCATGTTCTATAACTCCCAAATTTTCAAAGTGCTTTTTCAAACATGATCTCATTTTATCATTCCATTTATTCTTTAACACAATCCATTTTGCAACTGAGGAAGCTGAGACCCAAGAGGCTGTCAGAATTGTCCAAAGTTGCCTTGCTAGTGTTGATAGAACCCACTCTAGAACCTTTTGAACTGCCAGTTCAATGCTCTTTATGATAGAGAATGCATAGTCAGTAAAGGCAAAAAGAGTAGGGGAAAAATATTGCACGAATGCTGTTATGGTAATCCAGGATAAAAAAGGAAAGTAGATGAGACGGAGGTTTACATCATCTGTGTCAAGGGCTCCAATACTGCTTAACAGAGATAAGAGCGTATAGACTTAGGATTCGGGGACAGGGGCTTATGTGAGATTCCATGTAACTGTGCAGGGGTACAAAGGCAGATATCCATAACATAAGTCTTTGGAAGGGAATGGGTGGGGGAAAAAATAAAAAACAGCAGCATTAACTACTGCTGAAGAGTCATTCTAGGGGTTTGTAGACATTCCTAAATGATTGGAATAGATAACTGATGGATGAAAAGATAAGTGACTCAAAAAGTGGATTAGTTTGGCATCTTATTTTTCCTCTGGGCTTAGCATTGTAGTTGACAGGAAAATGGATCCATCCACTGCCATTTTCTGTTTGCAACAACGTCATTACCTTGGAAATATTATTGCTTTTGATGTTTCCATTTTTTTTGTAAGAATGATTCTTGATACAGTTTTGTTCACATTATGAATTCTCTTCCAATTTGTCTGAAAAAGATCACAACCCAAGTGAATTATGGCAGAAAATTAATTAATTTCCCTGGCTACTTAAAGATTAGTCAAAGAGAACAGTAAGTGGTATTTTTCTGGATTGTCTGACTTTGATGTGAACATTCTCTTCATAGGATGATACAGAATTCACCAACAGGAACCTTGAGTTTAAGATATGGTTTTGGTGGACTTTGTTGGTAGACTGCTCTGATATTAGTAAGCTTCACTTCAGAAAACCAGCGGGAGATCCTGAGCCTCAGTACGGTGGAGCAGGCAACCTTAGGATCCCCCATATGCCTCAGTATAGCCAAGGGAATGGACAGACTCCAACTCCAGGAACTGCCATATGTTTCAGCATAGTCCCAGGCAAACAGTTAAACTCCAGTGGCCAGACCTCCATGTGCTTCAACATAGCCCCTGGAGATGAAAAAACATTCCACTGACCTCAGCACACACCATATGCCAGCACTAGGTCCCTTATTCAGCACCAGGTAAACTGCCAGACCCCTATGGCCTCCAGCAGCACTGGCTAACCCTCATCTTACCCCGTCAGGGCAGCACCAGACACGAGAGTCCCCTGTGGGCTTCAGGACAACATTAGTGAAGCACCAATAGTCCCTGGCACAAGAGACCTGAGACAGTGTGCCTTCCACCCTAGAAGAAGTCAAATTTAGAAGAAAGGAAAAAAAATGATACACCCCCCCCAAATCAGCAAAAAGCAATAAAAACTATCTGATCATGGAAAGTTATTATGGTGACAGGGAAGATCAAGAAACAAACTCAGAAGAGGACAATAATGTTAAAACATCTATGGGCAAACACTGTCCCCCTCTCCAAAATGGGATATGGTCTTAAGCCCAGAAAGAATTCATGGAAGAGCACAAACAAGGAACTTAAAAATCATATAAGAGAAGTAGAAGAAAAATTGAGATAAAAAATGAGAGGGATGGGGCAGCTAGGTGGTACAGTGAATAGAGCACCAGCCCTGGAATCAGGAGGACCTGAGTTCAAATCCGGCCTCAGACACTTAACACACACACACACAAAACCTAGCTGTGTGACCTTGGGCAAGTCACTTAACTCCAATTGCCCTACCTTCCCCCCCTCCAAAAAAAAAGCCAAAAAGCAAACAAACAGAAAAAGAAATGAGAGGGATGTAAGAGAATTATGAAAAGAGAGTTAGCAGCTTGGAAAAAGAAAACAACAGCTTAAAAAGTAGAATTGATGAAACAGAAAAAGAGATACAAAAATCCACTAAAGAAAACAACTTCTACAAAAGTACAATTGATCAAATGGAAAAGGAAGTACAAAAGCTAACTGAGGAAAACAACTCCTTAAAAGTTAGAATTAGTGAAGTAGAAGTTAATGAGTCTATGAGACATTAAGAATTGAACAAATTGAAAAGAATGAAAAAAAAATAAGAGAAAATGTAAAATATCTTATGGGATAAACAACTGACCTGGAAAATAGATCCAGGAGAGACAACATCAGAATCTTTGGACTACCTGAAAGCCATAATCAAAAGGTGGATCTGGAAAGCATCTTTCATGAAATTTTCAAAGAAAACTTTCCTGATACCCTGGAACCAGCAGGCAAAATAGGCATTGAAAGAATCCACCAATCACCTCAGGAAAAAGATCCCAAAATAAAATCCCCAAGAAAGATTATAACCAAATTACACAACTGTCAGGTCAAGGAAAAAAATACTGCAAGTTTCCAGAAAGAAACAATTCAAATATTGGGGAGCCACAATCAGGATTACACAGGACTTGGAAGTACAACATTAAAAGAACATGATATTCTGGAAGACAAGGGAACTAGGACTGTGTAGGGTCCCTATTGGTGAAAGCCATATAAGTGAAAGTTGTAACAAGAATACAGAGACCAGTACACAACCTCGTGTGTCTGAACATCTACCCAATAGCACTGGCCTTGATGTCCAGAGTTCTGGATACAAGCCCAGTATTAAGCAGTAAATCAGAACATTAGCTAAACCATGATAACATATGTAATGATGCTCTATTGCTCCTTCTTCCTTTGTTTGATTTCTATAATTACCATGGGAATTTTTCAGGGTCTTAGTGGGGATCCATTGAATCATCTGGTCCCAGATTGAGGATTATTAAACTATTGGTGGAGATTCAGCATTTGTCTGGCCACTGCCCCAGACTGCCTCAGTGTAAAATAACCCATTATGATTAGTAAACTTCTCTTATAAACATAATGGAGCTCCTGTCTTCTTTCTTTGGCACTGAACATGCCTCACTGTTTGGGAGTATGGATGGGAGCCATGAATATCCCTGTGCAGGGGATTTCTGGACCCTACAGACTACAACCAAGAATCACCTACCCAGTGATATTATCCATAATACTTCAAAGGAAAAAAATGGTAATTCAGTGAAATAGAAGGATTTCAAGCTTTCGTAAGGAGAAGACCAGAATTGAACAAAAACTTTGATGTCCAATATCAAGACCCAAGGAAAGCATAAAAGAAAGAAAGGGAAAAGAAAACATAAGAGATTCAAGGAAGCTTAACTGTTTACATCCGTATGTGGGAAGATGATGGTTCTAATTCTTAAACATTGTACCACTAAAAGTACAACTAGGAGGAATATACATAGACAGAGGGTATGGGTATAAAATGAATTGGAGCGAAAAATAATTAAGTGATTAAAAAGAGGAGTATATGGGTGCAAAAGGAAGAGAGAGGTAGAATGGGGTGAATTATTTCAATTGAATCGGCTCAAAAAATGTGTTACAGTGGAGGGAAAGTAGGCAATAGGTTTCACTTGAACCTTACTCTCATCAGCATTGATTCAAAGAGGGAAATCTCTCTCTCTCTCTCTCTCTCTCTCTCTCTCTCTCCCTCTCTCTGTTTCTCTCTGTCTCTCTCTCCCTCCCTCTGTCTCTCTCTCTGTCTCATCTCTCTCTCTTTCTCTCTCCCTCCCTCTCTCTCTCTGTGTCTCTCTGTGTCTCATCTCTCTTTCTCTCTCTGTCTCTATCTATATATACTCACATATATACAAGTATATCTCTGTGTGTATATTTAGATGCATATATGTATAAATATACATATGTAAGTCTGTATGTATGTATAAAATTTGCATATAGAAATCTATCTTACCTGATAGGAAAGTAGGAGGGGAGGAGTTTCAGTAAAGGTGGGGGAGAACTGACAGAAGAGAGGACAGGCTGGGCAAGGCAGTGGACAGAAGCAAAACACTATCAAAGAGGGAAAGGATGAAAGGAGAGAACAAATAGGAAGAAAAATAGTATAGAGAAAAATATACAGTAATCATAACTGTAATGTGAATGGGATAAACTCTTCCATAAAACAAGCAGATAGCGGAGTGTATTAAAAACTAGAATCCTGGGGCAGCCAGGTAGCACAGCGAGTAAGAGCACTGGCTCCAGTGTCAGGATGACCTGGAGATCAAATCCCGGGCTCAGACACTTACACCCCGAAACACCTGGCTGTGTAACCTTGAGCAAGTTACTTAACCCCGATTGCTTTAAAAAAAAAAAAAAAAAGAGTTAAGAAACCTCCGCGGGGCGGCCAGGTAGCACAGTGAGTAAGAGCACCTGCTCCAGTGTTGGGATGACCTGGATCAAATCCGGGCTCAGATACTTAGCACCACACCCAGAAATAACTGGCCACGTAACCTTGAGCAAGTTACTTAACCCCTATTGCTTTAAAAACAAAACAAACCAGAATCCTACAATATGTTGTTTACAAGAAACACACTTGAAGCAGAGAGACATACACAGAGTAAGGGGCTGGAGCAGAAACTATGATGTTCAGCTGAAGTAAAAAATGCAGGGGTAGCAATCCTGATCTCAGAAAAAGTAAAAACAAAATTATTTTTATTTAAAGGAGATAAGGAAGGAAACTGTATCTTGCTAAAATGTACTGTAAATAATGAAATAACATAAATATTAAATAGATACGCACCAAGTGTATAGCACCCAAATTTTTAAAGAAGCTAAGTGAGTTATAGGTTAATGACCAAACAAGAGATAACATTATGAAACATAAAATAGATCATTTTGATTATATTAAAATAAAAAGCTTTTGTACAAACAAAACCAATATAACCAAAGTAAAAAGGAAAGCATAAATCTGGGAAACAACTTTTTGCAGCAAGTGCCTCTGATAAAGGCCCCATTTCTAAAATATATAGAGAACTGAGTCAAATATATAAGAATACAAGTCATTCCCCATTTGATAAATGGTCAAAGAATTTAAATAGGTAGTTTTCAGATGAAGAAATCAAAAAAACTTATAGGCACATGAAGAAGTGCTCTAAATCACTTTTGATTAGAGAAATGCAAATTAAAACCACTCTGAGGTACCACCTCTCACCTATCAGATTAGCTAATATGACAAAAAATGAAAATAATAAATGTTGGAGAAGATATGGAAAAATTGGGATGCTAATATACTGTTGGCAGAGTTGTGAAATGATCCAACCATTCTGGGGAGCAATTTGGAACTATGCCCAAAGGATAACCAAACTGTTTGATCCAGCAAAAACCACTGTTAGTACTATAGCCCCAAGAGACCATTAAGAAAAGGAAAAAGGACCTACATGTACAAAAATATTTATAACAGGCCTTTTTATGGTGGCAATATATTGGAAGGGGAGGGGATGTCCATTAATTGGGGAATGTCTGAACAAGCTATGGAATATAAATGTAATGGAATATTACTGTGAAATAAGAAATGATGAACAGGCAGATTTCAGAAAATCCTGGAAAGACTTCTATAAACTTATGCAAAGTGAAATGAGCAAAACCAGGAAAACATTGTATTCAGTACCACCAGCATTGTATGATGATCAACCATGAATAACTCAGTTCTTCTCAGCAATGCAGTGATCCAGGACAAGTACTAAGGACTCACAAAGGAAAATGCTATACACATCCTGATAAAAAAAAACAAAAAACTTATGACTCTGATGATGCTGATCGAAGTATACTTTTTCCACTTATGTTATTTTTTCTCATGGTTTTATTTACTTTTGATCTGTTTCTTCTTCCACAATTGTAACAAAATATGGAAATGTGTTTTGCATGACAGCAGATGCATAACCTATATCAAATTGCCTACCATTATTGGAATAGGTGAGGGGAGGGTAAGAAGGAAAAAAATTCAGAACTAAAAATCTTGTAAAAATTAATGCTAAAATTGTCTTGACATATAATTGGGGAAAAATACTATTAAAAAGAACAATAATTTAGCAAAACCTAAATTAAGTAATTAATTAGATTTTTAATCAGATCTTCAGAATCTAATATTCTATGCAATGTTCCATACCCCTTCCTCAACATCCTCACCCTTCTGCCAAGCATTGTGTCTTTTTGGGGGCCAAGCTTGTGTTGAGATTTTCTCACATCCATTTTTGACTATTTTGCGGTTGTTTGTCTTTCCATGTACATTGCTGTGGTTATTTTGTATATAGTTTTCTTGTCTTTGTTTACTTCACATAGCATTGGTTCATTTGAGTTTTTCTATACTTCTCTGTGTTCATCACATCCATCTTTTCTTATAGCCTAACAATATTACATTACAATCATAAGCCAAAATTTTTCTTGCCATTCATGGGTATATATTTTGTTTCCAGTTTTTTGCCACAAAATGTTCTGCTATAAATATTTGGCTGCATATAGATCCTTTCTTTTTATTAATTATTTCCTTGGATTAATTCCTAGAAGTGGAATCTTTAGGTGAAAGGGTAGTAATTTTTATTCTCATTATTTGCCGAATACTAAACTGTTTTTCCAAGAAGTTGTATTATTCACAGTACCAATAATTAGTGTACCTGTCTTTCCACAATGCTAACATTAACTATTCCTATCTTTTGTTATTTTTACCAATTTTCTGGAGGTGAGGTGAAATCTTACCATTGTATTGATTTGCATTTTTCTTGTTATTAGTGATTTGGAAGATTCTTTCATATGGTTATCAATATAATTCTTCTACTGAGAACTGTTTTTACATATCTTTTGGCCATTTATTTTTTTGGAGAATGGCTTTTCATCTCATATATTTCTATTAGTTTTCTATATAATAATAATAAAAAAAACTGCACAAGAAAATTCACCAGCCTTTAAACCTTTAAATTCCAACTTTATGGCCTGTTGTTGTTTATTAGATGAACAGTCAGTTGCCAGTTAACATCCTTCTGGTGAATCCACTGGGCCTTGTTGGTTTCCCTGACACTGCGCCCTCTGAACTCAGCATATGGCCTTACCACATACCATGCTTCTTTTCCTCTTGCCATTGGCATTGCTAATATTTCTTGAGATTTCTTGAGAGGAAGCAAGACACATACAGACATGTGCATATACATACATACATATGCATGCATACATACATATGCATACATAGACACATGTACATATATTTAAATATGTGTACATACATGCACACATATACTGCACACATGAATGCATTGTTATATGTGAATATACGTGTGTATAGGTATGTGTACACACGCTTGAGTGTGTGTATGTATTCAGTAGTTGCATGGTAACTGGTTAAAATCCTATCTCCACTGCAATGATTTGCAATTATGTTCAGAAAGAGAGAGTCTACATGCCTATTGCTCCAGTCATTGAATTTTTAACCTACACTTCTTGCTTTTCTCTTCACCTTTCCCCACTTGTTTGATAATTTTCCAGTGAAAAGATTAAGAGAATTGGTGGTATAGTGGAGAGCAAGTTGGACTTAGAATAGTGAAGAATCCTGCTTTCAAGTTCTGAATTTACCACACACTAGCTATGTGACCCAAGGAAATTCACGTAATCTCTGATTGCCCCAAGACACTTAATATGATCAGTTTAAGCCTTGCCAGTCTTTATGTGTAGAGGAGGTCTTCTAACCAAAAGCCCTATATCCCATTGAAATCACAGGTCTGAGTACAAAACAACCACCACAAGCATGTTTTAGCAGATGAGTGCAAGACTACCCATGAACATGTTTAATCTACTTCATTTGCCCTCAAGCATGGTTTATATGAATGCATTGCATTGTATATTTTAACATAGGCTTCGCTTGTTTCTAAGTTATTCATCACCTGTTTTCCACATAGTTGATATTATTAACCTCTTTATACTGAAATCTTTTCAGGGATAAAACCTGAGCCCCTATTGTTTCTTTTTTAAAGAAATTCCTGCCCAGCAGTGAGTACAGTGTTCTTAGCTATACTTCACAGTGGGGGATCAATAAAAGTTGTTGATTGATTGAAGAAATGAATCTAAGGGTGAAGAGAGTCTAGCCCATAATGATAAGAAAGGGAGCATTTTTCCCCTAATAGGCTTATTCTTCTGCAAGAATGTATGGTTTAGGAGCATGAAGAATAAGCATAATTTACCATTCTTTCCCTCTGATCAATAAAGAATATCCAGTTTCCCATCCTTTGTTTGTGTCAAGTCTGGAGTTGTTCTTTCTCAATCATAGGAAAATGACTTAACTTCTTTGTAATGTTTGAGAAAGTGAGAGGTGTTTAAAATTTAAACCTCTGCATGAGACAATTCCATATATTAAACAATTAACATACATGCTGTATTCCTTTGCAGGATTTTGATCATTATAGGCACAGTTCTAGGTTAGAAAGGGTTAATCATGAAAGGAAAATGATGAACACAGATATTGGTGGACTGAATATTTACAATTGCTTAGGAAGGTAGGAAACTATTGTTTTATACCAAGTCTATGGGAGAGAAATGGAAACATGGCAGAATGCACAAAAATTAGGGACAAGATATTTTTGATGAGATGAGAGTGTGGCAGAGTCTACTTTCTTGGTCAGTCTGGTGAAGAATCAAATGTCCAAAAGGATATAATTTCCTCTGAATTTCTGCCTCCCTCTTGACAATATCAGCTGATAGGAATCAGTGGGAATTAAAGCAAAACTGATCTCTGAAGTGTGCTGGGTGAGCAGAGAGTTCCTTTGCAAACTATCCTGACAGGCTGCCTGATGACTTCAGGTCAGGGCTGCTATTGATTGCAAGATGATGAAAATCCATTTTTGGAAATACAAGTGCATAACATTCAAAAAACAAGGGAACAAATTGGTTTTTCCTTTCTTTTTGTAGAGAAATTTTGGGGAGAAAGGCAAAAGTAGGAAGTGAGTAAAATAATTGGTGAGCTATGCTGAAAACTTTTTGTCTTTGACTTAGAAATGGTAAATCAGTTCCTTTTATTAGTACTATGAAACAGAATATTTTTCCACATAAAGTTTCACAGTGAATGACTAGAAGCAACTTATCTACCCTCTCTTAGCCCCCTGAGAAATAGAGAAGGTTGGTGGGTGCTACTTCATTTTGTTGAGAATGTGAGTCATGGATTGAGGCATTTGCCACTAATGTATACCCTAGGTGTGCTATTTAATCTCTCTGACCTTCTGTTTTCAGATCTGTAAAAGAGTGATAATATTTGCAGTACCTGCCTCATAGGGTTGCCTTGAGAAACACGTTTGGTCTATTGGTGTAAAGAGTAAATGTAAGTTGTTAGTATGTAAGCCTGCCTTTAATAATCTCAGTTCACATTTACCATTGACTGGGTACTGTGTACTCACAGCATTGTGTACTGTACCCATTAAGCATCAAATAAATGCATTTCCATTAATCATATAGGATAAAGAACTTCTTTCTCTGCAAAGAAAAAAGTGAAACAAGTTGGGAAGAGATATATTGCCCCTCATTTGATCCACAAACACTTTTTAGTCTTCTTGTGTACTTATATTAACATTTTATGACATTTACCTGTGGATAGTCATATCACCATCTGATTCTGAATTATTCTGAGGATAGAAACTTTGTCTTACTTGTCTCGTTATTTCTTAACACCTAGCACAATGCAATGCACATAAAAGAACTTCATGAATGTGCATGTGTAATGAATGAATGGATATTTGGTCTATTTTTAAAAGATCTTCAGAGATCTCTCCTTTCATCCTTTCATTAATTAATTTATTCAACAGTTATTTAGAGGAGGATCATAGTGAGAATAAGTTTAAAGTACTTGATAAGATAGTAGGAATAAATTCGTCAATTTTGCATAAGTGATTCCATTTTGGATTAAGCCTCCATTTTGTGATTGAGCCATTTTTATTATGTTATTTTTCTAAAAGACTTTTCTTTTCAAAAATAAGATAAGCACCTGTGCAGTTTGATACAGCCAACTACATGTGAATATTCTTAAACAATTGATAAACATATGTGTTCCCTCTGATAAGATAGAACAAGAATGAAAGAGTATAAACAACTTTATCAGTGATTTTGAGGTGAACTATTAATCAAATTATGAGGTAAACAACTTAGGATCACCCATAGCTAAAAGTATAAACCCCTTCCATTCACACTCCAGCTGTCAGGCTATTCATAGGGAGCAACCAGAACTGACTTCCACATTTCCCACACTTGAGACTTAAACAACCCATGCTGTCTTGAGAGCAGTGCTGATTGATGAAGACTTGCCAGATGACCACCTGGAAGGAAGATACATGGCTTCTGGCTGGGCAGGGAGAGAACCTTGTCCAGTCCTGTACAAAAGATGTTTATTGGATCCTTTAAGACTGAGGTTTATTCTTTGACAGTATTGTTTGCATACTTTGATTAATAAAGTTGATTGCATGCATTAAGAAGTGTGAGTCTAGTTAGGATACATTGGCTATTTGCCTGGACCTTGCATTACATAGAGTAATCTGGTACTAGGAAAAGCATAATGGAGAAATCCTGACATTGTATTCATTAGGAAATGTGTGAGAGAGGCTATGAATGGGGTATGGCAGTGACCTCCATCTTAATGACTATTACTTACCCACTCTCTTCCAAACATACATCAATATGCCAGCAAGAGAGAGTAGTAATAAAAAGTTGTATGTTTAAGTATTTGAATCAAAGGTTTTTGAGATTCTCATAGTTTTTTTTCAAAAAGGGATTCTTAAACAAAGAATAGGATGAACTAGTATTTGGGGTATGTGTGTCATGCCACTTGTTTTTCCCCATAATTTTAGATAATAGGTTTAAAAGGGAAGCACGTTTCATGCCCTCAGGTGTTTACAATCTAGTATGGGGAGTTAAGACACATAGGCAGACAAATACAAAACAAATGAAAATGCACTAAAAGCTTAAGAAGACTACTGAATGCTTTGTGAAGCACAATTAAAAATCAGGGCATAATCTTCTCTTAAATGGACAATTGCTAAGCCCTTATCATGTGCCAGACTCTGTGCCAAAAACTAGGGATACCAATATAAAAGAGGGACAGTTTCTTCTTTCAAAGAGTTTACTGTCCATCCTAATAGGAGGTAGGCAACACATATTGAGGAATGGTAACCTGAAAAGGGAGTTTTGGTCTAGGGAGTCAGAGTCAAAGGGAAGTCTACCAACATACACATTCCAAAAGCAATAGTACTGTTGCTTTTATTACTGTGCCCACAGCAAGAGGTAGAAATCAAGTGTTTGTGTGCAGGGAGCAGGGAGAATGGAGCAGGAGAGAATGAGGAGGTGATACCTGGGTAGATGACCGGATGAGATGTGGAGATCTCATTAACTTTCCATGCTGTGGGCTTTAACTGAATCATAGTATGTGGGTGGCTTTACTCTTGGAACTATGTACCATCTGCGAAATGGCTCCATTTAATGATGGAATAATTTAAGTAATATTGATCTTGTACCATCTAGGACTGCCCTAGATGATACTATTGTCAAATTTAACTCAATCCAATAAGCTTTTATTAAGTACCTACTACATGGCAGGCACTGTTTAGGACACTATGGTTTCAAAGACAAAATACTAACAGTCCTTTCAAAAGTTTTAAGAATGACTATGAGCAAATAAATCATTATGACTATTATAAATATCCTAAATAACTACAAAGGACATATGAAGGAAGTCACTATATGCACCCAGAGAAAGAACTGATAATTAGAAGTATATATAGAATGATTTTATGCATCTATACATATCTGAGTCTAATGGTAGGTATCTCTAGAGTGGGGGGGGGGAGGTGGGGAAGAAAAAAAGGAAAAGAAAAAAATTACATGATAACTTTATTATTTTTTAGATGAAGCATCAAATTGTACATAATAGATTTGTAGTTTCATGTGCAATCTTTTTATATTATGGAAATGCTTGTTTTATCTCATAAATTAAAAATAAAATAAATAAATTTAAAAATGCTAATAGTCCTTTCTCTTAAGGAATTTCTATTTTGTAGGTGGAAAGGGAAGTAGAGGACTAGCTTCAGGGGGAACTATAATTACAGTATGTGGAATGTTGTACATGTCAGGGAGAAGAGACAGAGTAAATTATCTGGTAGATCTTCCTATTTTCAACAGTCAGTTTTTACTACAACTTAAAGAGACACCAGAAAAAAGCATGTCATGTAATAGGATCTCTTGGTAAATATCACACAGTAAAAATAAATGAGTATAAACTTTGAGAAGCAGCTGTAGTGTAGTAAGAGAGAAAGCTGAACCAGTCAAGAACTGAATTCAAATCCTGCCTCTGATACATAATAGCTTTGGACCCTGGCTGAGTTATTCCCTGTGCCTCAGACAACTCTCTGACTGTACATTTCAGAACAGATATAGATATGCATAGGTAGAAGGAGTTTCCACACTGGGAGATCCATACATAAATCATAAAACTAAAAAAAAAAGTACTAAAAAAAAACCCCAGCAGAAGAGATAAAAAGAGACTTATCTTCAGTAATTACAAAATTTCTTTCTTATTGGAAATGTATTTCCTGTTAAATTAGTTTTCTTGCCAGCACTGTTTTTCTATGAGGGAGAACATTTGTTCTTTCCTTAGGAAAACCATTCATTTTGTTCTATGTTTTCACCTTCTGTGAGATGGGTTTGGGCCAGATTTTCATCTGGAATGTCAAAGAGAGGGAAAGATTCCCTCCCCTCTCTTCTGTCAACCCTAGAGAAAAACTGCTACCTTATTTCTTTTTTCAGCTTTTGCTCCCAGGAATGGTGAACTAGATATATTGATTATTGTATCCCACTCAGCTCTCTAGGACTCTATGTAGCAGAAAAATATCTTTTTTTAAATTTTATATTTATTTTTAGTTTACAACATTCATTTCCACAAGATTTTGAGTTACAAATTTTTTCCCCATCTTCCCCTACCCACCACCCCAAAACAGCAATCCCAGTGAATACCACCTCCCCCAATCTGCTCTCTCCTATAATCTCCCCCATCCCTTCTCCGACTTCCCAGTAGGGCAAGATGGATCTCCATACCCCAGTGCCTGTATATCTTATTTCCCAGTTGCATGAAAATAATAATAATAATAATAATAATTTTTAACATTTGATTTTAAAACTTGAATTCCAGATTATTTCCCTTCTTCCCTCATTACCCACCCTTACTGGGAAGATAAGCAATTCGATATAGATTGTACATGTGTAGCTATGCAAAACATTTCCATAGTGGATATATTGTGAAAGACTAACTATATTTCCCTCCATCCTATCCCACCCCCCCACTTGTTCTATTTTCTACTTTGACCCTGACTCTTTTCAAAAGTGTGTGCTTCTAACTACCCTCTCCCCCAATCTGCCCTCCTTTCTATCATCCCTCCTCTTATCCCCTTCCCCCTACTTTCCTGTAGGGTAAGATACTCAACTTAGTGTGCATGTTATTCCCTCCTTAAGCCAAATTCAATGACAGTGAGGTTCACCCATTCTCTTTGGCCTTCCTGTTCTTCACCTCCATTATAACAGTTTTCTCTTGCCTCTTTTATATGAGACAATTTACCCTATTCTGTCTCTTCCCATCTCCTCTCATTATATTCCTCTCTCACTTCTTATTTTAATTTTTTTAAATATCATCCCTTCCTAAAATATCATTCCCATTCAGTTGATCCTGTGCCCTCTGTCTATGTATACCTGTACACCTATATACACACACTCACATATGTATTCATACATACATATACTCTCCTTTATAGACATATATACATATACACATTTATATTCTAGCAGGGAAGATCTTGAACTGATTTGGCAGAGGGATTTCCTTATTAGAAGAGGTCCCTCCCACACACACACACAAAATAGCAGGGGTGGGGTGAGATGGATAGGGGAGAAAGTTGGTGGTAAGGGGTGTATTCACTGGAGTGAGTATAATAAAATTTATCCTTTCATTCCACACAGAATTGTTGCAAAGACCAAATGAGATAATAGTTATGAAAATACTTTGGAGGCTGAAAAGTAATACAGAGAGAATATTGGTGGTAATAGAATTGTAAGGAATTAGGCTCTGAATTAGTGAAAACTCTGAATTGTAGGATATTTAAAATTAATATACCAGCTATACCAACAGTATCAACCTCAAATAGAAAGTCACTAATCCATACATATGGACCTCTGCCGGCCACCTATTGACTTAGTTTTAATATGTGATGTTATCCATGTTTTATTGTGTTATTTATTTTGTTAAAAATATTTCCCAATTGCATTTTAATCTGGTTTAGTTGTGCTTGTGAGTATTATGGGGCACATGTGGCCAGCATGTTTGACATCTCTGAGGTATACTGTTATAATTCAGGTATACAGCACATTTTCCATTTACCCACAGGGTTTTGTAAAATATAAAAGCATTGCTTGGCCTCTTTAAAGCATAGATAAGACTTATTTGCATAATGCAGCATGGGAAAGTTCTTTTTTAATGAAAGGTTTGTTTTCTTAAATAGGTTAAGTAGGCCCCCTGAAACCTCATTTATCCTTTACTCTGCTAATTTACTTGGCAAGTCCTTACTAGATTATATAAATGTTGAATGAATAGAAATTTTGAATTAATGGAGTCCAAATTAATGAGTACAATAATAATAACAATAATAATCCACATTTACATGGGCTTACAAGGTTGGTTTGTAAATTGATTTATTATAAAATAAACATAAATCTTTTGTGCAGTACTATGGTTTAATCTTTGGATCAGAAAACATTTGAATTGGAAGCAATCAACTGGTCTAAAGCCTTCATTTTATCAATGATGCAATTGAGCTACTGAGAGGTGAAGGGATACAAAGGATAGAGCAAGGTTAGAACTGAGGTGACCCAAATTTTGTTCCTTTAACATTAAATCAGTTACTAAATAAACATTTATCAAATAAATCATATCATTAGTCTGATGATAGGTCCTGTGCAGGATACAAAAAAAATTAAACATCAACATAAGTCCCTGCCCTCAAAACCCACAAAATAGGATCCATCTGGGAAAATAATGGCGTATACTAACTCACAGTGAAAGGTACAACATGCCATGTGCCAATGAGCCATTATTATCGTACTATAAATGCTATGAGAATTCAGAGGGAAAAATCACTTCCTAGATATGAACAGTAGATGTTACTGGTCACCACACAGTGCCTAGCTCTAAGCTCAGGAATACTTACATCTATATTTCAATGGATCTGTGATCTCATCTGTACAGAAATTACCTCCACAGGTACAGATAGCAACCTAGCCAGCCTAACCATTCTTTGCAACTCTGCTCCATATTGTTCTATAGGTCCTCCTCAAGGTATCTATCTACCCAGTGAGCTGCAAATCTTCCTTGAGTTCTTTTTACAATTCAAAGTTTCTAACAGAGTATTCAGGGGTGGCTAGATGGTGCAGTGAATAGAGCACCAGCCCTGGAGTCAGGAGAATCTGAGTTCAAGTCTGGCCTCAGACACTTTACATGGCCTCAGACACTTAATACTTCCTAGCCTTGTGACCTTGGGCAAGTCACTTAACCCCAATTGCCCTGCCTTCCCCCCTCTAGAAAGCTAAATAAGTAAATAAAAGAATATTCAGCTTGTCCATCCATATTTTCTTCCCTTATACCATGGGGCCAATTTCTCCATTTTTCTAATCATACATTTTTAAATGATATCCTTTAATCCATGTCATGAGTGCACCCTATTATTGGCTGCAGGTTATTTTTGTCCATTATCTGTCTTTCCACAAAGAGCCATCCCTATGTCTCATTGTGGGGCCCTAAAGATTATACCATTGGAGTATAAGGTTTGTTAGCTTTTACTATAATAGAAAATATTTGGGAGGTCTGATAATAAAGGGAGTGTCATCTCTAAGGACCAACATAGCAAAGAGAAGAGAGCCATATTACCAAATAGTTTAGCTATTAGATGATGAATTATTTAGTTATGGCAACCAGTTCTAGGCATCTCCTTCCACAACAATGGAAATAGAGTGGCAAAAAAAGAGATGGGGGTAAATGGTGTGAGAATCACAATCTTTACATTGATAAGAAATATTAGCTTAACCATAGGTACACTATTTTTGAGATCTTTGTCTAATGACTAAGGAACATTACATTGACAGAACTAAACACTGTTGATATTTATTCTGATGATAAGCAACACCAGAGGAAAGAAGGAAATTGTGGTTAAATGCAAGGGAGGCATCATCAAAGAGTTGTTGTGGTTGTGTGCATCCTTTTCAAAGAGGACCATGACATCAGGGAGATGATGCCATGACTTGCAGTTGACTTGATTTGGGGGAGGGAGGGCTGTGCAAGGTCACCGGCCTCACTTTCTCCTCCAGAGCCATCTGGGTCCAGTGGCCTGATATTCATCAGGACAGCTGGAGATGGCCCAGGATATAATGGGAAAGAACATTGGCTTATAAGTCAGGGGATCTAGGTTCAAATCTCATTTCTGACACTACCTTTGTGACTTTGGGCAGGTCACTTAACCTCCTTAGGCCTCTGTTTCCTCACTGTAAAATGAAGAGGTTGGACTAGATGCACTTTGATGTACCTTCCAGTGCTAGCTTTAAGAGCCTATGAAAGGATGTTTCACAGATTCTCTTGGAGGAAGCAAACAAAAGAATAGGGTTACAGATTTAGAGCTGGAAGGCATAATAGAAATCATTTAGTTCAGACCCCTATTTTTATAGAAGGGGAAACTACAGCCAAGACTTATGTCTAAGGTCACATAAATATGAGTCACATAAGGTCAATTTACCAGCCTAGGTCAACTGACTCCAAATCCTTCACACTTTCTACTTTGCCACTGTCCCACAAGTTGGTAAATTTGTTTTTTTTGTGTGCTCCAAGGAAATATGCAATAAATATAGTATTAGGGGCTCTTGTTCATCCTGTCTTACAGGGCTTCTGAAGAGTATAAGTAAAAATTCCCCAGTGAAGATATTGCAGCTAGATATTGCAGAAGATAAAGAGGTGCAAAAATGTTATGAAAAACATGATAATATTTTTCAGATGAAGTCATTACAAACTCTGAGAATAATGAAAAAAGTGAGGGAGTAATGTGGAGCAAATTAAGAAAAAATATACTGCAACCTTAGTATCCATTAATATTCTTGGTTTTTGACATTGATGGTGTTCTTCTCAGCCACATCCAAGACTTCAGCAAGTCCCGAGGAGGGGCCAAGATCAATTTTTTTTAGATGTGTCAGTATTTGTTTTCTCCTTTAAAATCATACTCTAATGAAAAAGAAAAGAAAAGAAAAAGGAATAAATCCAGTGAAAATTTTCAAACAATGCCTGCTCAATCAGCTAAAAGCAGAAGATGGTTGCCAACCTTTGCTAGTTTATTGCCACTGACAATAATATCTGACAGAAATTGTATTTTGTGACACTGGGAAAGTAATCTTTCAGAGCCATTGGCAGTTCAGTAAGACTATCTGGTGCAAAGCAGGTACCTTGGTAGGAGATTCCTCACTGGGCATTCTTGTGATAAAATCACAGGTCCAGTCACCTCCAAAACAACCTTCAACACCTCTACCTCCCCCCCATCACCACCACCACCATCACTACCAGCAGCAGCAGCAGCACCACCACCACCATCACCACCACCACCACCACCTCCACCACCACCACCACCATCACTACCAACAGCAGCAGCAGCAGAACCACCACCAACATCACCACCACCATAACTACCACCATCACCACTACCACCACCCCACCAGCACCACTACCACCACCACCAGCAACACAACTACTACCTGAAATCCTACTCTGGTACCTAATTGATAATATTATTATGGAGATGACACTAGGTAATCAAGGCTATTCCATTAGAACATAAGCTGTACCATATTCTGCCAAGATGGATTAGTTGATGACTTTTTTTTCAATAGGAGAAATAGGACTTTAATAAACAAAACCCACCCCCAAAGCCATGATAATTTAATAGTTATCATACCAAAAGAGGGTAGAAGGGCAAGGTCTGACCCGAGGACTCTGGGCAGGAGGCCATGGGAAGGGGAAGGAGAGTTATATCTTTTTTAAAAATTTATTTGTTTTCAATTTCCAACATTCACTTCCACAAGATCTTGAATTCCAAATTTTCTCTCCATTTCTCCCCTCCTCCCACTCCAGCACAGTGTACATTCTGATTACCCCTTCTTCCAATCTGCCCTCATTTCTATTACAGTCACCCTCTTCTCCTATCCCCTTCCCTTCTATTTTCCTGTAGGGAAATAGAGATTTATATACTCCTTTGCCTATATATCTCATTTACCAGTTGCATATAAAAACAATTTTTAACATTCATTTTTAAAACTTTGGGTTCCACATTGTCTCCCTTCCTCCTTCACTACACATCCTCATTGAGAAAGAAAGCAATTCAATATAGGTAATACATGTGCAGTCATGCAAAACACTTCTATAACAGTCATGTTGTAAAAGACTATATTTCTCTCCATCTTGTCCCACCCTCAATTTATTTTATTCTCTCCTTTGACCTGTCGCTCCTCAAAAGTGCTTGCTTCCTATTACCCCATTCCACAATCTGCTGTCCCTTCTATTATCCCACCTCTCTTATCCCCTTCCACCACTGCTTTCCTGGAGGGCAAGATAGATTTCCACACCCAGTTGAGTGTGTGTGTGTTTCTCCCTCCTTAACCCAAATCCAATGACAGCATGCCACACTCATTCCCTCTCACATACCCCCTCTTCCCCTCCATTGTAAAAACTCTTTCTTGCCTCCTTTATGTGAGATGATCTTTCTCCCAGGGCATTCCTTTCAACCCTTAATTTTATTTTTTAGATATCAACCTTTCATATTCAACTCATCTTGTGCCTTCTGTATAGAGAAAGGTCTCAGAGTTACAATTATCATCTTTCCATGTAGGAGTGTAAACAAATAAGTCCCTTATGGTTTCTCTTTCCTGTTTACCTTTTCATACTTCTCTTGATTCTTATATTTGAAAGCCAAATTTATCTATTCAGTTCTTGCCTTTTCAACAAGAATGCTTGGAAGTCCTCTATTTCCTTGAAATTCCATTTTTCCCCCTTAAGTATTATACTCAGATTTGCTGGGTAGGTGATTCTTGGTTTTAATTTTAGCCCCTTTTACCTCTGGAATATCGTATTTCAAGCCCTCTGAGCCCTAAGTTTAGAAGATGTTAAATCTTCTGTTATCCTGATTGCGTTTCCACAAACTTGAATTATTTCTTTCTGACTGCTTGCAATATTTTCTCCTTGACATGATGACTATGGAATTTGTCTACTATATTCCTAGGAGTTTTCCTTTTGGGATCTCTTTCAGGAGATGATCAGTGGATTCTTTCCATTTCTATTTTACCCTCTGGTTCTAGAATAGCAAGTTAGTTTTTCTTGATAATTTCTTGGAAGATGTCTAGGCTTTTTTTTTATCATGGCTATCAGTAGACAAATAATTTTAAAATTATCTCTCTTGGATCTATTTTCCCAGGTAAGTTGTTTGTCCACTGAGATAGTTTACATTGTCTTCTCTTTTATTCATTCTTTTGGTTTTGTGCAATAATTTCCTGATTTTTTGTAAAGTCATTGGCTTCTGTTTGCTCCATTCTAATTTCTAAGGAATTATTTTCTTTGGTGAGCTTTTGAACCTCCTTTTCCATTTGGTCAATTCTGCTTTTAAAGTATTCTCCTCATTTGGAGCATGAGTTTCAGTCTGTCATTTTGGACCTCTTTTGCTATTTGGGTTAGTTGATTTTTAAGTTGTTATTTTCTTCAGCATTTTGGGGGGCTCCTTTTAGTAGGCTGTTGACTATTTTTTTATGATTTTCTTGCATCACTCCCATTTCTCTTCTCAATTTTTCCTCTATTTCTCTTACCTGATTTTCAAAATGCTTTTTGAGCTCTTGCATGACCTGAGACCAAATCATATTTTTCTTGGAAGCCTTGGATGGTGGAGCTTTAACTTCATTGTCTTCTTCTGGGTGTATGTTTTGGTCCTTCTTATCACCAAGGACATAAGAAAATACCTTTTCACCAAGAAAGTAAGCTCTTACTGTTTGATTTTTTCTTGTTTTCTCAATAGTCAATTACTTGACTTTTGAGCTCTCTGTTAAGTGGAAAGTGTACTGCTCCAAGTTTCAGGGGTTTTGTGCAGCTGTTTTCAAAGATATTTCTAAGGACCTGTAAATTTTCAGTTCTTCCAGGGTGGTATGATCAAAGGAGAGGTGTTCCCTCTTCTCTTGGTCTGTGCTCTGCTCTGTGAGCAACCAAAAGCACTCTTTTCTGCCTTGGAGCTATAAGGAGGAATCCCTATCCACTACTGCCACAGGCTCTGCCACACCAGTGTTCCTCCTCACCCTAGGACCGCCACCAGCAGTGGCTGCCATCATCATGGGGCTGGGACTGGGACTGAGGTTGGGCCACCCTCCTCTCTCACCCAGATGACAGACCTTTCCCACTGACCTTTGGAGTTGCCTCTGGAATTTGTGGGTTGAGAAGTCTGGAAATCTCTGCAGCTACCAGTGATTCTGTGCCATGAGGCCTGCTCCTGCCCCATCTGTGGCAGTGTGGCCCACAATGGGCTGCACCCCACTCTGAGCCTCGTGTCATAGACTTTCCCTGTAGGCCCTCCAGTTTATTTTAGGCTGGAATTTTGTTTCAGTCTCTCATTCCGTGGCTTCTGCTGCTCTAGAATTTGCTTAGAGTCATTTTTAACAGGTATTTTGAGGGATTTTGGGGAGATCTCAAGCAGGTCCCTGTTTTTACTCTGCTATCTTGGTTCCTCCCCCCTCATTCTATCTTCTTGTCCCTCCACCCTCATCCTAGGTTTGAGGGGCTCATGAGTATGTCCATTGGCTGAGAATCTTTGTGTTTTACCCCAAGGCTACAGAGAGAGCATGTGATACCGCCCCCCCACATTCAACACTTCCCAGTTCCCTCTCCCCAGGCTTGTATGTGTCTCAGGTAGAATCTATACTTGTTATTTTTGCCCAGTAGTTAAACATCCTGTCCCACACACCCCTTCCTGATTTCAACACTAGCACTATGGGTTAGACTTGGGGCAGGAAAGAGAGGTAGGTATGACAAATACTTAGAGAAAGAGTCAACCAAAATCCAATGAATTATGCTCACTTCTCTTTACTTTCTATGACTGAGAACAAGGGTCATGGCAGTGGGCGGAGGGTGGTGTTGGAAGAATTAAGAGAAATGGTATATCTTCTCTTCCCTCTAACACACCTGCACATGGGAATGGTAATGTTTGCAGCATCAGTGGTCATGCAGGTCATGAGGGGAGAGGAGCAAACACACAGAGACATCCACAGTAGGCATCACACAATGGACACTTTCACACGCTTCTACATTCACAGATACACATGGGGAAAGACCCAGGCTTCCATTTCTTCCCTCTTCTCTGTCTTACTTGGTGTATCAGCAAGCACCCCAAGTGTCCTCAGGGTGTCTGCCACCACAGGTTGTTAGATCTGCTTTGTTAAAGGAAAGCAACTCAAAATGGGTTAACAAGCTTACTTTAATCAGTCAAACATATGTATCGTTTACCTAGTTCAGGGGAAAGAGGTCAGCACCCCAAACTTCAGAATATACAGACAGAATTATCAAGACAGAAACAGATCAAGTAGACAGATTTCCAAACCGTCCAACCATTATATCCATACCAAACAACATCTGGGTTTCAAAGCCGGGGGGCTCTGGACAACGGCTTTCCAGAGTTTTATCTGATCAAATCACAGAACATTTCTCAAAGTGAGCCCCAAAACAAAGCTACACATCAGGGCTTAATATAGCCTTTTCCTGGCTCAGAGAATGTAACAACCTTATTGAATCACTGGCCAATCAAGAAGTATCTACTGAAAAACAAGCCTCCTACTCCAGGCTCCAGGTGCACTTTAGCCTAGGGGCAGGGAAGATCTTAAAAATTTACATTCCCATTACACTTGGCTCTCAGGAAGTCTTGCCTGTCATTCAAGGAGCAGCTTAGCTATGCTTATGTCTTGAAGGTGGTGAGAGTCTAGGTTATAACATTTGGATAACAAGAAAATTCTATGACAAATTTCTTTCAAGTGAATGATCAGTCCTTTCACCTTTGAGATTTATTATAGAGTCAAAATATTATGCTCCCCTGAGCATGGCAATTACACAATGCATACACTTACATGTCCTTGGTCCCAGTTTTATTCAATAATATCCATAATTATGGATAGTCCACACCTGGTCACTTCTGGTAGGCTCATAGGACAAGACCTGAAAAGAAACCTCAGAGGCCTCTGAGTCCCATTCCCTCATTTTACAGATGAGGAGACTGGGGTTCAGTGGCTTGTACAAGGTCACATAGGTACTAAGTATCTATCCATTTATTATTATGAAAAGAAAATTAGAAGGTATCTCAAATGTCTTTTCAGTATTGCAGATGAGAAAACTAAAATCTATGGATATAACTTGCCCAAGGTCACATAGGGAGTAGTCATGAGAGGCAGGATTATGAGTCTAAATCCTCTGGCTTCAGAGCCAATGGTCTTTCCACTATACCATATTTCCTCTCTAAGAAGGTCTGTTTAGTTCCCTGAGTGGGTGGGATGGTGAGAGAGGGCATATCCTAGGGCTGATAGTGATACAGGGACAGAGAGTATGTCAGCTGGTTCAGACTATAGTTTTATATTTGAGAGGGTTTTTTTTTTGCGTCTGTAGTTAGTCTTTTCCTCTTTTTTTTTCCAAACTCCATTTCAAGATCTTGTTTCAATGCTTCAGAGCATCAGGATGGAATGAGAGGGTGAAAGGAGGCTGAGTCAAGAAGTTGTTAGTCTTATATGTTATCACATACAGAACACACACATGTACTAGAGGGCCTAGTTCACAGGGTCTCTTATTTTATATAGACATAGAGCTCTACAGGATGGGGACATTTACATAATTCAGGAGATAGAATCCCTTGGTAGGGGTGTGATTATACAAATGATCAAAGCTTACATCTCACATAATCATTCTTAGAGAAATAGTTTCGCCTCCAATAGAGTGAGACTCACCATCAGAAGGACATCAGCTGGTGAATCTTTAGCCACAGTAATTTATGAAGGCTGTCTCTCATTTAGCACAATGTCTGGCACATGGTAATGGTTTCATCAATGCTTCGTACCTTGCCTACTAAAGTATAAGAGAAGATTTTGTGAATGATTAGGATGAGAGAATAGATGATCTGATGAGGTAATGAATTCTAGAAGCATTGAAGTAATAACAATAATGAAAATAATTGGCAGCATGGTTCAGTGGCTAGAAATCTGGCCTCAGGGCAGAAAGACCTGGGCTTAAGTCTCACCTCTGACACAAAGTGACAGTGTGACTCTGGGGCAAGTCCCTTAGACCTCTTAGTGCCACCCCAAACATCTCTCAAAGACGATTACATAGAGAGAAGGATTGCTTAATATTAGTAGAGAAATTTCTTCCCTAGGAGTTTGCTATACTAATGAAATCACATGTCAAAAAGTAATAACAATGGATCACATTTATCTAATATTTTTTATCAGAGAGAAGTTCCAACACCAGCACTCTCTCAATTCAAGTTTGGCATTGATATGGAAGGAGGCACTCACAAGTCATTGAACATTTAACACAAGGAGGTTTATATTGGCCTAACACCAGAAGGGTATGCAACAAGAATTCAGCAGGATTTAGTTTTTCTGGATGTGGGCCCCCACATTTTCATATGGAAATGTATCTTGTCAGCAGGGTGGTTCAAGGGCCTTTCAGAAATCCCCCAAGTCCCAGAGGCCTAGATT
Source organism: Petaurus breviceps papuanus (assembly GCF_028583685.1). Taxonomy (NCBI): domain Eukaryota; kingdom Metazoa; phylum Chordata; class Mammalia; order Diprotodontia; family Petauridae; genus Petaurus; species Petaurus breviceps. The sequence goes on from NW_027187277.1 coordinate 247,405, forward strand.
TCACTTGGCTGAACCTTCTTATACTATTAGATGACCAGGAAGCTGTAGCAGGGAAGCTGGGGCCAATCAGGTCATATTGGCTGGCTCAGAGAAAGGAAGTTGTAGTTAGGGAGGAAAGATGGGGTTAATCACATATGTCAGTCAGGTTCCTGGTGCAACTTATCTTATTTTTGGTAAGCCCTCCCCATATTGTGTGGATGAGTGGCAAGGAACTGCATCAGGGAAATGCTAGTCCTATTACAGCTTTTTAGTTATGAACAACTTTGAAAGATGAGATTTCTGATCAACGTAATGACCAAACACCAATCCAAACGATCAATGATAAAGCATGCTCCTGAAAAAGAGGTGATGCATGTGTATGTGTGTACACACACACACAATCTCATATATGTACATATACATGCATATATAAAGTGTGTGTATATATGTCTCACTTCTCTGTCTCATAAATATAATCTATATATTGAGTGTACACACACACAATATATTTTACAGCTCACTAAGATTATTCAGGATACTAATAGTAAACCAGATTATGTAGAAAAATCATTGTCAGGACTATAGAAAACCACCCTTGTAGCTGCAGGTGATCTGTGACTTCTTACTTCACAGTATGACTAATGTGTTCTACCCCACATCAGAGCCTATAGCTTTTCTGTAGGTGGTCATCTTATTTTTGGTCTTTTTCATTGACTAGGAGAGCCCCAGGAAGGCAGGCAACTCAGTTTAATTCTTCAAGGCTTTGACTGCAATATTAAGGGTGCTCAGTCCATTGACAGAGATCACAGTCCAGTCCCTCTTCAATTTAGTAGCTGATTTTATTTGGATTGGTTACTGTGGGTGAAAGTTTCATTACCCTGCAGCTGACCTGGTAATGAGCTTTTCTGAACTCAGTAGTCTGGTCTTCAGACCACAGACATGCAGTCCAGTGCTAGGCCCTTACTCAAAACTTTCACAGCTTGTTATGACTTGTAACTCACTGATATGGATTTTGTTAATTCATGAAAGGAAGGAAAAAAGCATTTACTAAGTGCCTACTCTGTCAAGCACTCTAAAAATAGTATCTTATCCTCACAGCAATCCTAAGAGATGCTATTTTTAGCTCCACTTTATAGTTGAGGGAACTGAACCAGACAGCAGATAAATGACTTACCCAGAGTCACACAGCTAGTAGTGTCTGAGGGCAAATTTGAACTCATGTTTTCCTGATTCCAGGCCCAGTACTCCTCACCATGTAGCTGCCTGATGGGAATATCCACTGTATCATGAGGTATTAGGATAGGAAGATTAGGGAGACCACAGGGTAATATGACTGATAAAAAACTCATGCAATAATGGGTTATGTTAATTGAAAGGTGGCACCCAGAACATACAAGGTTCTTTATGTCTGTCTGATTGCAACATCAAGCAGTCAATCAGTTAATAAGTATTTATTAAAGCACCCCACTATGTCATCCCACTATCCCATAGTGACTACCTCACTTGAAAAATGAGACAGTGACAAACTGGCACTTCTCAACAAGTTGAATTGTAAACAAATGAACTGGGTGCCAAAGGATGCCGACCTGTCTGGGAGATGTGAAACAAGATTCCTGCCTGTAATGGGAATGCAAATTTGGAAGATCTTCCCTGCCCTTAGGCTAA
>NW_027187277.1:249058-253295 GCF_028583685.1 Petaurus breviceps papuanus
TAATTATGCCTGTATACTTTGAGGTTCAGGGTGCTGACCTTTTCTCCTGAACAAGGTAAACGATATATGTCTGACTGATGAAAGTAAGCTTGTTAACCCATTTTGAGTTGCTTTCCTTTAACAAAGCAGATCCAAGAACCTGTATTGCTAGCAGCCACCCTGGGAACGCTGGGGTGCTTGCTGCTACAAAATGGAGTCACGAACAGGATCTGCAGAGTAAAAGGAAAGTATGGGGACTGGGATAATTGTTTGTTTCCCAGTTGTGGTAGCCGTGACTCTGTGGAGCCATGGACCAGGAGAGAAGAATGGCCTGCATGCGGACTTCGCTGAGCTGAGAGCGGGAATGGTGAGCTGCCTGCATCGGGACCTGGGCAGAAGCCAGGAGCGGCTGCCGCTTGCGGGAGGAGAAGGAGCCCAGGAGTTCGGGATTCAGCCACAGGAAAAGATAAGAACTGAGCAGCAAAGCAGGGGCACTGAATGTGTTTCCTGGCTGCATCCCACAGTTTGGGACCCAGGGGGAGGATGGACTTGTGACTATGGTGGGTGGGATGAGTGCCTTGGAATCCCCAGGGACCCCACCTTGTTGGTTTTGTTGCCCAGCCCCCTCTCTGTGCTTGGAAGCTGGGGCTGGAGCTGTGTGAGGGGAAGGACACTCCCTTCCCCCCAGAACTTTGTTTGAACTCTTGTTCTGAATTGAAGTGATAGTGCTGTGTACTTTGTGTTTGTTTGGGGCCCAGTGGCCACTTTGGTAACTTTAGTTCTGTACCTTGAAAATGTAACCTAAGAATGTACTTTGTGTTTGTTTAAGGGCCAGTGGCCACTTTGGTAACTTTAGTTCTGTACCTTGAAAATGTGACCTAAGAGATGTTTAGTGCGAATTCAAAAGTAAATTGTCTATGCTATGGGCATGAAAGATCTTGGGGCCGAATGTAATGGGAATGCAAATTTGGAAGATCTTCCCTGCCCTTAGGCTAAAATGCACCTGAAGCCTGGGGAGGAAGGCTTGTTTTTCAGTAGATACTTCTTGATTGGCCAGTGAGTCAATAAGGTTGTTACATTCTCTGAGCCAGGAGAAGGCTATATAAGCCCTGATGTGTAGCTTTGTTTTGGGACTCACTTTGAGAAGTGTTCTGTGATTTGATCTGAATTCTGGGAAGCCTTGTTGAGTCCCCCGGCTTTGAAAAACCCAGAATGTGGAAACCCCGATGTTGACTGGGTATGGATGTAATGGTTGGACAGTTTGGAAATCTGTCTACTTGATGTTTCTGTCTTGATAATTATGCCTGTATACTTTGAGGTTCAGGGTGCTGACCTTTTCTCCCCAAGGTAAACGATATATGTCTGACTGATGAAAGTAAGCTTGTTAACCCATTTTGAATTGCTTTCCTTTAACAAAGCAGATCCAAGAACCTGTGGTAGCTGCAAACCCTGAGGACGCTTGGGGTGCTTGCTGCTACACTGCCCCACAAAGAAGGTTGAACTAAGGAATCTCCAAAGTCCTTCTAATGTTATTAGTTATTTCTCATTCTAAGGCATGAGATATGGTGACAAAGTACATGGTTATTATCATGACACTATGCAAGTGATGTTGTCTGCAATTGCTTTTCCCCACTCCTGCTCTACCCCTAGGTCTGTTTCTATATGAAGGCTTCAGTCATGGGCTGTTGGTACCTGCTTTGTTCCCACACTATAGCTATCCTAGGTGTAATCCCTGTAGCCAGGTCCAGCAAAACATTTCAATCTTCAATGCTTGTCAGGATCCTCAAAGCTATTTTTACCTTTTGTCCTAATTTATTTGGTCACTTCTTTATCAAACAGTATGTCCATAAGGCCAAATGTGTATTTGAGGGGTATTTAAGGGCCTCTTCCTTTTGAGTCTTGTCTGATGATGACATCTGTTTTGGAAACCTCTTAATAATCATTCCCAGCAAGGTCCTGTCTCTTCAACTATCTGCTCAACCTCTCCAAGTGAATTGATGTATCCTTACCCTGGCTGTTGTGTAGACCAATTTTGAAATACACACGATGTTTTAAATTAGAATAACTGCCATTGCCAGTTTCCTTGGGCCCGTGTGTTCCCTCACATTTGTAATGCTTGGGATAAACGCATGCTGTTTCCATCCACAGCAGAAGCATTTTATCTTTGTGGCATTTCCCAGGCCAACATCTGGATGTACAGGCAGTGCAACGGATTCACTGTGATCTCCAGTTTGACAGGCTTTGCCTTGCCAGCTGGGGAGCCTGACCCCGCCCCCTGCCCTGCTTTCTCTGTTGGCCAGGTCACTTTTATATGACACAAATAGCTCAGGACTAGTTTTATGAAATTCATTCTCCCTCTCTCTCTCTCTCTCTCTCACAGACACACACACACACACACACACACACGCATACATATCTCTTTGCAGTTCGTACAGTAACAAACATTCCCTCATCCACAAGCATGCTAAGAGAGATAATATAAAGTTTTCTTTTACTGGAACTCCTGAGGGAATAGACCATTGAAAAATCTCATTTTGTCAAAGAAGTCACTGCCCCTTTGTGGGAATTATTCATGTGTTATAAGTGAGGTCTGTTATATTTATTATTAATCACCTCATTGTGGGAACAGCTTTGGAGAATTCATCTATCTGAATACACACACACACAAACACACACATGCACACACACATATACACATACATACATATATTTCTAATAATGCCAGTACTCAGAAGGCAATTTTTATCACCAGAGGCAAGTTTTACAAAACTTTTTATTAAAATTAGGGGTTTATATTTGTTGTTGTTCTGTTGTTTCAGTTGTGTTCAATTCTTTATGGCCCAATTCGAAATTTTCTTGGTAGAGATACTGGAGTGGTTTGCCATTTCCTTCTCCAGCTCATTTTACAGTTTAGGAAACTGCAACAAACAGAGTTAAGTGACTTGCCCAGGGTCACACAAACAAATGTCTAAGGTCAAATATGAACTCAGCTGTTCCTGACTCCAGACCCAGAACTCTATCCTCTGTGTCATCTAGTTTTACAAAACTTGACCTTTGGTGATGGAAATTGCCATCTGAGTACTGGAATTATTAGAAATATATATGATGGCAGCAGTGCAAGTAATCTATTAATGATATTAATATGAGTGATATCATAGTTAATGATGATTAAAAATTCCTGATGCTGAGAAAAATAAATATGAAGAAGGACAGCCCAGTAGATTAAAAACTTTAATTATGTAAAGTAAGGGCAAAAGCGAACAAAATATTTCTATGGATATAGCACTAACCTTAGATTTTGCATCATCAGTATTAAGGAAACTGGGTGAGGACAAACAAATTTTTTTTTCTTCCCTTTTTTCCCCTTTTCTTACTGCTTTGTGTACTCATGCAATGAAATAAAGAAATCCATGAAAATAAGTTTTTCTTCTAGGTGTCCTTGCCCTCCTGAAGCACTTGGTCATACCGTGGGAGTATACGGCTGTTTGGTTCATTTTTATCAGCTCCCAGAGAACTAGCATCAAATGAGACCTCAATGTGCCCATCTATTTTCTCCAGTGAATGAGAGAGGCTGAGTAAGGTGGGAACCCAGCACTGGCCTCAGAGTCAGGATTATGTGGGTTCCAGCTCTGCTTCTTCCACGTAGCCTTTGTATGACCCTGGGCTGGGAAATTATGCTGTTATTGCCCCCATGGGACTCTGATGCTATCAGGTTCCCAAAGCTGCTGATCAGCTTTAGAAAGACTTTCCTCACTGGGAAGCTCCCTACGTTGATAAAATCATTGATGGACAAAACAAAGCAACGGGAGTGCTGGGGGAGCCCTCACATTTTCACCCCTGAGATTAGGGAGGTATCTATATAGGTGAGACACTAGAAGAGTATAAGTGTGCCAACTATCTGGGATGCTGGAGCTGTTACCACACAACAATGATGGGGTTATAGGGCCATGAAATTTCCATGTTGGAAGACATGTTAGTCATGAACTAAAACGATAATCACCTAGGCCTTTAAACTCTTCCTGTCTTTGCCCTTTTCTACCTTTCTCTCTCCCTTCCTTCCTTCCTTCCTACCTTCCTTCCTTCCTTCCTTCCTTCCTTCCTTCCTTCCTTCCTTCCTTCCTTCCTTCCTTCCCTCCATCTCTCACTCCTTTCTTTCTCTTTCTTTCTTTCTTTCCTTCCTTCCTTCCTTCCTTCCTTCCTTCCTTCCTTCCTTCTTTCTTTCTTTCTTTCTTTCTTTCTTTCTTTCTTTCTTTCTTTC
>NW_027187277.1:253305-324568 GCF_028583685.1 Petaurus breviceps papuanus
TTTCTTTCTTTCTTTCTTTCTTTCTTTCTTTCTTTCTTTCTTTCTTTTTTTCTTTCTTTCTTTCTTTTCTTCCCCAAACTCACACAGCTAAGTAATTATCTCAAGTGTCTGAGGCCAGATTTGAACTCAGGTCCTCCTATTCCAGGGCCAGTGCTCTATTCACTGCAACACCTAGCCACCCCTACCTTCCTACCTTTCTTCCATGGTTATACTTCCTCTTCCCCCACAACTCAACCCCCATAGTCCGTAATCCAGTGACACTAGTTTCCTTGCACATGACAGTGCACTTCTTTTCTTGATGTCAAGCATTTTCACCCATGCTCTCCCATTTCTGTTGTGTTCTCTTTCTAGAATGTTCCCTAGCTTCCTTCCAGTTTTAGCTTAAGTCCTTCCACTATACCTCCAGTTTCCACTTGACATTCAGCGATAAAGAGTTCACTATATTGAGAGGTAGGTCACTCCACTTTTGGATAATTCTATTTCTCAGGAAGTTTTTCTTTGCATTGAACCCAAATATGATTCTGTGAAATGTCCTTCCATTGCTCCTAGTTCTACCCTCAGGTTCCAATTGAAAAAAAAAAATTATTATTGGCATATAATACTTGAATGACTTTCAAATACTTGAAGAAGAAGAATACCTAATATTTATATGGTGCCTACTTGGTTCTAGGTACTGTGCTAAGTGTTTTGAAATTATTATCTTATTTGATCCTCACAACAACCCTGGGAGGTAATTACTATTATTATCCCCACTTCACAGATGGGGAAAGTGAGACGAAGAGAGGTTAAGTGACTTGCCCAGGGTCATACAGGTAGTATAGTAATCTACATTTGAACTCAATTCTTCCTGACTCCAAGACTGACATTCTAGCCACCTAGTTGTCTCTCTGTTGTTTTTTTTTTTCTCCATGCTAAATGAAGTAACCATTTCTAAAGGGAAAAGTGTCAAGTCTTCTTATCCTGTTCAACTCACTTTTGGACATGCTCCAGCTTATCAAGATGGATATGTCATCTAGAATTGAATGCAATATTTCCGATGTGGTGGGCATGGAATGTAGTTCTCTAGGCTTGGTGTTATCCTGAACTCTTTTATCTTCTGACTTTTCTTCCATCTCAATTACCTGTTAACCATTTTTGTTCTATGCTTTCTACACTGAAGATCATTCTTCTTAGTAGAGAAAAAAGATGCAAAATAGGAATCGAGTAGTTCTACCTTCTCTCTGTTATTTACTATCATCACATTTATACATATCCTATCTTATTAGCACACTCATCTCTCCTTAGATCTTCTTCTTGCCCTCAATGTAGCTAAAAGATCCATTTTAATTGTTCTTCTTGTTCATTTTAAGGTTCATTTCATGCTGGAATTTAGTACCTGAGCCTTGCCATTCTTCAGTTTTCATCCTCAGTTACTTCACTGTGTTTATCTTCTGTATGAGGATTTTTAAGAAGGTGGCATAGTTGATAGTGAATGGCTTGGCATGGCAACTAGCACATTTGTTGTTTGGTTGTTTTAGTTGTGTCCAACTCTTAGTGACCCCATTTGGGATTTTCTCAGCAAAGATACTTTCTCTAACTGATTTTATAGATGAGGAACATAGATGAGGGTTTAATGACTTGCCGAGGATCCAACAGCTGGTAAGTGCCTGAGGCTGGATTTGAACTCAGGAAGATGAGCCTTCCTGACTCCTAGCCCAGTGCTCTACCTATTGCACAACTAGCTGCCCTGACTGGCACATAGTAGGAACTTAGTATATGTTTATCGACTGAGTCAAGTGAAATTGGACTATGTAAATATATAAAGTAATTTTTTAGACTTTAAAGCATAAAGACTAGCTGTAATTATTATTATTTAACTGACAATTTTCCTTTGCTTTCACATGGATCCACAGCTTCTTTTTCATCAAAGCTGTTTCTGGTTTTGTCATCAGAATTTCAATCTTAAGATACTATCATCCTTCATTTGTTGAATTTTAAGGATTGGAGTATTTTCCATATTTTGCTATACCTGCTCCCCCCCGCCTTACCTACAATGCTTTAAACTTTAAGGTAGCATTATTATTTCCTCTTGACATTCCTAAAATTTGTACTTCAGCAACCAGTACCTCCTTACTGATGAGAACCAGAACCTCATACAGAATAGCAGTTACCCTCATCTCTTCTCCTATCTCGTTTTTTAAAAATAAGTTTTTATTAATGCCTTCTGTATTCCCAGTAACCCTCTCCCTCCCCTTCCCCAAGTGTCACATCATGCAATAATTAATATTTTAAGAAGTTTAAAAAAATTAGGATGGGGTGGCTAGGTGGCACAGTGAATAGAGCACCAGCTCTGGAGTCAGGAAGACCTGAGTTTAAATCCGGCCTCAGACACTTGACACTTACTAGCTATATGACCTTGGGCAAGTCACTTAACCCCAATTATCCTGCATCCCCCTCCAAAAAAAAAAAGTCACACGCTACTCTTCCAGGCGACTAGGTGGCTCAGAGAATAGAGCACTGGCCCTGGAATCAGGAGCACCGGTGTTCAAATCTGGTCTCAGACACTTAACACACTTACTAGCCATGTGACTTTGGGCAAGTCACTTAACCCCAATTGCCCTCCAAAAAGCAAAAAAAATCAGGACAACCTATCAATACATTAAAAAAAGTCTGAAAACATATGCATTGTATAACACCTATATATCCATGTATAACCCCTCATCTTCATGGGGACATGGGGGTATTCTCTCATATTTCTTCATTTGAGTCATGTTTGATCTTTATAATTTTGTTGCATTCACTTTTTATTTTTCTTCTATTCTTTCCATTTACACTTTTGTAGTTCTTGTGTCTATAATTTTCTTGACTATACTTACTTCATTCTTTACCAATTTATGTAGACCACACATTCATCATTTCTAACATCATAATAATATTCCAATACATTCATGCACCACAATTTGGCACATGAAGCCATTCCCCAGTTGATGGGCATCTACATTTTCAATTCTTTGCAATCACAAAAAGTGTTGCTATAAATATTTTTATGTCTTTGGGAAATTTCATCTTATTGATTGCATCCTTGAGGGTATAAATCCAGTAATAGATTCTTGCATTCAAAATGTATGGACATTTTAGTCATTTTATAATTATTAATTGCTTCCCAAAATGATTGTACCATTTCATCAAAAAAATGTATTAGTATATCTATTATCCCACATCTTCAACATGGTCTATTGACACTTTTTCTCATCTTTACCAGTTTGCACAGTGTGAAGTGAACCTCAGGGATGTTTTGTCTTGCCTTTCCCTCATACTTCCTCTACCTTCTGAGGAATATGGAAATTAACTTCAAGGTAAGCCAATAACATATTAGTAAGTCAGTGTTTAGGAAAGGGAGTTTCAATGAATGTCTAGATAGTAGAACTTCTGTCTCACTGCCATACCATGTTTGCCTGTTGACTTTCTGATGTTTTGATAGTACATCATCCATTTCCTTTTTCTGACTAGCTGGACTATAGTACACAAAGATAGATTATTTAGGTTGACAATAAAAGAAAAAATCATTTTATAGCTATTTAAAATATATATATATGTACATATTTTTTCCTTCTGATAGATTGTAAGCTATTTGATGCAAAGAGATGTTTTTATTTGTAAATTTACTTAATTTTTAATTTATGAAACAAGCATTTCTATAACATAGTATAATAAAAAAAATTGCACATGAAAGTGCAAATCTATCATGTACAACTTGCTATTCCTTTTAAATATATAAAAAAATGTAAATTTCTTTTCTCTCTTTTTTCCCTCCCTCCCACCCCATCCTGGAGATGGATACTATTAGGCATAAATATGTAAAATTATTCTATGTATACTTCTATTCATCAACTCTTTCTCTGTCTGCAGATAGCATCTTCCTTCATATGTCCTTTATTTTTAATGTATGTATTTATGTATTTAATGTATGTATTAATGTATGTATTTATAATAGCCAAAATGACATAGTCATTCAAATTGTTCCTAAAACAATATTGCTGTTACTGTGGACAATGTTGTTTTGCTTCTGCTCACTTCACTCTTCACTATTTTGTGTATTTCCATGACTTTCTAAGATCATTGATCTCATCATTTCTTACATGGAAATTACATATATATATATATTTATATGTGTGTATAAATATGTACACCCACAAATACATTTACACACATACATGTATGTGTTTGGGTATTTGTACATGTGTATGTATATATATATATATACATACATGTGTGCATCTGCGTATAGGATAGGAAGTGGGAAGGTGGGGGAGAAGATAAGGTAATAGGGATAGGGTAAAAAGAGGGGGAGAAAGAAAATAGTGAGTAAAAATTAGATGGAGGGAAATTCATAAATAATAATTATAACTGATTGTGTGAATGGGGTATTTATAGCAGCTGTCTTTGCGGTGGCAAATAACATGGAAATTGCGGGGATCCCTATCAGGGAGGCATGACTGAACAAAATGAGGTGTATGGCTGTCATGAGGTATTTTTTTTTATTTTTTATTTCCCTATTGTCTCCCACAGTGCCTCATAAATACTTGTTAATTGATTCATGTTATCATTTCCATTTTTTCTCCATTGTTCTTCACCCAAATGCTATATACCATGGTTTTACTAATTGATTTAACTTGATATGAAAAATGAAAACTTAAAGAAGTCCTTCATATCAGGATTTTATACCTACTACTTTATAACATTTCTCTCTTTTTTTGTTATTTCCTTAAAGGCCATACTCAGTTGCCATACTCAATTGAATAATCCCATTTCCTCAGGTCAAATCTTGCTTCTTCCACTTACCACTTCTGTGACCTTGTATAAGTCACTAGATCTCCCTGAGCCTCAGTTTTCTTATCTGTAAAATGAAGAGGGCTGGAATAGATGGCCGCTGAGGTCCCTTACAGCTCTATAATCCTATATACAGGGCAAAACTTTATGTTTGACATGAGATAGATATAAAGTAAAAATTGAAGCAACCTGTTGACTCATGGATCTTTTATTCTTCTGTGGGTGGTGGAGGAAATGAGGCATGCATACACATAAGTATAATGCAATGTAAATTGAGAAGAGAGAAAATAGTAATAACTGAAGGTCTGGGTAAGGCTCCCCAAAGGAAGTGGCTCCTGAACTGAGTCATGTAAGAAAACAACAATTTTTGAGAGGCCAAAATGAAGAGAAATTATGGGTGAAAGGGATGACTCTTTTAAATGCACAGAAAAAAAGGGAATGCAGTGTCAGATTTGGTGAACAGCTAGGAATCTACCTTGACTAGAATGCAGGATTCATGAAGGAGGTTACTAGATCATGAAGGGTCTTAAATGACAGGATGAAGAATGTGAGAGAGACCCAGAATGTTTTGGAGCATGAGGGTAATGTGGTCTGACCTATACTTTGGAAAGATTTTTTGGATAGTTCTACGGGAGATGGATTGGGTCTAGGAAAGGTTAGAAATCTGGAGAACAATTAATAGGCTCTTATCAGAGGCTTGCCAGTTGACTAGACAAGAAAAGATGAATATGTGAGCAAGGAGGGTGAGTTGTGTGAGTGGAGAGGAAAGAATGATTACAAGAAGTGCTGTGGGAGCAGAGTCAAAAAGACTTGGCAACTGTGTGGGTGTGACGGTAAGGAAAGAAAACAGTCATGAGCCACATCCCAGAAAGGCTCAGTGGTACCTATAAGGTTGAATCCATAAAGAATGCAATATTCAATTTCATTTCCTAAAATAGAACTTCTACAGTAACAGTATTTTAAAAGACAAGAAGTATTTGTCTTTCTAAAAAATTGTACTCTGTACTTTCAAAAAAAAATATTTAAAAATAATTCACTTTAAAAAGAAAACAGAAGAAAGGAGAGCTGTACATAAAGATTCAGCTGCTCCACATAGTAGATGGTACCAGAAGAGAGCAAAACTATTTTCTTAATATCTAGTTTGTATTTTCCTTTTATTTTTTCCTATAAATAAAATTGCATTAAAATTTTGTGTGAACTGCTCTCCTTTTCCCCCTCCTCATTAAAGCTCCACTAATTCAGAGATAAAGGGTGCTACAACTGAGATGGAGAAAACTTGATAGAAATGGGAAGATATGACACCAACAATCCCAACCATTACTCTTCCAGTAGGATAAAGTTTGGTTATACTATTGGTAATGTGCTACCCTGTTTCTGGAGAGTAGTAATGGGATGAAGAAGACACACAAGGTAGTAATACCTATGAATAAAAGGAAAAGCCTGATGGCTAATAATAATGGACAGACTTCCAGTAGCTACTAAACTCCCAGTTATGGCTCCAAGTCACAGCAAAGGCTATGGTCTATGGAGATAGAAATAGAAAAATTGGGGGTAGAGACATGATGGCAGGATAGAAGCACAAACTTGGCATGGGCTCCAGCAGCCACAGGCTGGCTGCCTCAGGATATCCTGGCCTGAAGATTGTAGGGGAACCAAGCAACCATTCAGAGGATAATCACTCTTACTTTAACCTCCTTGGATCTGGATCATGGTCTTGGGTGGTGGTCCTCGAGTGTGTGACCAGTGAGCCAGAGCTTATGGGGGCTATAGAGAGGGTGCCCACCTAATAGTTCCTCAAAAACTCCAGAGATTTGGGACATAACTCTCTCCATTCTGGAAGCAGAGTTCTACTGTGGCAAAGAGTTCAAAAGTCAACTAATTGGCTGGCAATGTGAGCAAGCAATGAAAGCACAAACAGATCATAAAGCCTTTTTGAGGGGACAAAAAGGATCAAGGTATGGAGTGGGAAGAAGACAGCAAAGTCAGAACTCCTGCATCAAAAGTCTCCATGAAAAATATGAATTGGTTACAGGCCATGGAGGAGCTTAAGAAGGATTTTGAAAGTTGAGCAAGAGAAGTGGAGGAAATATTGGGAAGAGAAAAGAGAATGATGCAAGAAAATAATGAAAAGTGAGTCAACAGCCTGCTAAAGGAGACCCAAAAATACAATGAAGAAAATAACACCTTAAGAAGTAGACTAACTCGAATAGCAAAAGAGGCCCAAAAAGCCAATGAGGAGAAGAATGCCTTAAAAAGCTGAATTTGCCAGATGGAAAAATAATTTCAAAAGCTCACTGAAGAATTAGATTTCTTCAAATCAACTCCTTCAAATTAGATTAGATCAATTGGAAGCTAATGACTTTATGAGAAAATAAGATACTATTACACAGATCCAAACAAATGAAAAAAATACAAGGCAATATGAAATACCTCATTGGAAAAACCACTGATCTGGAAAATAGATCCAGGAGAGAAAATTTAATGTATGTGAGTGTGGGCATATGTATGTTCATATATACATAGACAGAGGGCACAGGGTGAGTTGAATATGAAGAGATGATATCTAAAAGATAAAATTAAGAGGTGAGAGAGGAATTTATTGGGAGAAAGAGAAAGGGAGAGATAGATTAGGGTAAATTATCTCATATAAAAGAGGCAAGAGAAAACTGTTACAATGGAGGGGAAGAGCAGGAAGGTGAAAGGGAATGGGACAACCTGATCTCATTGAATCTGGCTTAAGGAGGGTATACCATACACACTCAATTGGGTATCATACCCTACAGGAAAATAAGGGGTAGGGGATAAGAGGGGGCATGATAGAAGCTAGGCAGATGGGGTGAGAGGGTAGTTAGAAGCAAACACTTTTGAAAAGGGGCAGGATCAAAGCAGAAAATAGAATAAGTGGGGGGCGGGATAGGATGGAGGGAAATATAGTTAGTCTGTCACAGTATAACTACTGTGGAAATGATTTGGGAAAGTACACATGTACAACCTATATGGAATTGCTTATCTTCCAGTGAGGGTGAGTGAGGAGGGAAGAAGGGAAAAAATCTGGAACCCAAAGTTTTAAAAGCAAATGTTTAAAAAAATGCTTTTTACCTGCAACTGGGAAATAAGTTATACAGGTACTGGGGTATAGAAACCCATCTTGCCCTACTAGAAAGTTAAAGGGGTGAAGGAGGAGGATATAAGAGAGAACAGACTGGGGGAAGGGGTATTCAGTAGGCTTGCTATTTTGGGTGGGGGTTAGGGGAAAGATGGGAAGAAAAAAATTATAACTCAAAATCTTGTGGAAATGACTGTTGAAAACTAAAAATAAATTAAAAAAAGAAATAGAAAAAGTGGCACAAAGTTTTCCAGTGGTAGCAGTGACTAGATAATTATAGCATTAAATGATAAAATGGGAATCGTTACCTCACATCAGTTTGTAGGCTTTTAACTTATGTGTGTACATGTGTGATTAACAAAGTCAAAATGCTGCTCACATCAGTATGAGATTCGCTTAATAATCAGTGAGAGAAGAATAAGCAGATATTAGCAATAATCTTATTTTTTGATTTGTTGTTCTTTAGTTGTTCAGTTGTGTCTGACTCTTCTTGACCCTATGGACCAAAATATGCCAGGCCCAACTATTCTCTCTTGAAATCTAAGTTCATGTTTATTGTTTCCATCCACCTCATCCTCTGCTGTCCTCCTTTCCTTTTGACTTCAATGTTTCCCAACATCAGGGTCTTTTCCAAGTATGTGACTATCTTCTCATTGTGTGGTCGATGTATTTAAGCTTCAGCTTCAGAATTTGACCTTCCAGTGAATAGCCTCAATTAATTACTTATTATTTGGCAATAATTTTATTTATAAGTAAAACTCAGCTTGGTTAAGTTGCCAGTTTTATTCAGAGACTAAATAGGAAGAATCCACTCCATATTCAATATCCCCATGGATTAAACCTGTGCCAAATACAAAGCTAAGAAACCCTTCATGTATTTGGTGCCATTCACCCTCAAAATCTCTCTTTGGCATTTGACAAACTGAGTTTCTCCATCATAAAATTCTCAGCTGGGTTCTGCTTTGATTGTGTCACTTCAGGTTTATCTGACTTTTCCTTTCTCTCATGATTAATAGCTTCATTAGCATTGCTTTCTGTTAGTCCTTTGAAGAGGACAATGACATCAGGATGCCATGGCATGCAAGTGAACTGGATTTAAGTGAGGCAGGGCTGTATGAAGTCACCAGCCTCACTTTCTCTTCCAGAGTCATCTGGGTCCAACGTCAAGATATAGATCAGACAACTGGCAATGGCTGAGGATGCAATGAGGAACCTTCAAACTAAGGTCCTTAAGAGGTCTCAGTTTGACTGAGGCAAAGCCTATTCAGTCATTAAGGCTTAATAAGAAATGAGGCATTAGCATTGAATCACTTCTTTAACTACTCTCCAGTTTGCAATCTTGCTTTCTGTCAGAGCCAGACTTCTTCTGCAATCAGATTTGTCCTTTATTTTTTCTTTCCTCATGAAGATTTTGAACATTTTGAAAAAATGTTTCAAACACAGTGGTTTTCTAATAGATACATATTTTTAATTTCACAGTGGACCCCAAATTTGATCAACATTTTTGTGTACCAACACTTAAAATTTAGGTTAAAACAAACATATGAGTGCTTGCATGAGTAAATACATACATAATGCTAGTTGACATATATTACATGTTAAGATTTACGAAGGGGAAGTCAGGTGGCACAGCAGGTAGAACATCAAGCTTGAATTCAGGAAGACCTGAGTTCAAATCCAGCCTTAGACACTTGCTAGCTTTGTGACCCTGGGCCTGTTATTTAACCCTGTTTGCTTCAGTTTCCTCATCTATAAGCTAGAGAAGAAAATGGCAAACCACTCTAGTGTCTCTGCCAAGAAAACCTCAAGTAGGGTCATAAAGAGTCAGATAGGACTGAGCAAGAACCTAGCTTTACAAAGTATTTTTAGATAGGTTTCATTTTATTCTTACAATAATTCTATATTGGTTGATGACATTTTTATAGGAAACACGGATCAGATATTTTAAGTAACTTTCCTATAATCATACAGCTTGGTAAATATCAGGGATAGATCTAAGTCAAGATAACTATTGATTATTTTTTTCACAATAAAACTATAAACTATACGAGTGGTGTCAAACTCAAAGGCTATACACAAGGATCTCTGGAGTAACATACTGACTTAGAAAACCACAAGTTAACATTATCCACTTTTATTATATATTTTTGTTTTCTTAAATATTTCCCAATTACATTTCATCTGATTCAGGTTAAACTCTTTAGCATGGAAAGCCTTGTATTTGACATCTTTGAAATAGGCCTTAATTATCTAGTTTAGTTTAATAGTTAATTAAACTAAATTGTTGTTTCCCTTCAATTGCAAACATTAGCTTCTAGTCTTTCTTTAGACATATTTTTTTTTAAAATAATGGAATTGAAAGTGTGGTTGATGAGAACAAACCCCAAAATCTGAAATTGTTTTAGAAAGAAATTTATTAGGTCTTTTGGTGGAGGAGAGTGAGCTAGAAAGGATGTACAGCTTCCCCATTCCAGGCTCCGGAAGGTATATGTTATATGGGATTTAGACTACGCTCATTTGTACACAAGCCACATGTACACAGTTAAGTAATTTTGCTAAGAGGGCAACTTGAAAGCAAGGTAGCTTGAAAAAGATATTAGTAAATATAAACAATCAATAAAATTTGGACAAAGCCATAACACAAAGGAGCCCAAAACAATCTAAATGTGGGGATCTAAAACAAGAACAGACTGCCTGAATCTAGGATTCAGGGAACCCAAATTGCTTGTAGTTATCAAGGCAACATTTTGGGTTCAAATAACCTTTGGTTAAATTTAAACAGTGTCATAATTAGTAAGTTTTCTGAATAATATAATGAAACATTTTTTACAAAAGGGATGTTCCAATTCCCAAGTTGCTATGCTTCCCTACAAGATCCATGAGTATATGGTGACTATGTGTTTTCTATTTTTTAAAGTAATCTAATGGTTTCTATATACTTCCTAGATGCTGACACTGACTACATTGACTTAAAAATTGAATTTCTGCTTTTCCCTTGCTTCCCCCCTTTTGGAAAAGATCATTTCTGACATCTTGAGAGGATGTTGTTGGGCAAAAACCTTGGTGGTATTATGATTAAGACAGATTTCAAACAGATTATATGTGAGAAAGGCTCACCAATTCTTTTCTTACCACAATTCAAGGCACTTATTGAAGTATGTAACCAACATACTAGTTGATTGACTACTATTTGACTGTTGGTTGTATTAAAATATAAATTCTGTTAGGGAAGAGATTGATAATTATTCCCTTTGTATATCCCTGTAGCTCCCAGTTTTGTGTCTTTGGTATAATGATTGCTCAATAACTGCTTATTGAATAATAATGATGATGACAAGCTTCTATGTAGTACTTAGAGGTTTATAAAGCACTTTACAAATATTTCATTTTTCCCCACAGCAACCTCGAAAGACATGTACAATTACTGTCCCCATTTTGCATATGAGGAAATTGAGGCAGACAGTTTACGTGACTTGCCCTACTTCACACAGTTAGTAAGTGTTTGAGACCAGATTTGATGTTAGGTCTTCATGAACCAAGTCCAATGTTCTGTTCCCCGGGCCACCTAGTTGCCTTCTTTTCTATCTTCACTGTAATCCTCTTTCTCTGTTGTCTTTGTCTTCATTTTATCTTCATCCTTTTCTTCGGCATGATCTTCCTCATCCAGTGCATTTCATTTTCTTCCACATTTTCTTTTGTTCCTGTTACTCCTCTTTTTCTTCCTCTTCTTCTTCTTCCAAGGGGAAAGTCTAGGACCAAGGGTTGTAAACCCTTCTCTTATATAGACTTGTTTTATACCTATACTAATTTCACTTTCTCCAGTGTGTTTTTGAAGTCTCAAATGCTCTTTTTGTGGAGGCAAAGAATTGGAAATCAAGGGGATGCCCTTGAATTGGGGAATAGCTAAACAAGTTGTGGTATATGAATGTAATGGAGGAGCAAATGAGGAGCAGACAGATTTCATAATAACCTGAAAAGACATATAAACTAATGCTGAGTGAGGAGAGCAGAACCAGGAGAACATTGTACACAATTATGGACACATTGTATCTGTGATGACTAACTTTGATAGACTGGACTGTTCTCCACAACAAAAGTCTATAAGACAATTCCAAAAGATTTATATTGGAAAGGGCTTTCCACATCCAGAGAAAGAATTAGAGTCTGAATGCAGATTGAAGCAAAGTACTTGGTTTCTCTCTTTTTCATTTTGTTTTGTTTTGTTTCTTCTTTCTTGTTCATTCCATTGGTTATAATTCTTCTTTACAACTTGACTAATGTTTAATGTATATGTAGAACATATATTGGATTGCATGCCACCTTATGGGGAGAGTGGGAGGAGAAGAAGGGGGAGAAAATTTGGGACTCAAAAACTTGTGGAATTGAATGTTGTAAACTAAGAGTAAATAAATGTAAAAGAAGTCTCAAATGTTTGATTTTACTACCAACATTTTCTATGTACTGATATGATCTTAAGAATATAGTTTCTTAGGGATTTTTTCTCCTGCTTTCAAGTTACATACTTTTTGAAGATTGACTGAATCTAAAATTCTGGGAAATATGTCACTGATAATGGTCTACAGATTAGGAGCAACTTTTCCACCTAAATATATTTCCTCCCACTATGCTATTCCCAGCTGCCTTACAACAGAGTTTAGGAGATATATTTTCAGACCAAAGATTATTGAAGAGAAAGACCTTAGTCATTTATTTCTGAAGTATAAACCATAATTTATTTTAGAGATAGTCAATCTGAGAGACAAAAATATAACATTCTGGAAGTTTGTTTTTGTCTTTCTATGCATCATCTGAAATTTGGCTTCCAAGAATGGAGCTGTCCAGACTTCTTTTTGACAGTCTTCAAACACATAGAAAAATAACCACCATATAATAAAAATGATGAATTTTTATGTAGAGATTTTCAGTACAAGTATAATTTTTACCATTTTACATATTAGGAAAATTAGTCTCATAGAGGTTAATTGCATCATTTTTGCCACATATATGACAGATCTTTTATTGTAACTCAGGCCATGGATTCAAATATGTACAATGGGTTCCCACAATAGGTTCATATCTTTTTTCATATTAAACCATCTTCCCTCTAAAGGTGGAGCATTGATAGAAAGGACTAAGGCTGTTGCTCAATCCTTACACCTTCTAGCAATACCTTTGTGTCCCATTTCACCACCTTTTTTTGATGAATTTGAATGAAGAAAATGGGGTTGGGGCATTATACTTGTCTTTAAATATTTAAAGGGATGTCATATAAAGGGAGGATTAAACTAATTTTGTTTGGTGCCAGAAGGCAGAATCAGTAGTAATACTTAGAGGTTGCAAAGAAGCAAAAGTAGACTCTAGGTCAACAATAGGCAATTGAAATTGTCCAGAAGTGACTTGGGTAACATCAAGAGGTGATGGTTGAACATCCCTCTTTGGAGGTTTTAAGCAGAGACTGGACAACCATATTTTGAGTAAGTTATAGTGGGGATTCCTTTCATATATGGGTTGGATTAGATGGCTGCTGAGGTTCTTGTCTTTTTTTTTTTAATGCTTTATTAACTTCTGATTTACATCATTAATTTCCACCAGATTTTGAGTTACAAATTTTCTCCCTGTTTTCCCCCTACCCACTGCCACAAAATAGAAGTCCCACAGGATATCCTCTCCTCCAATATGCTTTCTCCCATATTTTCTCCCACACCCCTTTCAACTTTTTTTTTTAAAGCAATCAGGGTTAAGTAACTTGCTCAAGGTTACACGGCCAGTTATTTCTGGGTGTGGTACTGAGTATCTGAGCCCGGATTTGATCCAGGTCATCCCATCACTGGAGCCGGTGCTCTTACTCGCTGAGCCACCTGGCCACCCCTAAGCAATTGGGGTTAAGTAACTTGCTCAAGGTTACACAGCCAGGTGTTTCTGGGTGGGTGCTAAGTGTCTGAGCCTGGGATTCGATCTCCAGGTCTTCTCAACACTGGAGCCGGTGCTCTTACTCACTGTGCTACCTGGACGCCCCCAACCCCTTTCAACTTTTCCAGTGGATCTCTATGCCTCAATGACTGTATATCTTATTTCCCAATTTCATGTAAGATGGCAATAATAATAGTATATATATATATATATATATATATGTATATATATATATATACATACACACACACAAACACACACACACACATATTTGAATCTTTGATTTTAAAACTTTCAATTCCAGATTCATTCCCTTCCTTCCTTGTCACCCACCCTTGCTGGTAAGATAAGCAGTTCAGTATAGGTTGTACATGTGCGGCTAATGCAAAACAATAACATAGTAGATATATTGTAAAAGACTGACTATATTTCCCTCCCTCGTATCCCACCTCCCACTTGTTCTATTCTCTACTTTGATCCCGTCCCTTTACAAAAGTGGGTGCTTCCAACTTCCCTCCCCCCCCAGCCTGTCCTCCCTTCCATCACCCCCCCTTATCCCCTTCCCCCCTATTCTCCTGGAGGATGAGATACCCTATTTAATGTGTATTTCACTCCCTCCTCAAGCCAGATTCAATGGGAATAAGGTTGACCCATTCCTTTTTGCCTTCCTATTCTTCCGCTCCATTGTAAACATTTTCACTTGCCTCTTCTGTATGAGATAGTTTACCCCAATCTGTCTCTCCCCATCTCCTCTCATTATATTCCTCTCACCTCTTAATTTCACCTTTTAATTAATCTTCCCTTCCTGTTAAATTGGTCTGGTGCCCTCTATCTATGTATATCTGTAAACATATACACACACATTCACATATGTATTCATATGCCCATATACCCTCATATATAGTAAATGTACATATATATTTATATTTTTTTCTAATCTTTTCAACTACTGAGAAAAGTTTTGGGAGTTACAATTATTGTTTTTCCATGTAGGAATGTTAATAGTTCAACTCTTATAAGTTCCTTATGATTTCTTTTCCCTGTTTACCTTCTCATTCTTCTCTTGCTTCTTGTATCTGAATGTCAAATTTTCTATTCAACTCTGGTTTTTTCATCAAGAATGCTTGAAAGTCCTCTATTCCACTGAATGACCATATTTTCCCCTGAAACATGATACTCTGTTTTGCTGGGTAGTTGACTCTTGGTTTTAATCCCAGCTCCTTGGACCTCTGGAATATCATATCCCAAGCCCTTCGATCCCTCAGTGTAGAAGCTGCTAGATTCTGGGTTATCCTGATTGTGTTTCCACAATATTCAAATTGTTTCTGTCTGGCTGCTTGTAATATTCTCTCCTTAATCTGGGAATTCCGGAAATTGGTTATAATATTCCTAGGTGTTTTCTTTTTGCGATCTTTTCCAGGAGGTGATTGGTGGAGTCTTTCAACCTCTATTTTGCCCTCCAGTACTAAAACATCAGGGCAGTTTTCTTTGAGAACTTCCTGGAGGATGATTTCTAGGTTCTTACTTTGATCATGGCTTTCAGGTAGTCCAATAATTTAAAAATTATCTCTCCTGGATCTATTTTCCAGGTCAGTGGTATTTCACATTGCCTTCTATTCTTTCATTTGTTTGGATCTGTTTAACAGCATCTTGATTTCTCATAAAATCATTAGCTTCCATTTGCTCCAATCTAATTCTGAAGCAATGATTCTCCTCGTTGAGCTTTTGAGATTCTTTTTCCATCTGGCAAATTCGGCTTTTTAGGGCATTCTTCTCCTCATTGCCTTTTTGAGGCCATTTGAATCAGTCTGTTTTTTAAGGTATTATTTTCCTCAGTCAGGCTGCTGACTCTCATTTCATAATTTTCTTGCATTGTTCTCATTTCTCTTCCCAATTTTTCCTCCACTTCTCTTATCTGCTTCTTAAGGTCCTCTATGGCCTGTAACCAGCTTGTATTTTCCTTTGAAGCTTTTGGTGCAGGAGTTCTGACTTCACTGTTTTCCTCCTGTTCCAGGCTTTGCTCCTTTTTGTCCTGAAAATAGGAGTGTATTGTTGGAATCTTCTGTCTGCTTTGTTTCCTTTGCCTGCTCATTTTGCCACTCAATTACTTGACTTTTGGGCTTTTTGCCACAGTAGGACTCTGCCACCAGACAGGGGAGCTTTTTATCTCAGCTGCCGTAGGTAATTAAATGGGTGCCCTCTCTGAGGTCTCCACACCATCTGGTAAGCTGGACACGCACCCCAGGACCTCAACCCTAGACTGTAATCCAGATCCAAGCAGGTTAAAGCAAGAGCGATTACCCCTCATACTGGAGCTTGGTCCCCCTACACTCTGCAGGCCAGGAGCTGAAGCTGCCCCGTGGCACTGGCAGGCTGTGCTGGTGTCTCATAGGCTTCTTGCACTGGGGGTAAAAGCCATGCACTCCCACTTACTGGGTCCCAAAGTCCAGACTGCACTGACCTCTCACTTTGTCCTTCGCATCTATGTGTTGATAAATCTGGAAAAGGCCACAGCTGCTGCTGATCTGGAGTCCCTCTGGCCATGGCTTGTCAGGCCTGCCCTGGGGCTAAAGCCTGGGCGTGGGGTTGGGCTCGGCTCCCAGAGCGCAGTGCTGGATTCCTGCTGTCCTGCCGGGCTGTCCCCAGTGGTAGGTTAGGTTCTCTGTGTCATTTTGTGGGTTCTGCAGCTCCAAAGTTTGTTTAGAGTCCCCTCCTCTCCTGAGGTTTTTTTCAATTTTAAAATACTTTGATTTTGTTTCAAGTATCCAGAACAGAAGAGTGGTATTGGGTGGTTTAGATAAGCTGGGGGATATTCACTTGGCTGTAAGGCCTTTGTGAGGCAGAGTCATGCAAAATCATTAACCCCACTCTGTCCTCCAAAGTCATCGGACATTGGTGGCAAGACATAGGTCAGTGTGATTGGTGATATAACTAGAGGAGGGAGTAAAGTGAAGCATTGGAGATCCAAGACACCAAAAGTTAACAACTCCTGCTCCAAGGTGATTAGTGAGTGAGTTGAATAGAGGAAGCATTAGCAATGCTGTTAAATCTACCCCAATGGAGTCTGTTCCATCACTTTTCCCAATACATTCCTGAGGCATCTAAGCTGTATACCTACTTGAAAATGAGCGACTCACTCATTTCTATCATTATCAACAGATAAAAACAATGGAACCCCTCCCCTAACTTCTAACACAAAACTTACTTCCCAGATACACAACTATATCACTTTTAAATCTTACCACAATGTGTTAGATCTTAAAATAACATTATTTAGCTCATGCTAGTACAGTGCTGGGAGAACTGAAAGGATCAGGGAAAGTTTAATGGGAAGGGTATTATTTAAAATAAATATTGAAGGTAGAATTTTAATTGGGTCATATTGGAAAGAAGAATAACCTTCCCAACATAAGAAATGGCAATAAGCAAAGGCATAAAAATATAGGATACATCCAGAGAACAGCTAATTATCCAATCCTGTTCTACAACAGAGAATACCTGAAAGAAGCCACATGATTAAAGATCGGAAAGACTAGACTCAAGTTGTGGAAAACTTTGGAGATCAACTTTCCTTTCCTGCTACTGAAAGTCAAGCCTCTATTTAAATAGAAGCCTGAGTCCATTAAAAATAATCTCATAGTACTTTATGATCCCATTCCTATTCTTCATTTTCCACAGAGCTTTAAAAATAGTCACCTAAGTGCAAATGTGTTTGCCCTTTGGCCAAAAGGTGCCCCCCCCCATGCCCTAAGAGCTATAAAAGGAAGAAGAACTTTAATCTTAGTATCTCTTCCACACAGTCATTTGCCCTTATCTTTACAATTATTCTGAGACAGAAAATCACCTATTACATTCACATAGTTTTAAAATGCCCTCTATTTTTTTTTTTTTGGTTGTGCTATTTTCTTCTCTTAGACTTTGAGCTCCTCAGCAGGAGAAGCTTTCTATGGGAAGCACTTTAACATCCATTCAGTAAAAGTATTTAAACCTACAGCACTTTAAAAGAAGTATTCTCCTACAATTTCCATTTATATCCACTAGATAGAACTAGTTTCCAATTAAAGCTGATGCTCCTAGGATTCATTCAGGCACATTCCTAGGTCTTTATCACCAGCAGTTGTGAAGCAACTTATTGTGTTGCTACCATTTTTCACTTGGGTGTAATGGTACAAACTCCAAGGAGGAATCTTACAACTTTATACAGTATAAACTAACAACATTTCACCATTTATTTTGTCAGGGGGAGATGTTATTTACTGTACCCAGCACTAATGCTGAGAAAGAAAACTCACTACCTTATGATTCATCCCTCCACAAATAATGCCCTACATATAGCAAGCCAGGCGTTAGTGTTATAAATTCATAGGACTTGTGAATAACATTAGGTTATGACTGTCAGGGTTCTGGGGGGGTGTAGAAGTGTCATTTATGGATGAACTCGCGGGGCTAGTCAGCAATTCTCACCCCTTTCCCTCTTGACAATTAAACCAACAAATAACATCTGTTTAGATAGCATACAAATTAATATGATATTCTGTTAATGATTCACAAAAACCCCAGGGTCCAGATCTAGGTAAAGCTGCTCATAGAAACAGTGTATGGTGGTTTCTAAAAAGTGAGAATGAGGTTACTCTTTTTTCTCTTACCTTCTCTGCTAGAGCAGTCTCTGTGACTCTCTGGGAAAAGAATCACTATCGAGAAACTAGAAGTTGACCTATGGATTTTGGTTTGGACATGCATATATGAATTATGTGCAGAAAGGAGCTAGGGAGCAGCTGTTTGGGGCTAAATTCCTACAGGGATAGCCAAGAGCAGGCATAGTCTACAGCTGCCAAATTTGGGAATGGTGTTGGAGATCATAGAGCTCCTCTTTTTTGAAGCAGAAGGCAATGAAGGACTGCAGGAGACAATAGCTACTGTTGATTCTCTACACCCCAGTGTTGCAGGCCCTATCTGTTTATCTTGGCTTTCTGAAGCTTCTGGCAATAAGTTAATTGTGGTGTCCCCCATGTTGAGTTTTATATCCTCACTTATCTTTCAGTTTACCAACCATTGACTGTTGTCAGCTCCTCTAACCCTCTCCCAGAGACATGAATTACCATAAATTTCTCTTGGTTGCCTGAGGTAATTTGAATAATATTTTGCTAGGAGATAAATCGTGAGGTTACTGTCAGTATTTTTTCCACACATCCTTCATTTGGGATCTAAAATCTAAAATCCTCTCTGTTGAGAATTATGGGATCAACTGGGTAAAACTGTCCTTTGATTGCAAAGTTCCATGGTATATCCCAGATCCAAGAAAATTGGGGTTCAAGTAGTTGACCCAAATGGGGAATGCCACTTCAATGTGACCCAGAACTGAGCTGCAGGAAAAGACCATCGGATCCAGGACATTCTTTAATAAAACTCTATCTTTGGAATTTTCTTGTGCAAATCATTTTGTAATTTACATCAAAGCTATGGAATGATCCATCTACAACAGCTTCTGAGCACAGGTTTACACAAGCCAGGGTTCCATCATGTACCTCAGGGAATTGTGCTCACAAAAAATCTATTTGGACTAAAAAAGTGGCATTGACTCTGCCCATTTTGGTCTATGCCTGCCTAGTCTTACTTCTGCTTTTTATTGTAGTCAAAACAAACTGTGGTATGTTTATCTTAATAGATGAAGGAAAAGCATTTTAGTAAAATTCAGTACCCATTCCTATAAAAATACAAGAAAGCATAGGAATTTTAATTTTTCCTTAAAATAATAAGTAATATTGATCTAAAACCATTAACAAGTATTATTTGTAATGGGGATAAGCTAGAAGCCCTACCAATAAAATCAATGATTAAGCAAGGATATCCATTATCACCACTATTATTCAATATTGTAGTAGAAATGCTACCATGTTTCCCCGATAATAAGACCTATCCCAAAAATAAGCCCTCCCCTTACTGTGTAAGATTCCTCTAAAATAAGCCCTTCCCCGAAAATAAGCCCTATTGAGATTGCTACTGTAGTGAAGGTGATCCCCTGCACTACACGCTACATTATGGTACCCTCTGTATGCACCGCCCCCCCCCCCCCCGGGTGAAACACACGCCGTGCTCCAAGCTGCATCCAATCAGAGCTGCAGCAGTGAGCGCGTCAGCCTGTTCTTCCCCAGTGATTTGCTTGCTGGCACCATTGAGAGCAGTGCCGCGGAGGAGAGCTGAGGCAGGACAACATAAAAACCCAATATGTAAGTGGGAGTGAGGGGGCATGATGGAGGATAAAAAGGGCATGATGGAGGAAAAAAGAAGAACTCAGGGGGCATGATGGAGTGAAAAGAAGGACTGATGGTCATAATTTTATTATTCTGTCTGTTTTGACCCCCAGACATGAGTACAAAAAGGAAGAGCTATACTGTTGAGTATAAGAAAGCAATTGTAGAGGAGTCACATGTCATTGCTGTCAATGTTTATTAAAATAAGCCCTCCCCTGAAAATAAGCCCTCTCCTGTTTTTCTGTCCAAAAAAATTAATAAGACAGTGTCTTATTATCGGGGAAACATGGTAGCTATAGAAATAAGAGAAGAAAAATAAATTGAAGCAATTTGAATAGGCAATGAAAAAATAAAACTATCACTCTTTGCAGATGATATGATTGTATACTTAGAGAATCCTAGAGGACCAACTAAAAAAACTAGTTGAAAAATTTAAAAACTTTAGTAAAGTTGCAGGATATAAAATAAACCCACATAAATCATCAGTATTTCTATATATTCCAGACAAATCCATGTAGCAAGAGATAGAAAAAGAAAATCCCTTTAAAAGCATTGTAGACAATATAAAATACTTGGGATGTTGCCTACTAAGACAAATCCAGGAACTATATGAACACAATTATAAAACCCTTTTCACACAAATAAAGTCAGATCTGAACAATTGAAAAAAAAAATAGTTGTTCATGTGAGTATGCCAAATCAATGTAATAAAAATGAAAATTCTACCTAAATTAATTTACTTATTCAGTGCTATACCAATCAGACTACCAAAATTTTTTTTCTAGAGCTAGAAAAACATCATCATAAAATTCATCTGGAAGAGCAAAAGGTCAGTAACATCAAGGGAATTTATAAAAACAAACAAAGGAAAAACATGTGAAGGAAGGTGGCCTAGCAGTGGCAGACCTCAAACTATATTATAAAGCAGTAATCATCAAAATAATCTGGCACTAGCTAAGAAATAGAGTCATGGATCAGTGGAATAGATTAGGTACATAGTACATAGTAGTAAATGATCATTGTAATCCAATGCTTGACAAATCCAAAGCCCAAAGATCTAAGCTTTTTGGAGAACTGTAAGGGTTATGGGATTTAAAGATCTTCCATGCCCCGTTGGACTTGCTGATGTAGCAGGAAGGGGCGGAGCAAGAGGAAGCGGAAGCCAAGCTAGCGTTCCTGCGTTGGCTGGCGGTGGTGGTGACGGCGGCAGCAGCAGAGGCAGTGGCAGCGCGAAGCCCTTTTTGAGTTAGGACTGCTAAGGACTTTCTGCTAAGGACTCCTGCTGAGGACTGCCAGGGGCCGGAGCTGCTGGGAGCGCGCTTCCAGGACGCTGGGTGGTTGCTGTGTGTGGGGAGAGGAGGACCTTTGCCTGAGGTAGCCTGTTCTGTTTTAAAGGCTTGAAAATGTGGGTGCTTTCTACTTTATCTACCTGTGCCAATATCATAACTACTCTGATGGCTTTCACTTTCTGGTTTTGGGACTCAGTCTTTTGGTATCTTAATAAATTTTCTAGTTTATTTCCTCATATGGCAAACATGACGTATTTTGTAATGGATAATTATATCAGCATATTTGTAATCTCTATAGGCATTGTGAATATGGCATTGCTGATACAAGAACTCACTATGTCATAAAAACTGCTGGGAAAGGGGGTGTCCAGGTAGCACAGTGAGTCACCGGCCCCAGAGTCAGGATGACTTGGGATTGGATCCGCGCTCAGATACTTAGTACCACACCCAGAAATAACTGGCCGTGTGACCTTGAGCAAGCTACTTAACCCCAATTGCTTAAAAAAAATGCTGGGAAAACTGGAAAACAATTTAGCAGAAACTAGGTATAGACCTACATCTCACACCATATGCCAAGATAAGATCAAAATGGATACATCCTTTAAATATGAAGGGTGAAACCATAAGCAAATTAGAAGAACATGGAATAATTTACCTATCAGATCTATGGATAAGAGAAGAATTTGTGACCAAACAAGGTATAGTGAGCATTACATTATATAAAATTCATGATTTTGATTATTAAATTTTAAAAAGATTTGCACAAACAAAATTAATGTAGCCAAGATTTGAAGAACTGTGTCAAATTTATAAGAATATGCCATTCCCCAATTAATAAATGGTCAAAGGATATGAACAGCCAGTTTTCAGACAAAGGAATCAAAGCTATCTCTAGTCATATGAAAAAATGTTCTAACTAATTTTTGATTAGAGAAATGAAAATTAGAACAACTCTGAGGTACCACCTCATACCAACAGATTAGTTATTGTGACAGAAAAAGAAAATGACAAATACTGGAGGGAATGTGGAAAAGTTACAATACTGGTGCACTGTTGGTGGAGTTGTGAAAAGGTCCAACAATTCTGGAGAACAATTTATAACTGTGCCCTAAAAGCTATAAAATTATCCATACCTTTTGGCCCAGCAATACTACTACTAGGTGTATATGCCAAGAATTCAAAGAAAAAGGAAAAGGACCTATTTGTACAAAAATATTTATAGTAGTTCCTTTTCTTTCAGTGGCAAAGAATTGGAAATTAAGAGGATACTCATTAATTGGATAATATCTGAACAATTTGTGGTATATCATTTGTCATATAATGCTATTGTGCTATAAGAAATGATAAGCTGGATGCTTTCAGAAAAATGTGGAAAGACTTACATGAACTGATGCCAACTGAAGTTACCAGAACCAGGAGAACATTGTATAGAGCACTAACAATATTCTATAATAATCAACTATGAATTGCTTAGGTATTCTCAGCAACACAATGATCCAACACAATTTCAAAGGACTAATTATAAAAAATACTATCCATCTCCCAGGAAAGAACTGTTAGAGTCTGCCGATCAAAGAATACTGGTTTTTTTTTACTTTTTTTTTTGTGTGCGTGTTTTTTTCCAGGGGGTGTCTGTGTTTTCTTTCACAATATGACAAATATGGAAGTATGTTTTGCATGATTACACATGTATGACATATCAGATTGTTTGCAAATTTCTCATATAGGGGTGAATGGAAGGAAAGAATTTGGAACTCATTTTTTTTAGAAAGTGAATTTTAGGGGCAGCTAGGTGGCACAGTGAGTAAGAGCGCTGGCCCCAGAGTTGGGAGGACCTGGGATCAGTTCTGGCCTCATATACTTAACAGCCACATAAAAAAAAACTGGCTGTGTAACCTTGGGCAAGTTACTTAACCCCAATTGCTTTTTAAAAAAAAAGTGAATTTTAAAAATTTTTACATGTAATTAGAAAAATAAAACATTATTAAAAATAAAATAAATTGTGGTACAAACCTATGATAAATTTAATGAACTATAGTGCTTTGAACATAGAAGAATCATCATCATCACTTACTGAATTAAAATTAAAGACCATATAGTATAGTAGAGAATTTGATTGTGACTCAGAAGACATGAGTTCAAATACTGTTTCTATTACTCACTATTACTATGACATTAGTTGAGTCACAACTTTCAGTTTCTGAAAAGTGATTATCATGCTAAATAATATCTAGGGATCCTTTCATCACCAAATCCTATCAAATTGAACTGAATAATAGAATAGAACAGAACAGAACAGAAGAATAGAATAGAATAGAATAGAATAGAATAGAATAGAATAGAATAGAATAGAATAGAATAGAATAGAATAGAATAGAACATATAGTTATATAATCCTAGAGTTTCAGATTTGAAAATAAGAATTCCTTCTATGATAGCTTCAGATAATCACCATGTTTGATGAGGAATACCCTGGAAATTAAAGGGGAGTCTTTTATCTGCCAAGAATAGTTCCATTTGTTAGGATGTGTTGCCTTAGATCAAGTTAAATTTGTATCTATGCAGCTTCCACCCATAACTCTTGGTTCTGCTTTTTGGGACAAAAAAGAGATACATACTAGACTTATAATGTAATTGATATTGGTAATTCTTAGATAAAAAAACTCCTTCTACTACCTTCTCTACAATGTATACTTTTAGAAAAAATTCTAGGGCACTGATAGATTAAGTGACTTGTCCTGAATCACACCACCAGTATATATTATATATTAGAAGTGCAACCAGAAATTAGGAATTCCCAGCTCTGACCCCATCTTTCTTATCCACTATCCCATCATAACTGTTGGGGGAAAAAACAAGTTTAATCTTTTTTTCCAGCTGATAGACTTTCAAATATTGAAGATAGTCTTTTTTGTTTCCTTAAAGGCTTCCCTTCTCTGGACTAAAAATCTTCATTTTCTTCAGACAATCCTCGAATAGAATAATCTCAAGGGATTTCCTCTGGTTGCTTTTCTTTAAATGTTCAGAGACTTTCAGACAACAGGCTGATTATGAAAACCAAGCCAATACAGGGGAATCTTTATATTCCGTTACTATCACACAGGCAATTAATAAATATTTGTTGAAATTAATTGAAAGTCTTCAGCTTAACAACTTATTTCTTAAAAGGTAGAACCTAGAATTGAACACAGTATTCCAGGTGAGATCTGACAAGGGAGGGGACATGTGGAGTACTAGCCAGGTGACCGTGTGTGTGTGTGTGTGTGTGTGTGTGTGTGTGTGTGTGTGTGTGTGTGCGCGTGGCAAAAATCAATTCTATCACCTTCCAAACCTCTTCTTCAAGAAAGTACTCATGAAATGAGGAATAAGAGAAATTGAGAGAAATATTAGAAGAATTATATCAACTAGTAGAAAATTAAGGACAAAATCAGAAGAATAATAAGCATGACTATTGTAAAGTAAGTAAAAGGAGCATCAAAATGAATTCAGGTTAAATACAATAACCAATTGGTTTCAGGGATGGAGCAGATGTTGAAAATACCTGGGTCCCATCTGTAGCTAAAGAAAAGGATGTGAATAACAAATGTTAAATATGCCAACTGAGACCATAGCTATGTTATTTGGTTGACTGTTGTCCTTTCTTATAAGAGAAGGTACTGTGGTTGGGTATGAATGTGGGGACATATCAGGAAATTATTGTTGTATAAAAAGAAACCCAAAAGGTATTAATAAAATTTTGGAAAAAATAAATTAGATAACTGAATAATTTATATACTTGTGACCTCTTTCATTTCTTAATCTTTAGCTACCTTTTAAAGAATATATTTTTAATTGTCCTTTTGACTTTGCATTGAAATTCTTGATTCTCAATGTACATGTTAATTTAGGTTGGAGAATCTTCTCAAGTTCTTCATAGAATATCTTTGCCTCTTCATTCTTCTTAGTGAATGTTAGCTAATAAGCACAATAATGTTCCTGATAGATCTATTTGCTTATGCTCGTACCTAGTTCAGGTTGTGATGACCAAGTGCTCAATGAAGTAATATTTTGGTTGCCTTTTGGGCCCATGGTTCTACCAATTCTGTATTTTTTTCCCTAAAAAGAACATATAAGCCATCTTCCCAATAGCACATTTTCATGTTTTTTTATGTTTTTGTGTCATATATATGCATTAACAATTTGAGTTGAAAATATTCTATCTTTGTTTTTTATCTAAGTCATTGATACTAAAATTGAATAGCAGAGGAACAAGGAGAGATGCTTGAGGTACTCCATGACAGACCTGCAACCAGAATGACACTGACTTTTTAGCCACTACATTTTGGGTTTCATCATTCAGTTAATCATTAATGAACCCAACTGTGCTATCATATAGTCCATACATAAATTGATCCTATAATCTTATAGTTATAAGTTTCTTTGCCAAGTGCTTTAAGTTGTTATATCATGTTTATGGTGATCAGTCTAAAAAGCTTAGTAACCTTGACAGTCAACCTATTACAGTAGTCCTTGCAGCTAAATTAGGCTCTAGGAGACTTCAAAACAATACTAGTCATATGTCTTTGGACAATTCACTTGGGAGAATCTTGACTTGGCTAATACCTTGACTAGGAATGAGGATATAGGATTCTATCCCTTGGTCAGTGACATAGAACTGGTCTGCTCATGCTTCCTTTCATATTCCCATATTCTCATATTCTCTGTCTCTGTCTCTCTCTCTCTCTGTCTCTCTCTCTCTCTCTTTCTCTGGCTCTTTGTCTCTGTCTATCTGTCTGTCTTTCTGTCTGCCTCTCTTTTCCCCACAAAGATACCACAAGGAGCCTTTAATTATGTAATTCTGCTAGGGATTGGTCATCAAAGCCTCCTAAATGCTAATCTTGCTCCAAGGTGATTGGCACTGAAACCCAGTATTCACTTAGTCCTGAGCTCAAAGAACTAATGGAGCATGCTAGCCTCCATTGACCTCCAGGACCCATTCTATTTGGGCTATGAAAGCCTCCAAGGATTCACATCTGAATGTGCTGAAATTGCACAGAGATACGTGACTGAATTCTTTTTCCCTAACACGCTGACTCACCTCCTATTGAAAATGCAATGAGTAAAAGTCTTATTTTTTGTATATTTTCACCCATAATTCAACATGTATTTTATTAAAACACCCAAGGGATAGATTTACTTACTCCACTGATCATTAGAAGTAGAAGAACTCCCTAATATTCCTATATAGCCCAGGTAGGAAGTGATAATTAATGGCAGCTGTACACCCCTTTTGCCATCCATGTACAGCAATGCTGTTCAAATTAGAAATCCAGAAGCTCCCATTCTTGTGATATTCTTGTGTTAACTTGTGATCTTGAACAAGTCACTTCTCTTTTCTGTGCCCTCTAGTTTCCTCAATTATAAAAGGAAGTATTTGAAAGAATAACCACTAATTCACCTCCAGTTCTATTAGTCTATCTATGCCTACCATAATAACCCAGAAGAAGTAATAATCACTGTGTAGTGGTCTGGAGGCTGTCATGAAAGAGACCCAACCCAACTTTGAGGGATAAAGTAAACTTTAGAGAAAGAAATCATAGCAAAGACGATATCCTGTGTGGAGAGAACAACAAGAAATATGAAGAGATCAACACTAAGGGTATAAAAAGAGAATTGTGGAGAAGAATATTGAAGTATCAAAATGAGATCTGTGGGGACATTAGACAGAAAAACCATTGTTAAGAAAAATGGAAGGTGATATTTGGGGCTGGTTTTCCTGATACAAGATTTCTGGTTCTATTTTTCAAATATATATATATATATATATATATATATATAAAGATATAGATACATGTTAATATACCTAGGTTTCCCTGTTCTCTCCTACTTTTAGGGGAAATGATGAAAGAAAGTAAGTTGCTGTCCATAATTGGACTGACAAATTTTTAACAACAACAACAATAACTTTTATACAGGTATTACCACACGCCAAGCACTATGCTATCAGTTTTGCAAATATTATTTCACTTAATGGTCACAACAACCCTGGGAGGTAGGTGCTATTACTATCTCCATTTAATAGATGAAGAAACTGAGACAGAGGTTAAATAACTTGACTAGAGACATATAGCTAGTAAGCGAATGAGACAGAATTTAAACTCAAGTCTTTCTGACTCCAGGCCCAGTGACCCACCCACTGATTTGCCTAGCTGCTGCTATTGGGCAAAGGTTATTGATTTATTGCAAAATTTCCCCAACTACTAGCTGAGATACCTAGGGGAATTGCAGGTCTGGCTGTCTTTATGAAGGCCATTATTGGGTACTGATGGGTAAGAATTGTGACCTGTATGAAAAGTACCTTACCACTCACCAACTGTATGATCTTTAGCAAATGACTTTATTTTCTTGACCTTTAGTTTCCTTATGTATAATATGGGTGATTGGGGGTAGTTTACATAATCTCTAAAGTCACTATCAAGAACAAAATTCTTGGTTTCTATGAATGGGATAGTACATGGAAAGTAGTATCAAGGGAAGGTATTAGAAGTTGGGAGGTTTAGGAAGGGTTTCCCACAGAAGAAAGGATTAGAAATGAGTTTTGGAGGAAACCAGGGAAGCTGAGAGGGGATGGAGCAGGCTAGATAGAATATTGTAGGCCTAGGAGAGAGCCAGCACAAATACACAGAGATGGGACTTGTCATTATTATATTGGAAAAACTGACAGTAGGCCAATGTAGCTGGATTATACTGTGTAGACAATGGAGTAACATATAAGACAACTGGAAAGGTAGGAAGGGCCCAGATTATTAAGAGTTTTAACTGCTAAACTGAGAAATTTCTAGTTGATTCTAGAGGTAAAAGGAAGTCACTGGAGCATAATAAAGAAGGCAGTGACACAGTCAAATCTACTCTTTAGAAAAATCAGCACAGGGATTTTTTGAAGTTCAAATGAGATAATGATCATGTATTAATATCACTTTGGATGTGAAAAGGATCTTAATAGCATATAGTCTAACTTCTTCATTTGATAGATGAGTAAATAGAGGACCAGAGCGTTAAAGCTATCCAAACAGTAAGCAAAAAAAGTATTTGAACCCAAAATTTTTGACTTTCAAAGTGTTATATCACTTGGTCATAACATCAACAAGGTCATATGATATTAATGCCATGCATCTACTCTTCTGCCTTTAAAAATTCTGCCCATTTAATTTCTAAGGATGCCTTGTTTCTTCACTATCTGCTTAGACTCCTTTTATTCCTGATTTTCCTGACCCTTTTATTCATTGTTTGCCAGGCTTTGTATTTGTTTTTGACCTGAGTTTTGAAATCTGTTCCTTAACTCTTTTCTGCCAGTTCATGCTGGCCCCAAAACAATTTTGTTCCACACCCTTGCCTGAATTCACAGTTTCTTGTTGTTCAGTTTTCTTTTCATTGACCATTCTGTTTTTGAAGTCTATTTTCTACCCTCACCATCCTCTACTCAACCTTTCACAACTACCTGGACTTCTCCATTGGTACCTATACTACCTCTTCAATTCATACTGCCCTTCCCTGTCCAAACCTTTGGCTTCACCTCCCTCTTGTTTGCTTATTTCTAGGCCCATGGCTGAGTCCTGTACATTCCCACATCTATGTCCTACCCTGTGCTTCCATGTCAGCTACCTCATTCTTTGTCTCTAATCCCTGTAACTAAAACTAGTTGTTACCTCAATTCCTGAGCTTACTGTGAAGTGAGGGTGAAATGTGGGGAACTATTACTCAGGAGAGGATACTTAGCACATCAATCAAATAGAGACACAAGAAAAATAAGGAATGAGCTTTTTTGGATGGGCTCCCATGCTGGCATATGCTTAAAAACTTGTGTTTTATAGATTAGATTAGATTAGTAGATAGATAGATAGATAGATAGATAGATAGATAGATAGATAGATAGATAGATAGATAGATGGATGGATGGATAGATAGAGCAGAGGCTGCTCTATTTTAGGCCTTGTGTTAAGTGCTGGAGACAAAAATAAAAAGCTAGCACAACAAGGCGTAAGTAGCTAGTAAATAGAAAAGGGATCCCTCTCTAGACTCAAGTATAGGAAATCTATTTTTCCACTCCCCATGCACCCACAAAGAACAAAATTATCTTGCATTTATTTGTTATATATTGACTTATGTGTATAGATGTTAACTTTTCCATAAAGTGGAAGTTCATTGATAAAAAAATATTTAATTTTTTTGTGTTTGTAATCCTTAGTGCCTAGCACAGTACCTGAAACAGTAGTGATGGATTTATTATGCAGAACTAAATAAATTAAAATATTCCACATACCTATTCCACACATATCCACACAACTATCCAGTTTTTCATTCTGAATAAATGTTAATTGCCATCCAACCTAAAGGGTAATTTCTCAACTAAGTCAAAAAAGCTTCCTGCAAGCAGAGCCCTTGTTTTCTGATTTCTGGCTGCTAGTGCCTGCCAGAACCATCTCACAGTGTGGCCTCAGAGCAACTTCTCTAGCTAAAAAGGATGACTCATATTCACAGGGTCTTCCTGTTGAAACACTAGAAATAAATACATTCTGCAGAGGACACGAAGTACTGTCATGAAGCTGATGAAAATCCCAGCCCTGCTGGCCAAGGAGTGGCTGCAATCACAGAGCTGTCAGAGGTGGCTCCGGAAACCCTCTCCAGCATGAGGATTAGGGGATTAAGCAG
This sequence comes from Petaurus breviceps papuanus, assembly GCF_028583685.1. Lineage (NCBI taxonomy): Eukaryota > Metazoa > Chordata > Mammalia > Diprotodontia > Petauridae > Petaurus > Petaurus breviceps. The sequence continues at coordinate 283,359 of NW_027187277.1, forward strand.
TATCCCTGGAGGGGTTGCCACTCACTTAAAATGGCTGCAAACATATGGTTTTAACCTTTGTACAAATCACGAAGAATTGGGTTAATTGCAAAGCCTGGGAGGCTGCACCTGGAATTTGGGAATAACAACCTATAAATGCTAACAAGTTTCCAGAAATACCAACAAAACATAGTCACGCCTGCTTACCTGAATGCCTAAATGTTGTGTGTTAGTCACAACTGGCTTTATTTATGAAAACAATTAATCTGTTTTATTAGTGCTACAATCTAATAGGTAACATCTATACTTACTGTGTGATATTAGGAACAAATCAAATTTGTAGGGCTCTTCAAGTTTTGAAAAGTCCCTTCCTTGCAGCAAACCTGTGAAAAGTAGCATGGCAGAGCAGAGAAAGTGGAAGCATCACTGGCTTTAGAGTTGGTTCACATCCCATTTCCATCACAGCTTCTGGAACCTCGGACAAATCATCTCTCTGATAGATTTTCTTCTCTGAAAAAAAAAAGTGGTTTAATTAGAAGGTCTATAAAGTCTATTCCAGCTCTGGAGTTGCAATCCTAGTTAGACAGAGAGGTAAAAAAAATTCTCGACGTGAGAGATTCCATTTTGAATCTGTAAGGAACTTGCAGCATCCCATGTTCCTATTTATGTGAACAACTTGATTATATAAATCTGTTAACCAGATGCTTTTGATGAACGTCTGGTTGTTTTGACCAAATGTTGTTTGCACTGGTCAGGATGGCCAGTTCTGTTTTCCCATGAGTTCTTTACTAAATATTTAATAGTCACCTTGAAGTGTGTCAAACTTTTGCCACGAATTCCAACAACTAAAGCTGATCAGTCAATTTCCCACTTAAAAACAAGCCTCTCTAAGCCAGACTTGGCACTGTTGATAGGAACAGAATGTCCTAGTGTTAAAGTGGTGACTGCGTCTTAGCCTGAGCAAAGCAAAACCAGGAAAGCCTCTATTGGTAATGACCTGAGGTTTGTGAAGGCATCATACTCTGAACTTCTGACTTCCTATATTCTTCAGAGGACCCACTGCAGCATCACCAGAAACCATACAGAATTTAGCTGTCAACCATTTCCTCTCTACAGCTTTAGGATCTGTCTCCTAGGATTTTTCTAGTTCCCTGCCCCATTCATTCTCACATCTCTAATTCATCATCATCTGTTCTGTCATTCTGGAGGGGAGGGTGGTAAGTTTGTTTTGGGTAGTTTGGGTATTTTCTCCTACATATCTCAGGAATTTAAATAATTTCCATTGTGTGTTTTAGGAATCAGAGTAGGGGATTTTCCCCTCTCAATTAATATTTCAGTATTTCTTTTAAGTTAGGTGAAGTAATTAAGAGTACAAATATAAATCAAAATAAATAAAATTTTCATCAGCAGCTAGGTGACAAAGTTGATAGAGTCTTAAGTTTGGAATCAAGAATGAATGAATGAAAAAAGCATTTATTAAGTACTTACTGTGTGCTAAGCACTTGGGATATAAATAGAAAAAGCAAGAGAGTTCTTGCTTTCAAGGAGCTTGTAATAAGGGGAAACCATACATAAAAGAAAGTTCAACTACTGAGCAGATGGCAAGATCTAGAGGTGATTAGGTTACATTAAGTAAGAGAGATGATAATGTTGGAGGACTCCAGCGCAGGTGATAAAGACTGGCAAACCTTAGGAGGCAGTGGTAGAGTATATGGTCTGTTCTTATCCTTCTCCATTGCATGGGAAAAAAAATTCAATGTCATCTCAGGCCTGCAAAAAGTCAAACAGACCAGATGAGGGGAGGATGCCTCCTAGTTTTGGAGGGTCTTCTCACCAACTGGCCTTCCTGATGGGTTCTGGGATGGCCTCAGTGAGGGAAAGAAGACAAAGTAGGATGTCAGGAAACATGAACTGGTGGCGGATCTTCTTGCTGCCTTACTGTCCTAGATAGGGTCTAGGATGATTTTCCAGGCTGATCTGAATTGAGATCCTGTCCCTGAGACTTACAAACTGTGTAACCCAGGGAAAGTCACTAAAATGAGCTTGTTTTTTCTTCTCTGTAAAGTATAGTGGTTGGATTCATTGCTTTTACAAATCCTTCTAGCTCTAAATATATGGTCCTGTTAACAAATCACTGAGTGTCTTGTCTTTTCTTGGGAAGAATTGGTTCTTAGATTTAGTGCTACTTCTCATATGATTCCAGGTAATCTCAGAAAAGTTTGTCTGACGTCACCTAGCTAGTAAGAAGCAGAAACAGGACTTGAACCTGGGTCCTTTGACTCAATATAATATTGCTGTAGCCAGAGTACTTTGGTCTATATTTTTGACCTTTCCTAACTTGACCCTCATGTATAATAGAATTCCAAATTTAGTCTGAGAAACTAGTTTGGTTAAGTCTTTGTCTACTTGCCTGGCCCTGTCTCTGCAGTTCACTTCTTCTTTATCCTGTTGTAATGCGAATGTAAATTTTAAAGATCTTCCCTGCCCCTAGGCTAAAGTGCACCAGAAGCCTGGGGAGGGAGGCTTGTTTTTCAGTAGATACTTTTTGATTGGCCAGTGGGTCAATAAGGTTGTTACATTCTCTGAGCCAGGAGAAGGCTATACAAGCCCTGATGTGTAGCTTTGTTTTGGGACTCACTTTGAGAAGTGTTCTGTGATTTGATCTGAATTCTGGGAAGCCTTTGTTGAGAGTCCCCCGGCTTTGAAAAACCCAGAATGTGGAAACCCAGATGTTGACTGGGTATGGATGTAATGGTTGGACAGTTTGGAAATCTGTCTACTTGATGTTTCTGTCTTGATAATTATGCCTGTATACTTTGAGGTTCAGGGTGCTGACCTTTTCTCCTGAACAAGGTAAACGATATATGTCTGACTGATTAAAGTAAGCTTGTTAATCCATTTTGAGTTGCTTTCCTTTAACAAAGCAGATCCAAGAACCTGTGGTAGCTGCAAACCCTGAGGACGCTTGGGGTGCTTGCTGCTACACCTGTATCCTTTATACTGTTCAAACTTCTCATTGACCAACCATTTGTCATGGATCCAGATACTACTATGTCTCTCCTGTCTCATAGAACCTCCATATTTCATAGAACCTCCATATTTCCATTTTCTGTTCTTTCTGTTCAACTTTGAACCTATGAAACCAAGAAATAATAGTGTTTGTGTGTGTATATATAAATAGTATTTTTTAGAAATGCATAGAAAGAGATTTAAACATTTTGTTCATACAGTAATTGTACTTTTTCCTTCATAATCTAACTGAAAATGTAGTACAGTTGAACTGTCACACACATGTGAGAGTCAGGGGAATAAACCCAGTAAGTTTATCTTTACCTACTTCTAAGTCAAGAGTCTTGGTCATTGGAATAGTACAGCTCTTGCAATATGTCTGAAATTCTTGAGCTCCCAGTTGTTAGTGCTTTTTCTGAGTTAAAATTACCTCTTCCCCCTCCTCCCAGCAGATTATTTCTGAGGTAACCTATCCAATGGCTCTCTTTCTTTTAAGATCAAATATGGGGCCTTTGTTTGGTATCTAGAGACCTTCACTACCTGGTTCCAACCTCTCTTTTTATCCCTTGCCTTCACACTATGATCCATCTAGATTTGTCTTTCTGTCATTCCTCACATATGAATGCTAGTCCATTATTTGGCTACATGCCTTTGTACTAGGTATTCACATTCCTGGAAGTCTTTTCCTTCTCTCCTCCAGCATTTAACATACGTCAATTCCTTCAATACTCACCTCAAATACCACCTTCTACAAAAAATGTTTCCTGATCTCCTCAATTATAGATTTGCTTTCCCCAATTACCTTCTATTTATTTTGTATAAATATGTATATCTGCCATGTATGTCTATAGATGAATGTATGTTTTATACATAAATAGATATATGTATTCATGAATATTTGCTTTCACACATGCATGTTGTGCTTGCCTTCCAGAATGCAAACTTATTTAGGACTAGGACTGTTTCATTTTGACACAATTGCTTAGCACAGTGCAGTGCTTGGCAAATTAACTGAGACAAAATAAATTTGTTGACATATAATAAACTTTAAATTTTATGTTTTAAAACTAACATAAAACATGCCCTATGCTGAAGTCACTTGTTTTAATTTGGTATCAAGTCCACAGGAGGTTGACACATTCTTTAATTCATCATAATGAAACAACACATCACTTTAAATATAAGGTATACCTTTGACTAACAGTCCATTTTACCAAGTTCAGTCTTTATTATAGCTCATAAGGTTTCAGTGTGTTTAAAATCAGATGCATTTCCATTGCACTAAAACATCTTTATTGCCATTTCATAGATAAAATTTCTTAACCTTTCATGACATAAAGCATGGTCCATAATTATGGTGCAGAATTCTATTTCTATTTAAGAATCTCTCTAATTCTAGAATGATTTTGCTTCTTAGAAGAGTAATGTGTTTATCAGAGTTCATCATTTTTTCAATGGAGACAAATTTTACAAGCATATTAGAAGTAAAATAATTAAGATATCTTTTTGTGCACTTTTTTATATTTTGATGACAATGCCCAGATCTTACAGGTTTATCTGGACTTCTTCCCAAAATGACTTTCATATAGCCTTGAACTAAAAAGTGAATTTCACCAGTAAAATTAAACTTTGTAGTTTTCAGTACAACAATCTTTATATTGTCTTGCCCAAGGCAATTTTTTCTTCTTTGTATCCATGATTAAGAGCTCTTTTAAAAAAAATCAATCTTTACCTGATATTAGAACTTCTAAGAAATCTATTCTGCACCATAGAGGAATAAAGGACAACCCCCTTAAGTTACTGAATGTCTCTGAAAGTATTTGCTTATTTTCTGAAGGTTATTTAATATTGTTTTTTTTTTCAGCAAGTTTGTCAATTTTTACTGTTTTTCTTTATTTTTGGTAATACTTTCAGTTATACTTTGGTATAGCTGATTCCATTTCATTGTGGACCTGAGTTTTTTCCTAGAACATTCGACTTTTCCACAGCAATAGTCAGCCCAATAACTCTAACAGTAATAGAAGTGTGTGCTCTTAAGAGACTACTTTTGCATGATCCCTTTGAGTAATATCCATTCTTAAAAGTCATAGAATTAAAAACACAGCAAAGGTACAATTAAACAGTTGTTTCCAAAAAGTAATGAAATCTAGCAGTCAGTAATGAGAGAACTAATTAAAGTTGGAGAAACTGGCTTCACTCTAGTTTCATCTGCTTAAGGTCAGACATTCTAAGAGACTTCCGTGTCATTAGAATCACACATGCATGACGATTGCAGTCTCAAAATGAAGTCATGCCAAAATTATTGCTTGTATCAAATAATTAGCTTACAAGTCCTTAATAAATATTGTTAAGAAATTCAAGAGAAAGGGAATTTTATGCAAACTATATGGAAAAGTAGTTTTATTTGTAGTTTTAGTATAGACAGTCTGGAAAATTGAAACTATAAAGTGATTCTTACCTTTCCTAACGCAGGTAGTTTACTTCTTATTAGACAGGATTATTTGTGACCATATCATATAGATGAGTGGATAGCTAGCAAAAGCTTGGGATCAAGATTTCCTTGTCTTATCAAGGTTAAGGACATGCTTTCTGGGACACTGAAAGCAAATATTTTCATGGAAATCCTGGTAAACAGGGGAGTTCCAATGACAGTCTTTGAGATTAGAAGTCTATTTCTAATTTCTTGAAGAAATTGTGTGTGAAATGCTACAGATCTTCATCTAAGGCAAAATCTTCAGAACATTTTTCCCCAGGTACTGTCCCAACAATGAGTTGAAAGTCACCTCTCTATTTAGGCCTTACTCATGGACACCACAGGTGTGCTCCTTGGAGGGAAGTTCAGCAGGATTACTCATTAAGACATCATTTTTTAATTTGGAAACTGTTTTCTTGCTTTGAAAATTCTTCCCCAGTGGAGGAGTGGCTCTTACTGTATTTTATTTAGATTTCATTATGACCTTCTGATTCATGTTAAAGTTTCCTAACTACCTGAGAGAGAGCACACAACTTGGACAGCATCAAAATGCTCAAGAACATCCTTGGTGGGTTATAGAAAGAGTGAGAATTGAGAAAAAATAATTTGTCTACCCATTTACAGACCTGAATATCGAGTACTACGTGGTAAATTTAATGTCTCTTTCTCGTGGGCAAAGTTGGAAAGAATCCTAGGTGTCTATTGATGGAGTATATATAGGTAAACACACATGTTCACATATATGTATATACACAATCATTTCATATGATTGGTAGGCTCACGATTATATATAATTATGAGCTGAACATAATTATGTCATTATGAACAATAATTATGGATAAACAAATTTTTCAAAATCCCAGATACAATAATTCAAATGTGTGAACAATTGAGTTTATAATAATGCACAATTGTGAATTTAATATAATGACATATATTTATTAATTGTAGTTAAGATCCAACATCTCAGTTCTATAGGTAATTCTCTAAAACTATAATTTTCAGAGAAGGTGCTACTTGCATTGGTAAAGGGAGTTTCCTCATCTGGCAGTTTCCTCTACCTATGAAATCACAGGTTCAAACCTTATCTCTAATATTGATAACTAGAGTTTTATAGTTACTAGAGCCAGGAAGTCCTTCCTGATATCTACCTTTAATTTGCCTTGCAATAGTAGTGATGATCTATAATCCTGATATCCTGAAAACACATTGCATTTTACTTGACCAAGGCCATATTCTATCTCCAATGAACTGGTGACAGAAATCACAATGCTATAGTTCTGCAGGGATATAGCTGCCATACTTGGAAGCATTCCCACCACATAATTTGATTTGTATTCTATGCATCATGTATGTCTCTATTCACATAGCAGACAACTCTGAGCTTTTGGCCCCAAGCATTTCAACCCAGAAAACCCTAAATCATTTTCCTGGTCATTACGCTGAATGGCCGTAGTACATTTAATATGCGCTCTATGTTTTGGTTCGTTGTTTCTAGACTTATTATTTTACATTTGTCTATATTAAATTGTATTCTCAGTTTATTGGTCTAGTCATGATAAGTTGCCAATCCATCTGAATAATGCCATTATATTATTCACTATGTGTTATATCCCCACCACATAAAGCTAATAAAAATCTATGTACCTTAGAGAAAGTTATGAATATTTTATTGGTTACACTACAGGGTCAGACTAACAACTTCATCCAGGCCAAGTTAATGTTAATAATTCCAGGCCACTAGGCAGAGCTTCTAGGGTGTAGAGATGTCAGTATTTTCAAAGGGAGGCCCTTGAAATAGCCTTTTCCACCCTATAAAATTCAAATAAGCTTGGGACCAAGTTACTCTACTATAGCCCAGGGCACCTAAAAGCATTTCTGTGGGAAAATCACTTTATAGCTCTGTTTTGAAAGAAAAAAATAGGGTACTAAAATGATGTTCTCTAGAAAAAGAAAAAAAATCCTTTAAAAGCAGTCAAGCTTCATAATTTAGAGTGTTAAGAAGGGAAACATCTAAGTAGTAAATTCTATTCTTGGAGGCTATAGCTTTAGAGGAATAGGAGTTGGGGTTAAAAGACCATCATCATAGGATCATAGATTTAGGGCTGGGAGGGACCTTAAGAGTGAGTCATCTGGGTCTATTACCTCACTTTATATGAGAGAAAAAAGGCCCAGAGAAGTGAAGTGACTTTCCCAAATGTCACACAGATAGTAGTAATAGGAAGGAAAAGAGATTTGAACCTGTGTTTTTTAACAACAAGTCTAGCATTCTTTCCATTACACCAGTGTTTGGAAGTCAAATGGGAGAAGAATCCAGTGGTTGGGGGAAAAGACAGTTCTTTCAACTTATAAACTCTTTATAAACTTAAACTATAATATAAATATGAGTTATTGGTATAACCTATTTAGGGGATTTAGAGCTAAAAGGATACTTATAAGTCTAGTTCAATCCCCTCATTGTACAGATGAAGAAATTGAGGCAAAGAGAGGTTAAGTGACTTTCCTACAGTCATACAGCTAGTAAGTGGCAGATCTGGGGTCTGAATCCAACTTCCCAGACTCCAAATCTGTAGCAACAAGCACCCTAGCATACCCAGGACGGCTGCTAGCACAGGTTCTTTGGTTTGCTTTTCTAAAGGAAGGCAACTCAAAAAGGGTTAACAATCTTATTTTAATCAAATGTATATATCATTTACTTAGTTCAGGGGAAAAAGTCAGCACCCTGAATTTCAGAAAATATAAACAGAAATTATAAGTAGACAAAAAATACAGACAGAGAACATAACACAATTCAACCAATCAACAGACAGGGCTTCCAGCTGTCTGACTGTTACATACATACATAGTTACCAGAGAAAGAAGTACCAACATCTGATTTTCAAAGTCAGGGGGGTTCAATGGCTACCCAGAGTCTCATGTAGCCATATCACACAATTCTTCCCATAAGCGAACCCCAAAGCAAAACCTTACCTCAGAGTATAAATACCCTTCTTCAGGGTCAGAGAATATCACAACCTTCCTGACCTACTGCCTAATTACAAAGCAATAAAATATGTGGGCCTTCCTGAAAAACAAGCCTACCCTAAGTAAGTTGCTCCTTTTGGGATCCAGGTGAGGCCCATTAAGGGTCAGGGAAAATCTTCAAATTCCCTTACCATTACAAAATCCAGAAATCTTTCCTCTCCTTCCCACTACTGCCTTCTTTGTAATCATCACCCAGGTAGAGACACACACACAACAACAATGAAGAATGTCTGTAGTAGGTTAAAATAAATCAGTGCTATTCAGTACCTCTGGCAACCTAAAAAGATTGTTGGAGAAAAAAATCCTAGGTTCAAGCACCTGATCTTCCATTTACTAACTTTATGAGAATGAGGCAGCCAGGTGGTCCAGTGGATAGGGCCCTCAGATACTTCCTAGCCATGTGAACCTGGGCAAGTTGCTTTATGTCTGGGAGGATCAAATGAGATAAAATTATAAAGTGTTTAGCACAATGCCTGGTATGTAGTAGGTGCTTGATAAAATACTTATTCGCTTCTCTCCTTGGACTATTCATTGAATTTTTTTAGCATTAGTTTCTCATCCCTAAAATGTAGATAATGGTAATAATAATAGGCTCAACATTCCCAAAGCTGAACTGGTAATTTTTTTCTCTAAAAATCCTCCCCTTTTGTGAACTTTGCTCTTATAGTTGGGGCACCAATTACACCTCAATTACACAAACCTGAGACTTAGGCCTTAGGAACCATCCTCAGCCCCACACTCTCTCTTTACCCCAATCTGTCATCAAGTCCTGTTGATTTCACCTCTCATACATAGTTATTTTTCTCCTCTGACACTGCCACCATCCTGGGGTGGACCCTCATTGCCTCATACTGGAACTATTGGAATAGCCTGTAATAGCCTACAGGTTGTTCCCTCCCAACTGCAATTCACCCTTCTTGCAGCTGTAAAACTGATCTTCCTTAAGGGCAGGTCTGCCCATATCACCTCTACCACTTTTCCCATTCATTAAACTCCAGTGGTTCCCTATTACTTCCAGCATCAAATATAAACACATGTTTGGCATTTAAGGCCCTTCATAACTTGGCTCCCTCTTGCCTTCGTTGTGTTCTTCGTATCACCGGCACATATGCTGCAATCCAGGGACACCGGTATTTTTGCTATTTCTTGAATAAGACAATCTCTTAATTCTTCTAGACTATACTCCATTCCTGGAACTCTATGTGTCCTTATCTCTGTTTCCTAGCTTCCTTCAAGTACCAGCTGTGTGGGATACGGAGACACTAACCCAAGTTGACTACTCGGAGACCTCTCAAAGTGAAGGTAGAAAGTTTTATAAGAATCTCATGAGAATCAGGTGGTCCAGTTTCTGGAACAATGCCCAGGAGAGGAGGCTGCCATACAGAAGCTAAATCGGGGTTAAATAAACAAGGATTACATGCCCCTCCCAAACATTTTACTAATGAGGCTCTAATCTTGTTAGATAACTTACATACTACATGAGGTCCACTACTCAAGCACAGTAACAATTTCAGAATACTGAACTCCCTTCAGTCCAACCTAGATAAGTCCTTATCTGGGCCTGAGTGCCCCAAAGCCACTGTCTGTCTCCTGATTGGTCAAATCTGCCTGCTGCTGCCAGCTCCTTCCATTCTACATTATTTCATTTTAGTATTAATCTAGTTTTCTGGGAACTAGGTACTTAACTTCTTCGCAAGGCTACTGCCTCAATTCTTCCAAGGCTACTGTCTGTTACTCTTTATCAGTAGTCTCGTTCAGCAATTCTTGCAGTTCTATAGAAACTTAACTCTTTTATGGTAAGCTGGGTGAGAAGGGCTGACTAGAATAGAGCAACTATACAGAAAAATTTCTAAAGTTTCAAAGTCATATAATGTCTAGAAAATGGAAACTTAGGCCTAAGGACTTACTTACTTTAGTAGATAGTCTCTGAGAAACCACACTTTTACCTTTCCCATACACAGCTAAAATCCCTCCTTCCTCAGGAAGCCTTTTCCAATCCCACTTAATGTTAATGTCTCCCCCTCATTTATTATTTCCCATATATTTTGTATAAGCCCCTTTTGTATGTAATAATTTGCATGTTGTGTTCCCCATTCGCCTGTGAACTCCCTGAGGGTGGGGTTATCTTTTGCGTTTCTTCCTATCTGAAGTGCTTAGCACAGTTCCTGGCACATAGCTATCTCTAAATAAATGCTCATTAACTGTTGACTGACTAATAATAAATGATATATATTATATATGTTGTATATAATAATAATAATTTATATAGTCCTTTAAGATTTGCTGTTTTACAAACATTATCTCATTTTATGCTCTAGCAGCCCCATCAGGTATTATTATCTTTGTTCTACAGAAGAGGAAACGGAAGCTCAGAGTAGTTACAAGGGTAGCACAGCTAGAATGTGCCGTGGACATTACTTGAACTTGGATCTTTCTGACTCCCAGTCTCCCTCTCTATCCACTGTGTCACCTACCTGCCAATCTTATACATAATTGTATTACCTATTTTGCAAGGTCATAGTGAGGAAAAAGCTTTGCCAATCATAAAGCATTATGTGGAATCTGAGTTCTCTCTAGATGTGTTTCTCTTCTGCTAAGGTCCTGCATTGTAAAATGATTGGGAATGGCAGTTAAGAATAATTTTAATTAACCTTTTAAATGCGCTGATATAAAAAGATGCTCCACATCCTACAGAGTGACATCTAATTAGCTTTCACAGAACATTTTGCTTAACTGAGTGTGTTCTTTAACTAGTTACTTTGTGCATTTTAAATAACCAATCTTAAAAGGTATTTAAATGATCTTTTGGTCTGAAGTGGGAAAAAAAATCCTGTCTATTAAGTAAGAGTTAAGTTCCTTGATAATGACCCAGTAGATGATTGCAATTAGTCTATTGTAATGATATAACTAAGAGTTGGATCAGAGAGAAAACTAGACCTTGATGAAATCTCTTTACTTTTGAATTATTAGTAGAACTAGATTGGTTTAATCTTTCTGGATTATGAAAAAGTCAGCTGGCTGAAAGAAACAATGAAAGGTTTTTTAAAATCCTGCAGAAAGGGACAGGGATTATAGCTATATGTACTGAAGGGAAAGATGGGTACTCTGAATTCTGGCTCTCATCAATAATAAGGTATGTTCTTGCCTTAGCCAGACCTCTCTTGACTTTGTACAAAGGAAAAGTGGGGCAGGATAAAAAGGATGCCTTGTACCATGAGGAGCCCACTCTTCCCCCACCTTATTGTTAGACTCCCTATTTCCTTCAGGATCTACAAGACCATTCATTATCTATAGACACTCTTTGCTTCCTCTCCAGGGATATCTTATGCTAGGGCATTGATAGGACTTTTTTCCTAGGATGAGCACTTTTCTAGGAGGGTCCTAGACTATTGTCAGACCCTCGGCTTACCTGCCATTTTCTGCCCGCTACTTCCTCTCATGGGTTATTACATTCAACTCTACCATAAGGTTCCTGTTCCTCTCATAGCATCTATTTCCATCACAGAAGACTTGTCCCTCCACCTTGCAAACTCTTTATACCCTTCTGGAGTGAGACAAATATGAATGGGTTGGATTGTCTTCTGTGCCCCTCCTGCTACCTCTTCCCCTCCCCTTTTCCCAATGGTTCCTTGATATACTCTTACAAAGATAATGTCTATTTCTCAAATGAGTAATTGTTTTCTTATCCTGTTAGTTGAGTTTGTAACTCTTTGATATACCCTGACCGTAGCAAGGGTTTATTGGGCAATTTCAGGTGCCCTTTGGGATAAGGGGCTCAGAGGAAACTGCATGAACATCTATGAAGATTATCTATGCTAGAGGAACACCTAAAGAATTTTGCTATGCCCTCTGTTGAAAGGGACATTTTTTGTCCAGACCCTTATCGGATGACCTTATGCACTGAGGGTATCATTAGAAGAGTTTCCACCCAGGACAGTTTTTCATCTGAGAAAGATAGTCGTAAGTAAGTCCCTATGGGGAAAGTTTATGTAGTTTGGATAGTTGTGTGGATGAAGTTTCTGTCCAAGATGGATCCCAGTTGTTGTTTTTTTTAAAATCTTTTCTCTTTCTTTTTCTTTTAAAAATTGTATTTTCTTTTTAATTTATGAAATAACATAAGCATTTCTATAAGACAGTAGAATTTAAAAAAAGATGATTGAATATGAAACTGTAAATCTATTATGTACAACTTGCAATTCCTTCTAAATATATAATAAAGTTATTTAACTTTTTTCCTTATTTTTTCCTTGTCTTCCTACCTTCCCCATTCTAGAGATGGTTACCATTAGACACAAATATATATATATATATATATATATATATATATATATATATATATACACACACACATGTGTAAAGTCATTCTATATACACTTCTATTTATCAGTTCTGGATACAGAAAAGCCTTGTAAAGCTAGATCTAAATAAGTAGAAAATATTGGGTAAAATATGAAAATACTCCTTATTTTGTTGAATTTGCAAGCCTTAAAGGTATTTGGGAACTTTCTGAAATGTGATTTGTTTTCTGAATCTACAAAACTTTGCATTTGGGGAATAACTGTAATTTTTATGTGTACTGTTCATTGTATATTCTCATGCAACATTGATTCTTTGGAGACCTCACTGCATGACACTGTGGAAACAAATGAATGAACATTGCTTGTGCCTCCTCAGTGACCATAGAGAAGTGTTCTGAATTTGGAACAAGAACTGTGCTAAAAAAAAACACACCTCTGCCAGTTTGCCAGGGATGACAAATTTCAAATAAAGGAAATGTATAACAGGGCCTTTGGAGTATGTTAGATCGCCTAACGTGGATATGCTCTGTGTCTTCTACCATTTGGAAAAGGGTAGCTTCTTTTGATCTGCTGCCTAACTAGAACAGCCTTTTTCTTTAAAACGGATGAGACTGAGGCAGCCTCTTTTTTTCTGGCTCTCACTCTTTCTTACTATATCTAAAGGGTGAAGATCTCTATTTACGTATTGTGAAGGCACCATGAACTGATGAGAGCAGAAAGACTTCCTTTTCCTGCTTTCCTTCTTTTACCCCAACCCTGAGAAATAGGCTTAGGGGTGTTTGTTTCTCTTCTGTTTATCATTCTGAGTTTCAAGTGCTGGTGGTGATCCCCAGTAGACTTGGGAGGTTGAGCCATGATGACCTTGGAACTAGAATTTCAGGTAGGATGATGCAGTCAAACCATCCCAGTAGGGAAGTCTGGAGAAGCCAGAGTGTCTCAAGCCTCAGGCAGAGATTGAATTTGGAACTGGAACTGAATACTCTATAGGAGCATAGATAAGCTATGAAACTAATTCCCTTCCCCTCCTCAGAGTAGGAGGTGACATGGGGTAAACAATATGCCTCCTCCTTTCTGAGGGAATAATTTGTGTATTTGTGATTATACCTCTGAAGAAAACACTCCTGTGCAAAAGCTAATCTATTAGTGGCTAAATGAAAATGAAATTCAGGTGGTCACTCCCTAAAGGAACCCTCTGGTGGGGGCTGAAGCCATTGGCAGAGAGCCCCTAGTCCCTCCCCCTCTAGTCTCTTAAAGATTGCTGGAGAACCTTGGGGAAGGAGTGAAATCTAATATACCTGACCTTCAGATGGTAAGGTTCAGTGGAGCTAGTATTACACAAAGAAGGTCCATAACTCCTCACTCTCCAAAATCCCCTTAGCCATCCCTCAGTGTACACTGCCCTACTTCTTTTTTACCATTTCCAAGGGTTGCTATAGTACTATTTACAACAGGAAAAATTGTCTTCTTGTCCTCTTCCCTCTCTCCACTTCCTAGGATTTCTCAGTAAGACCACAGAACTATGGGGAAATTATTCTGCCCCCACCCCTTTCCCACTTTACTTTGTTTTAGGCACCAGAATTCCTGGTGCCTAGAACGAAAAAAAAGCTCTGCTTTGACCTAATACAGCCCAATCTCCTTTCTTTTCATATGAAGAAACTAGATGGGAGAGGCAGTCATTTGCTCAGAATCATAAAAGTAGCAAACATTGAGGTTGAACTTGACATTCCCAAGGTATCTGACTCTAAAGCCAGGGTTCTTTCCACCATATCACAAGGCACTATGAGAAGAGGGACACAACTGTCACTGAATATGTGGAGCAAGAAGAAACAAACAAGCAGCAGACATGTTCCCAGGAAAAATACGTGGTCAATCAATAAACATTTATTACGTATCTACTTTGTTGCAAGGGGTAGAGAACTAGGATATGGTAATAGCAGCGGCAGATGTTAGAAACAAGGCAACAAGGCAAGTCCACACAGCCATAGGGCAGGACTTGGAGCCAGGGAGTGAACTGGCTTTTAAAATTGGAGTAAATTCAAAGAAGGAAAAGAGTTTCATCTCCCTTGCTTTGGAAAAATCCTTATAAATACTTACTGGTATAATTGGTTGTTTAACAGGGTGTGTACAGGTACAGAACTCCCTGCCTAATTCTGTGAGATCGTGTGTGCTATGTCAATGTTTGGGCATACTGGGTGAAGATAAAACCATCCTTGTATTGGCCACTTAACAGGAAGAGCCCATGACAATGTACCTTAATATACCACCTTAATAAAGCAAGTAATTGCTTCTGGCTCATCTTTTCTCTTTGTGTCTTCAGAGTGTGAAAATATCCTTTAAAGGGTGGCTAGGTGGTGCAGTGAATAGAGCACCAGACTTGAGTTCAAATCCAGCCTCAGACACTTAACACACACAAAAAAAACTAGCCATGTGACATTGGGCAAGTCGTTTAACCCCAATTGCCCTCCAAAAAGCAAAAAAAAAAAAAAAAAAGAAAAAGAAAATATCCTTTAAGCATCTCTTTTGAGTAGTAGGGGTAGTAGCCTGATGGCCTGACTGGCCAGTAGACATGAACTCTGAAGGGACAGTGAAATATTAAAATGTATAATTAAAAGTCCTGCAAAGTTGTATAAGATCCAAGTATCACATCTGAGAGGAGTATAACAGAAGTTTTACATTAAAATATGGAACCCTGATTTCAGTTTTTCTATATACTTTTTGTATTTCATATTTAGCATTTCTTTTGTGTATAGGAAAAAAACAAAACTTATTCCATATCTGATTCATATTTTATGTTAAATATCTTTCTATTTTACAATTTGGGGGCATTCTTGACATGTCAAAACCTAAACTTTAAGTACTTTTTTTCTCCAGGGTTGAGATTTAATGAGCCAAAGATTATGAGAGGAATTTAGCATGTTTCCTAGGTTGTCGGGACTGAATGTGGTACATACCACCTGCAGAGGGTCCCCTGAGGGAAGAAAAGAAAGGATAGGTACCAGTTCTTGGGCCCTACAGAAAGGCGTACCTAAGGTTAGGTCTGCAAGAAGGAAACCACAGTGTTTGGCAAACAGATACT
Source organism: Petaurus breviceps papuanus (assembly GCF_028583685.1). Lineage (NCBI taxonomy): Eukaryota > Metazoa > Chordata > Mammalia > Diprotodontia > Petauridae > Petaurus > Petaurus breviceps. The sequence goes on from NW_027187277.1 coordinate 299,218, forward strand.
GTCTTGTTTTTTCTTTCTTTAAAAATTGACTTTAAAGAAGAGAAAGACCTTGGGATGAAAGGCCACCTTAATGCTAGAGGAGCCTAAGAGGTTTAGGGAAGATATCAGTGGTTTTTTTTGCACAATCACTGAAAATCCTTCACAGAAAAGCCACCGGACTATCACTATCAGGTAGGAGTCCAACTGAAATAGATCATTTAAGTAAAGAAAATAGAATTAACTGAACTTCACATGGATCTCAACACTTTTTTTTACTAGCTCAAAACAAAATCTGAGAGGCCAGGGACTAAAATGAATAAAGATGTTATCTATTTCAAACACAAGTTAAAAAGCACTGGGCTAGGAACCAGTGAATATTCTCAGATTGCATTTTCTTAACACCCTAAATTTAGCCAGTTGGAATTTTTTTTTAAAAGTTAATGCTCCCTAGAGTCCCATGGATCTCTGCTCTCATGTTGGCGTGCAGCTCACATTCTATCTATGCTCACTTATTCGGTGTGATTCTTGTCTTCATAACCATAAAACTCACCCCACTATTTACCCCACAAATTAGAGTCAAATTTTTGAAATGACCAATCTTATTTTTAATATGAAATTTTCAATTTGTCCTAAAGACAACACAGGATCCTTTGCTTTTGGTCTCTGCAGAAACACCTTGTGTGTGTATGTGTGTGTGTATATGTGTAATATGTCATGAAACATTCCATCTCTTCATTATCAACTCCTAGATTTTGTACTGGGTGTCCCCCATCATTCTCGCCTTTCCTTTGCCTCTTAGAATCCCTTGTTAACTTCAAAACTCAGCAAGTATCATTTGCCCATGAGAACATCCCTGATCTACCTAGCTGCTAACCCCTTAGCCTCCCCTCCAAAAAAAAAAAAAAACCCTGACATTTTTTCTATTATTTTTATTGTTGTCTAATATATTTTATTAATAGAGGCAATGTGGATTAGGTCAAGTCCTGTCCTGTTTTTGACATGTATTCTCTGACCCTGGGAAAATCATTTAAGCTTTCTTTGTTCTAAAAGTCCAAATTAACAGAGAAAATGCTTACCTGAATTGGGAGAGGGCCTTTCCCCATCTGTGAATCCACTACACCAAAGATATCATATTCTAGTCCCTATCCTGTATATATCTATAGCCATAGATGACATAGTTACAGCTATAGAGAGGATGTAGCTATAGATACAGACATAGAAGACATATACCCATGCTTACATCCATATGTACATTCATAATATAGAATAGCTATACTTAACATGTATAAGAATTAGCATTCATATAGGAATTTAAAGTTTACAAACACATTATCCGATATTCACTAGGTACTGTATAGATGTCATTTTTATACTCATTTTAACAAGGAAGTATCTGAGGCTGAGAAACTTTAAGTAATTTGCCCATGGTCACACAGCTAACAAATGTCTGAGGCCAGATTCAAACTCAGGTCTTCTTAACTCCAAGGCCAGCACTCTAAGCACTGCACGACCTAGCTGCCTATATATGAAAAGAAATAGATTCCTTGGGCATAGGAACTGATTCATTTTATTCTTTGTATCACCAATGCTAAGCATAGTGCTTGTGGATCCATGGCTCAAGGAGAATAATGTCCTGACTTTTTGCTGTCATGGTCTGGAATACTCTCCAGTGAAAACACAAAGTTGACATCTCTTCCTTCTCAGGGAGGAGTTCTCGAGGATAGAACATGACAAGGCAGAAGGAGTGGTTTTCTAAGTGATGGAAGATACTGGTAAAGAGGGTCGGCCGCAAATCTAAGTAATGAAACAGTATATCAAAGGGTGTTTCTTCCAATCTTTCTTACTTTGGACAAATGTGATATGCTGTTCAGACAACACATTTATTCGAGACTGAAGCTGGAGTAAATGAAAAGGGTGTAGAGAAAGAAGAGGTCATATAACATTTTTAGGATGGTCTTGTGATTGAAACTACACAGTGACAGACTGGTTTTTCTGTATGTGATAAACAAGCGTATATATGGGTACAGCTGGCAATTTCCTAACAGCAGAAATGTTTTGCTGAACAATTGCTTTAAATCAGCCTGTTCTGCCATTACCACGGCAGATTTACAGAAAGCTATGACAGCCAGAATTGTCTGTCCATCCAAGTTTTCACTTTCTGTTTGGGTTATTGGCTTGCGTGACTCTTGCTTGATTGGCAGTTTTCACTTGTCAGTAGGACTTTTGAATTAATAGACAATTCTGAGTCTATCCTGGAGAACCCCAAAAGCCTCTTTACAAAACTTTTGAGCTTCACAAGAGATGATGTGAAAGTGAGGCAGTGAGTCATGAGTTCAAATACAGTCTTAGACGATGTATGGCCCTTGTATTACCCACAGCACCAGTTCCAGTTAGGCGATGCTACCATTTCTTCCTCATCCTCCTTTTGCCCTTCCTCCTTCTCCTCTTCTTCTCCCTCTGTCCATGTGGGGAAAGCGAGTGCTCTGTCCAAAGAAATACACAATTTTGACAGCTTATACTTCTTAAGGTATCTTGGGGTTTGGGGGCTAGATTTTTTTACTTCCTTATCTATTCTATCATTAAAAAAATACTCGGACAATTAATTCTTTTGTCTCATGTAGTTTTCATTTATGATTCTTGAAATATTGCTCTGAAAAAACAGCTTTGTTAAAGCCTGTTGTGATTCAAATGGATCTACTTGATTATGCCTTTAAACTCATATCACTGACAAACTTCACCTTAAAAAGGCCTAGATCTCCCCACTGGTTTGGGGCTATCTCCAGTTGTCCTGACCTATCTCCAGTTGTCCGGTTGGGAGTCCAATGACCCTGGAGGAGAGAATGAGGTTGATGACTTTGCAGGTCTCTGACTTACTTAAATCCAATTAACTTCCAAATCAAGACATCACCTTCCTAATGTCATTGGTCTTCTTTGAGAACAAATGAACTACAATAATGGTGCACTGAGCCTAATGCTGAGCACATAGTAAGTGATAGAAAGAATAAATGACTAAAAAGCACTTATTAAGTATTTACTATGTGTCAATACCAATTCATACCTGGATAATAGAAATCTATGCTACCTTTGAGTCCCTCTGTGTCTTAATGACATAACTTTACCTCTTAGAGAACCATTTTCTTCATATGTAAAATGAAGGTGTTGGATTTAGTGACCTCCAACACACCATCCTGCTCTAAATCTATGAGCCTATTGATCATGGAAGGTACAGTCTATTAGGGGAAATTAGATTAATGCATCAATAATTAGAGAACTATGTAAAATTCAGTACAAAATATTGTGGTTAAAAAAAACTATAAATGACATGGATAGTTAGAGAAGGAAGAGATCAACAAATGCTATGGAAGTCAGAGGATCTTTCATGGCTAAAGTAATTATGGAGCACCTAGCCATGATGATGTTGGTGATGGTGATGACAATGGTGACAATGGCATCAATGATGACAATAATAATAGCTCTCATTTATCTAGCATTTTAAGGTTTGCAGTGAACTTTCTCTACATTATTTGTCTGATCTTCACAACAACCATAAGAGTTAGGTGCCAATTTTTTTTTTTTGTTTTTTTTTTTGGGGGGGGAGGTTGGAGGGTAATTGGGGTTAAGTGACTCGCCCAAGTTTTTGTGTTATGTCTGAAGCCAGATTTGAGCTCAGGTCCTCCTGACTCCAGGGCTGGTGCTCTATTAACTGTGCCAACTAGCTAGCTGCCCCAGGTGCCATTTTATAAGTGAAAAAATTGAGTCTCAAAAAGCATGACTTGCTCAGGTTCACCCTGAAGGTTTCAAACCCGGATCTTTCTGACTCTAAATCTAACACTCTACCAATTATGCCATACATATCTTTCATATTCTAATTCAAAGTTTTATGTGCTCATGCCTCCTCTTGGAAGTAGATTTCAAACTTTGAGATATAAGGAATAATTTTTTGTATTATCTACAGCACTAAATCTAGAGTTGGATACATATTAAGTGAATAAATGAATAAAAAGCACTTACCAAGTGCTTACTCTGTTTCAAGCCCAATTTATGTTTGTAGAAAGTGACATTATTTTTGAGGCACTTTGTGTTTCAAAATTATAGTTTATAGGTCCCCATCAAAGTGTTTTCATATACCAGGCTAACCAAAGGATACAGTTGAAAGCAAAAGATATTTAACCAAACAATAGATAAAAATAAAGGACAAGAATTATTTTCATTGTATAACTTAAGGGCTATACTCTCCTGTGGATTATCACACTATCAATGGGGAAATGGAGGTGTCATTAGCAGTGAACCTTCATGAAATAGCTCATATATAGTTACCACCTTGGGACAAAAATACATTTGGAAAGGCACATGTAAAGGGATTATGTTTATAAAGTAAATATATATGACCAGGTAACCCATGTCTCTGTCACTGAGGAGCTAATAACATTGTTTGGTGATATAAATGTGCCCCTCTTTGTTGCTTTCTTTTTGGCAACTCTGCTCTCTATTAGGTATCTACTCTTAGCTCCTACTGCTGTCTGCCACCATCTGCTGGTCTTCAACTGCAATGCAGGATCTTTCTTGAACTGCTATTTCTGCTAACTCTCCACAGTTCTCTTTATCTGTCATGTAATTTCTTTCCTGCAGTTGGAGAGGACTGCTAGCTATTTAGCTTATAGCTCCAGTGGATATATTAGCTCTTGTGTGATGTAGACCTTAGTCAACTTCATGAAGGCAGCTAGTTGGAGAATCCTATTAAGTCTGTGTTTCAAAGTCTTTCCTACTCCTGTTACTGTTCAGGGTTGACTCAGCATGAAGAAATTCCACTCAACTCCTTTCTACTTCCATGAGGTCCATTATGGTCCATATAAATCACAGACGATAGGTGGCAAAACTAGTAGGGATGAATGATCTTTGTCCTACCTCCTGTTCGGCAACTTTCCTGTTCATTCCTACCAATAAAAGCAGATGTCATCTCAACCCTAATTAATATCTCACATCCTTATTTTCATCATTGTGAAATGTGGTCAATACTTTTGTTATTATTTTGCAATAAGCTTACAGGGTTATTGTGAGGAACATTTATGTCCTTGTTCCCAGAATCTCCTTTATCCTCCTCTCTGACTCAGTCCATTGTTTTTCTTGCTTGTTTTTTTTTTTTTTTGTTTTGTCTCTAGGTGGATCTCCAGGTATTACATGGTATGGGAAAAGACTTTGACCACCCATAACTGGCTAATGTTCTTTGAGCTCCCTCAGAGCTGTATAGGAATTCCATGTAAGTATACTACATATACAAATAGGGAAGAAACTATAAAACTTAGAGTTGTTAAAGAGTAGTACCACTTTTATATATATTTAAATAATATTCTAACTATATATTAATTTGTTTATGTAGTAATCATAAAGCATTGCATTAATGTTTGACTAAATAAGTATATTTTTAAAAATACTTAACCAAATCAAGAAGTTTCTTTAACAACTAAAGCATTAGCCTTCATCATCCACACCCAGATCTATAAAGTGCCAACTGAAGTGAAAGTTCTCTTCCCCTTAAAATCAGAGAGTCAATTTTAAAAATGTTTATTAAGCAACTTGAAATTCCTACCCTGTGGTCAAACTGTTTTGATTTATGAATAAGCAAGGGTAAACTGGCATCACCTACTATATCTAGCAAGGCCTAGACCAGACCAAGCTTCATGTCCAGTCATACCAACAATCTTAGCATCTTCCCTGTCACAGTGCAGGATCTGTCCCTTTCCACATCTTGCTCTGGGAATTCAAATCAATAATATCATTGCTTTTGGAAAAGGTGTGTCAATTGACTGCCTTATGCTTCCACATACTATCCCTGTGATTTCTCAGACCAAAATACCTTTGCATGGTCACAAATCCCCTATAGGTGTTATCTCTTATCTCTACACATACATACACACACATGCAAGCATTTTTTAATCTCCCCTACTTCCACCTGAAAAGAAAAACAAGGGGGTGGAGTCAAGATGGCAGAGTAGAAACAGGACTTTCTCGCAGCTCCGGAATGAGTTGTGCCAAATGAAAGCTAGTGACTTTATGAGAAATCAAGATACTATTAAATAGATCCAAACAAATTAAAAAATAGAAGGCAATGTGAAGTATCTCATTGGAAAAATCACTGACCTGGAAAATAGATACAAGAAAGATAATTTAAAAATTATTGGACTACCTGAAAGCCATGATCAAAGAGCGAACCTAGAAATGATCCTTCAAGAAATTCTCAAGGAATATTGACCTGATGTTTTAGAACCAGAGGGCAAAATAGAGGTTGAAAGAATCCACTGACCTCCTGAAAAAGATCCCAAAAAGAAAACTCATAGGAATATTATATCCAGGTTCCGGAGTTCCCAGATCAAGGAGAAAATATTACAAGCAGCCAGAAAGAAATAATTTAAATATTGTTGAAACACAATCAGTATAACACAGAATCTGTTAGCTTCTACCCTGAGGGATCGAAGAGCTTGGAATATGATGTTCCGGAGGTCAAAGGAGCTGGCATTAAAACCAGGAGTAACCCACCCAGCAAGACTGAGTATCATGTTTCAGGGGAAAATATGATCATTCAGTGGAATAGAGGACATCCAATCATTCTTGATGAAAAAAACAGAGTTTAATAGAAATTTTGACATTCAGATACAAGAAGCAAGAGAACCATGAGAAAGTAAACAGGGAAAAGAAATTACAAGGAAATTATCAAAGTTGAACTCTTTATATTCCTACAAGGAAAAACAATAATTGTAACTCGTGAAACTTTTCTCAATATGAGAATAGTTGAAGGGAATAGAAATACAGATATACATGTGTAAGTATACATACATATAAGTCTATATAGGAGGGTATATGGGCATATGAATAGATATGTGAGTGTGTGTATATATGTGTACAGGTATACATAGACAGAGGGTACAGGACCAATTGAATAAGAAGGAATGATACTTTAAGGTGAAATTGAGAGGTGAGAGGAATATAATGAGAGGAGATGGGGAGAGATGGAATGGGTTAAATTATCTTGTATAGAAGAGGCATGGGAAAACTGTTATAATGGAGGAGAAGAACAGGAAGGCAAAAGGGAATGAGTCCACCTTAGTCTCATTGAATTTGGCTTAGGAAGGGAATAACATACACACTAAATAGGGTATCTTACCCTACATAAGAGTAGAGGGGAAGGGGATAAGAGGGGGGATAATGGAAGTGAGGGTAGTCTGGGGGGTAGAGAAGTTGGAAGCACCCACTTTTTAAAAGGGACAGGTTCAAAGTTGAGAACAGAACAAGTGGGGGTGGGATAGGATGGAGGGAAATATAGTCAGTCTTTCACAATATATTCACTATGGAAATGTTTTGCATAGCTACACATGTACAACCTATATTGCTTATCTTCCTAGTAAGGGTGGTTGATGAGGGAAGAAGGGAAAGAATCTGGAATTAAAAATTTTAAAATCAAATGTTTAATATATATATATATATATATGTATATATATATATATATATATATATAATTTTTAAAAATCTTTCCTAAAAAAAAGAAAAGAAAAAGAAAAACAAGTCCCTTGCAACAAATATACACAGCTCCCCTTTTAGAATGTAAACTTCTTGAAAGCAGAGACCATCTTACTTTTGTATTTGAATACTTAGCTTTTAGAAGAGTGCCTGGAATGTAACAAGTGTTTAATAAATTCTTGCTGAGTTGAAATGAAATAATTAAACCAAGGCCTCAATCCACGTATTTTGTTTGCAAGACCTGTGCTATTTCTACTAAAGACAAATAATATGTATAATTTTAGCAAAGGACCCATCATTCCAATCTCAGAAGACCTCTGAAGAAAACCACCTTAAATGGGAGCTATTATAAATCTACTTTTCCACATTTTATTTGTGTAGTATTTTCTAGTTCTAGCCACAGAGGTAAGTTGATTACTAAGTCTAATTATAAGTCAATGTATAAACACTCTTCTGTGAATTGTTGATTTATGTTTCAGTCATGCCTGACTCTTCACAGCCCATTTTGGGGTTTTCTTGGCAAACATCCTGGAGTGGTTTGCCATTTCCTTCTCAAGCTCATTTTTACAGATGGGGAACCTGAGGCAAATGGGTTTAAGTGACTTTCCCAGAGCCACACAGTTACTAAATATATGAGGACAGATTTAAACTCAGAACAATGAGTCTTCCTGACTCTAGGCCTGGTAATCTATCCACTGTGTTGCCTAGCTGCCTTCTTCTGTGCATTAACATCTTTTAAAAAGTCAACCTATGCCCTAATTGTATCAATTTTCCCTCTGTCACTAAAGTACACATTGACTTTCTACTGGTCTTTGCATAGACAAAAAATGAGGACTATTAGATATTCTGTGGGGGAGAATTATAAGAGAGAAGAGCCAGATATGCTTGTGATGAAATGCTTATATGCATAGTTCCTAATTTTCTGTTGTCCTAGTTCAGGAAAACTTGTAGCATGGAAAAACAGTGGGCATTTTCTTGGGGCTGAGAGACTGAGCATAAAACAAGTTAATTGGAGGACAGTCAGTTAATACTGTTATTGGAGATTTTAATTTCAGGGATAAGTCCATTGCCTAGCAGTGATTTAAACTGTTAGACTAGACCTCTGTCTGATTTATCACTCTGTTTGCAATCTCATTGATTTGAGAAAAGCTCAATAAGTTGTCCAGGTTTAACCCTATTGAAAAGTTTCTGACCATCTCCTTGTGTATGGTAGACCTCCAATAAATGCTAGTTCAGTTGATTTGGATTGATTATATTGCAAAGATTGTGTTCATTTTACTTCGAGGAACATTATCCTTAGATTTAGAAGCACAGAATCATGGAATATTAGAAGTTTAAAGGTGTTGGAGATCATTTCTTCTAATCCTTGCTTTTTGCAGATGAAGAACTTATAGTCTTATGTCTTAACATAGTTGGCTTTAAATTTCTTTTTATTCAAGTTCAGACACTCACAAAGCAAGGGATTATCTTACAAAGATGTCTTGATTATTGTATGTATGTGTTATATATAGTATGTATATTTATGCATATTTTGTTCAATAAATAAGTACTGAATAAGTGCCTAATAAAAATAATAGCTAGAATTTATACAGCTCTTTAAGGTTTGCAAAAGACTTTGCACATATTATCTCATTTGATCCTCACAATATCCCTATGGGGTATGTGCTATCCCTACTTTACAGATGAGGAAAGTGAGACAGACAGATTTAGGTGACTTCCCCAGACCCACACAGTGAATAAGTGATTAGAAAAGGTTTATAAAACCTAGGTTTTCCTTACTGCTATCTCTTGCACCAACTAACTACATAATTTGTGTATATCTTCTACTATGTTGTTACACTGAAGTTATATCATGTCATGAAGATGATCCTTAACTCTTAAGAGCTATGTCAATGAATATAGACTCTTAACAGTTCTATTCAGAGAGAAAGGTTTTCTGAATGGGTCTTTTGTTTTGGACTAGCATGGGTATATATACTTATCCTATGTGACGTTTTCCACTGCTACGCAAACAGAGACGCACAGTCCACATATAAGACAAGACTTTTTTTCTCCCCAACTCTACTGAGTGAAGAATGGATTCGTTGGATAAAGTTCTAGAACTAGGCAATTGTGATGTACTGGGAAAAGAAAAACTAGTCTAAATTAGGAGAGGTTTATTACTAAAAGAGGCCTCCAGGTGATAGGTTTATGTGTTTGTGCATGCTTATGTGTGTGTATGCACATATAACAGAGTTTATACCAAATCTCAAAGTCATATATTTATCCCATGCAAATTATTACCCTGACAGTCACCAACACACACAGACACAGACACACACATACACACATGCACATACACACACATATACCTCACTCATGATACTGAATGAAAGATCAATTCATTTGATAAGAGTCCCAAGAAGGGGCAATTGTGAGAAACTGAAAAAAAAAATAGATTTTGAACAAGAAGACTTAGATTTGCTTCTCAAGTCCAAGGCCATTACTTTGTAGAAGCTTAAATTTGGACCAGTAACTTCACCTTTCTGAGTATTAGTTTCCTCAGTGATTGTGGAAATGGGGCTAATAATAGGGTTAGTTGCTGGGATCAAATGAGGAGATATTTGTAAATAACTTGGTAAATCCAAAAGTGCTTTATAAATGCCAGTCATTATTATTAGAATGAAAGTTTTTTTTTAACAGATGAAAGGAAGTCATTCTTTTCAATGTTGGCTAGAACATCCTTATTTATAGAGACCATAAATTTGACCTATTTAATAACCTATTTACTGTTGGAGTAGAAATAGGACCTCTGCACGGCTCTGGCTCTCACCACCTCCAATCCATGTAAAAGGGGATTCTGAAAAAACTTAGGAGCTACAGAACTCACAAAATGACACAGAGAAGCTAACCTCCTACTGAGGACAGCCTCCAGGCTGGCAGGAATGAGCCAGCACAGAGCTCTGGGAGCCAATCCCAGCCTCACTCCAAGGTTTTAGCCCCGGGGGGGGGGGGGCTGATGGAGCCCCTGGCTAGAGGGACACCAGATCACCAGCAGCTGTGGCGGTCCAGAATTATCAACACATAGATGCTAAGGACAAAGTGAGAGGTCAGTGAAGTGTGGACTTTGGGACCCAGTAGTAAGGATTGTGTCAGCTTTTGCCCCCAGAGCCAGAAGCAGCTGAGGGCTACAATGCAGCCACTTGGCAGCTTCATCTCCTGGCTTTCAGAGTGTAGGGGACCAAACGACCAGTCTGAGGGTAATCCCTCTTACTTTAACCTACTTGGATCTGGATTATGGTCTAGGGTAGAGATCCTGTTGTGTGTGTCCAGCATGCCAGAATGTGTGGAGGCTTCAGAGAGGGCACCCAACTAATACCTACAGCAGCTGAGAAAACCCCAGTGTTTGGGACGAAATCTCCCCTGTCTGGTGGCAGAGTCCTACTGTGGCAAAAAGCCCAGGGGTCAAGTGACTGAGTGGCAACATGACCAGGCAAAGGAAACAAAGCAAACAGAAGAATCCAACATTAGACTCCTATTTGGGGGACAAAAAGGAGCAAAGCATGGAACAGGAGGAAGACAGTGAAGTCAGAACTCCTACACCAAAATCTTCAAAGGAAAATACGAGCTGGTTACAGGCCATAGAGGACCTTAAGAAGCAGATAAGAGAAGTGGAGGAAAAATTGGGAAGAGAAATGAGAACAATGCAAGAAAATTACAAAATGAGAGTCAACAGCCTGACTGAGGAAAATAACACCTTAAAAAACAGACTAACTTAAATGGCAAAAGAGGCTCAAAAAGGCAATGAGGAAAAGAATGCCTTAAAAAGCTGAATTTGCCAGATGGGAGAAAAATCTCAAAAGCTCACTGAGGAGAATCATTCATTCCTTCAGAATTAGATTGGAACAAATGGAAGCTAATGACTTTATGAGAAGTCAAGATGCTGTTAAACAGATCCAAACAAATGAGAGAATAGAAGGCAATGTGAAATATCTCATTGGAAAAACCACTGACTTGGAAAATAGATCCATGAGAGATAATTTAAAAATTATTGGACTACCTGAAAGCCATGATCAAAGTAAGAACCTAGAAATCATCCTCCAAGAAATTCTCAAGGAAAACTGCCCTGATGTTTTAGAACCAGAAAGTAAAATAGAGGTTGAAAGAATTCACTGATCACCTCCTGAAAAAGATCACAAAAAGAATACTCCTAGGAATATTATAGCCAGGTTTTGAAATTCCTAGATCAAGGAGAGAATATTACAAGCAGCCAGGAAAGAACTATTTGAATATTGTGGAAACACAATCAGGATAACTTAGGATCTGGCAGTTTCTACACTGAGGGATCGAAGGTCTTGGAATATGATATTCCATAGGGCAAAGAAGTTGGGATTAAAACCAAGAATCACATACCCAGCAAAACTGAGTATCATGTTTCAGGGGAAAATATGATCGTTCAATGGAACAGAGGACTTTCAAGCATTCCTGATGAAAAAACCAGAGTTGAATAGAAAATTTGACATTCATATACAAGAAGCAAGAGAAGGTAAACAGGGAAAAGAAATCATAAAGAACTTATTAAAGTTGAACTGTTAACATTCCTACATTGGAAAATGATAATTGTAACTGATGAAACTACTTCTTTCAAGGTTCTTTAGTTGGTTTCCATTTTTCTCCTCTTAAAACCTTAAACTTCTATATCAATATATTATTAATATTTCTTATGCTGATGATTTTTCAGATATTTAGTCCAGTCCTAACTTCTTTCCTGATCTCTAATCTCACATTTCTAACAATTTCCCATCTGTACATCTCAAAGTGACTGTCTCATAGAAAATTTATGCTCAAGAAATCCAAACCAGAACTTATTATCTCTGCTCCACCCCCCCAAATATCCCTCTTCTTATTTCCCTATTATTGTTTCTTTTGAAGGGGGAAGGCAACACAATTGGGGTTAAGTGATTTGCCCTAGGTCACACAACTAGCAAGTGTGTCAAGTGTGTGAGGCCAGATTTGAACTCAGGTCCTCCTGATTCCAGGGCTTGTGCTCTATTCACTGTCCCACCTAGCTGCCCCCTCCCTATTACTGTGGATGGCAAAGCATTTTCCCAGTTGCCTGTGTTTGCAATTGGCTGTCATCTTGATTCTATTCTCCTCTCTTCCTCCCCATCTAATCAATTGCTAGGAACTGTCTTTTCAACGTTCCTTGGCTTCCTTCAAGAGTAAAGTTCAACTTATTGAATTTCCTGAATTCCCCATAATGCTAGTGCCTTCTCTTTGATGATTAAGTTCAATTTATCCTGTTAATATCTTGTTTGCTTACAGTTGGGGACTCAAAGCTTCTAATCAAAGAAAGTAATCTCCCCTACCCTGCCCCCTTCCAATTCAGAGAATCAAAGATCCTCTGTCCCTTTCTCACATATCTGAATACCTTCCCTAGCCATTGACCCCTTTTCTCTGACTGCCTTTTTGCAGTAATGAAGCATGCAGATCAGAAGCAGCAATGATAGATCAAACTTCATCTAAGCTAACATGAGTACTAATTACCATCTGTTACAGGGTTTCTCACCGGGTCAGTTCAACAATGAACACAATAACGGATCTATTCAAGGATCCCATATAACTCACTCCTATGAAAGTGTGATTCCATTACCAATATTGTTTCATTAAGATTGTATGGATATAAACTGAAGCACCATAAAGAACCAATGATACAGGTTACTTAAAGAGTTACAGAAAAATCCTGGCAGGATATTACTAACAACGAATTGGAACCAACAGCAAGAGCCACTGAGGCAAAAAATGACATAAAAGACATAATTGAACACATTTGATTCAAAAAGGACTTAGGCTTGTCATGTAAAAACAGTAAAAGTTAATATATTTGGACAAGTGCTACATGGATACCCTGAGATATTAAAGTGCATATTCTCCATGCAAAATTTATGATAAGCCTGCGTCACACTGTATGACGAATTACGGAGTTATTATTTGCATCGATGGAGGCAATGTTCACGTCACTGGAAACATCAATCTATCAAAGCAATGATTAATATTAACTCCTTTGAATGAACCTGTGGGATCTCAGCCTCTGTGGGCCCTCCCTCTCTTTGGAGGGTAAATGTTAAAAAGTATAAGCATAAGTAAATGGCATATTTTTTGACATTGTTTTTGACATGTACTCTCTGACCCTGGGAAAATCATTTAAGCTTTCTGTACTCTAAGAGTCCCTTTACATGTGCCTTTCCAAATGTATTTTTGTCCCAAGTTGGTAACTATGTATGAGCTATTTCATTAATGCTCACTGCTAGTGATATGTCCATTTCCCCAATGATAGTGTGTTAATCCACAGGAGAGTATAGCCCTGTAAGTTACGTAGTGGAAATAATTCTTGTCCTTTATTTTTATATATTGTTTGGTTAAATATCTTTTGCTTTCAAATGTATCCTTTGGTTAGCCTGGTATAAGAAAACATTTTGATGGGGACCTATAAACTATAGTTTTGAAGCACTTTGTGCTTCAAAAAAAGTAACTCTTAACAAGTATCAGTATAAGTAAAAAGTATGGCACTCCTCTCAGAACTTTCATTTAAGGAGGGCAACCAGGCCAGCCATCTTTTCATTTCTCTCTAGCCTGTATTCGTGATTACTCCATCATGCCCCCTTCTACTCACCACTTAAGCTTCTTAACTTCCTTTTCTGTGCTGTCTTTCCCCATTTACATGTAAGCTCCTTGACACCAAGCCTTGTCATTTATTTTGTTTACAATTTTTCCCTAGCACTTAGCATAAAGCCTGGCACATAATAAGTATTTAATAAATTCTGGTAGACTGACTAACTGACATTAATGCAGAAATTTTCTGGCCTGCAAACTACCTCCAGTGATGAATATCAGCAGTGCCACTTGCCTGTAACTTAGAGAGGCATCAAACTGTCTGGGGCACTGAGAAGTAAAGTGATGTGGCTGTAGTCACATATTCATTGCTTGTCAGAAGCAGGACTAGAACCTAGATTTTCCTGGCTCTAGGGCCAACTCTCTCTCCACTATGTAACACAACTTCATATATCTGTCCTTTCCCAAAGGTGAATAAGTATAAATGATAGTCTTCACTGTGGCTAAGCTAAAATTGGGTGATTTCTAGAAAAAAAAATCAGTTCATTTAGCATGAACCTAAAAGAGAAGCTATATATAAGATCAATATATAATAATGAAAATCTGCTTGAGAAACAGGAAATCTGGGTCCCAAAGACATGGACAAGAATTATAAAGGATGAAAAAGTGCAAAGGGACTTGTGATTGGCATTAGCAGAGGAAGCATTTGCTCTGATGAAAGCATGGATTCATCAAAGGATCAAATATTTGCTGAATAGATTGGAAAGATGAGTTGCATTTTATTCCTAGGAACATTTCATGCACCATCTCATTCTAACCATCCTGTATGGTCTCTTTGCTTGTTTAATTTCCAGAATAAGGCAGTATCATGAGTTGTGTGAAGAGATGGCCTGAGATGACCTCCCTCTCCCCATCCCCCTACCCCCAGGCAGGATGTTGCTTAATTTGGAGACTTCCCATCTGGAAGATGCTCCGAGATGTAAATTAATTCTGCCTGGGCCTGGAGAGAATAAGCCTGTTGTCCCACCATGGGGTCTAGGAAGCTACAGTGAGACTGAAGGGTGGGAGGAGAACAAAGGGAGGGGCCTCTAGGTTCTGCTTCCTGATGCAAAAGGAGTGGGGAGGGGAAAAGATTTATGAGAAGCACCCTGAGAGATAGAAGTAGTAGCTTTGAACAGGCCTCATTCAGCTACAAGATCTGAAAGAAAGGAACAAGGCTATGTTAAGAATAAAGGCTGTTTCCTAACCAATATGAATTGATAGACCTCAGCATTCCTGTGCATTTTTCTTTAGCTGGTTACTTGTGTAACAGGCTTGCTGTAGGACTCCAATTCCCACAATGCTTAAGGCCAACAGAGGCTTAGGTCTCAAAGGAGTCTGGAAGCATGGTGAAGTGAAGGAACAGGGCCTCTGCAGTCAATGACCAATATTCAAACACCATTTGGACACTTACTCCCTGTGGGTAAGTCACAAATTCCATGAGCCTCAGTTTCTTCACCTGTAAAAAGAAGATTTGGGCTAGATGACCTCAGTTTTCTCAGCTGTTAAACAGGAATAATAATATCAACTTGCAGTATTTCTGTGAGGGTCAAATGAAGTTAGATACATAAAGTTCTTTGTAAACCTTAAACTTCAAAATGAATGTTCATCATCATCGTTATTACCATCTTAGCATGGCAGCATTTCATAGGGATAGTACCCAACATAACTCTTTTCCTGGCTCTTTCAGCCTCTGAGGCTGAGATGCAACAGAGAATAGATCATTTCTTTGCTGCTTGTGCTAATTTTGGTCTGACAGCTAAAATCTAGAAATCAGAAGTTTTCCACCAGCCAGCACCACACCATCCATATGTGGAACCACTGGTTACAGCAAATGGAGAAATTTTGAATACTCTGTATAACTTCACTTATCTTGGAAGTATACTTTCCAGGGAAGTTTGCATAGATGATGAGGTTGACACATGCATTGCCAGAGCTAGTTCGGTATTTGGGAGGCTCTGGAGGAAAGTGTGGGACAGAAGTATTAGACTGCTTACCAAACTGAAGGTCTACAGAGCTATTGTGCTGACCTCATTGTTGTATGCCTGTGAAACCTGGACAGTCTACCAGCACCATGGTAGGAAACTGAATTGCTTCCATTTGAATTGTCTTTAGAAGATTCTGAAGATCACCTGGAAAGATAAAGTAACTGACACCGAGGTCTCTTCTCTAGCTGAACTGCCAAGCATTTAAATTTTACTACAGAGAGTGCAACTCCAATGGACTGGCCATGTTTGAATGCCAAATATACATTTGTCTAAAAAGACTCTGAGAAATCACACAAGGTTAAGTGCTCACATGGAGATCAGAAGGAGTGCCACAAGGACACAACCAAGCTCTTTCTGAAGAACTTTGGAACTGATTGTGAGACATGGAAGATACCGATGCAGGATAACTCAACATAGTGTGCTTGTGTGAAAGAAGACGCTGTGCAAAGCAGAGATGCAGTAGCTCAACGGAAACATGAGATGTCCAAATGAAGAGACATCTCCGCTACAAATGTTCATAAGGACTATTTGTGCCCAACCTGTGGGAGAGACTTCTGAGCTCATGCTGGTCTGATCAGTCACAGTCAGACACACTGTACCTTCACCCTGAACACAGTGGTATCTCTTTGGTCCCCTTTAAGCAGGAAGAACAACAACCAACCAACCTGACATAACTCCTTTCCTGGCTCTTTTGATTGCTTATTTGTTGTTTTTCTGGCAGGTATTTATTCATATCATACAATATACATGAAACTTTCAACATGGGCTTCAAGACCCATCCGAAGTGGGTCAGCTTAATTGGTGCTATTTTATAGGCAGAGAGACAGATGGACAATATAATGCTAATAACAGGCTATGCAATGATGCGAAATGTGTCTGAATTAGAAGGCATCACAACAATACCTTAGTTCCCCATAGTTCTCAGCAAGATGACTTCTAAGAGTAGAATAATACAAACAATAGAAATGATAAGAGTAATAATAATAATTAGAAATTATATAGTGCTTTAAAGATTTAGAAAGTGTCATACATGCTATCTCACACTATTATGACTAGTACTACTACTGCTACTCCTATTGATAGCTAGCGTGTATATAGATGTACTATTTATCAGGCACTGAGCTAAGCATTTTTGCAAATATTACCTTATTTCATACTTACAACAACCATAGAAGGTAGGTGTTATTATTATCTTTATTTTACAGATGAGGAAACTGAGGCAAACAGAGATTAAGTGACTTGCTTAAGGTCACAGAGCTACTATCTCAGGCTGGATTTAATCTCACATCTTCATGACTCCAGGCCTAGCTTTCTACTCACTCTGCCATTTAGCTGCTCTTTCACAATGGCTATGAGGTTGGTGTGAATATTTTCCTCATTTAATAGATGGGGAAGTTGAGACTAAGAGGTTAAATGACTTGCCCAAGGGTCAAATAAAAAGGTTTGTACATTTTCTCTTTTATGGTGTCTTAATTATGATCTGGAGCACCCATAAGACCTAATTCCACTTTTGTGTTTGAACAGAAATTTATCTTAGATTTCACTGAGTGTTCTATATCTCTAGAACTCCAATCCTATCTGTTATATACGACATACTTTCTCAATATATTGCCTATCCAAACTATTTCTTGATGGACAATAGAAAAAAAAAAATCAATAATTCAATGGATTTGTGAACTCATTGATATAGATATACTATTCAATGATGCAGATAGCAATGCATTCATATTTGTTCATTTTGCACAACTCTCATGTATGTCCTACTGTAAATGTGACACTAGACATCCACTAAATATTCTAGGAGCTTTCCTCAAGTTCTTTTGACATGGTAAACATAACATTGGAGGCTACCCTTTTGTAATCTAGTCATGTGACCAACTTTTCTTTTGTATTACACATTTCGTTGCTGATATTCCTTATCCAATTTCTCTTTTGTAATTACTTGTTTATAATGTGTTACAGACTACTAATACCTACTACATACTTCTTTGTTGTAATTTGTGTTATTCTCTACTTAAGTATTTGGTAGGAAAAAAAATGTCCTGTGTTAGGGGGTGTATGTGCAGTTCTCCTGGAGGCATGAGACCCGGAACATGCTGACTCTGCAGTGATAAATTAAATGCCAACCTTGGCACAAGTACTGTGGGGGAGACTCAGACGTTCCATGAGATATGCTCTGTTCCAGGATGAGAGCTCCATTACCCCCCAACTTGTGGCCTTCGGTTTAGCTCAGACTTGGCATCGCGCCAACTCCTGCCTGAGGGGAAGGGGGGGCTGAAGGAGAATAAAAGGAGGGAAGCTCAAAGGGAGTTACAAGTTAGGATGTAATTGCAAAAGAGGCTGCTGAATAAAGGCTTGCTACTCTTTGACTCTCCTGGCTTGTGACTTCGTTCTTGGGGAACGTGGCTGGCCCACGTCTGGTGCGCACCAAAGGACTGAAGCAGGTAAGGCCCAGCCACCCATGATACTGAAGGTCAGATCAGTCCTGACCAAAATCATAGCAGTCACCATATGTTAAGCATTTCACAGTATAAAAGGAATAAATTTTAAAGTAATTTTGAAAAGACATGTCACTTTATTAGCAAATATAAAATATCTCATTTTATTATACCTTAAAATTACAGAATGCAATTTGTCTTACATGTTTATGATGTCTGTTTAATCTTTGTATTACAAGAAGAGAAGAAATGAAATTATCTCTTTGAGGTGATTTACTGTGAAGTTAATTGTCTTGTCCACTGTCAACTAAATAATTGAGTAAGTATTTATTGAGTGTCCACCACTGTTGTAGATGTGATAAAGAATATACCAGCAATATAAGATATAGTCTGTGTCCATAATACCAAGAATATGGGACAGACAGAAGGAATGGGAATGGGATTTTTTTGGATAAAAAACTCATTAACATTGGAATAGGATTAGCATTTGAAGGGTAGGGAGTTAGGGGACAGGGGGCTTCAATGGAAAATTTGCCTAATATATGCAGTAGGTAAGTAGCAAATGTTAATTTAGAATAAGAACTGACATTCATATAGTACTCCAAAATTTGCAAAGCTCTTTTTATATCTTAGTGCATTTAATTTTCAAAGCAACTTTATGATTGTTTGTGCATAGAATATAGGTTTAGAGCTAGGAAGGACGTTAGAAGTCATATGGTTCACCTTTTTCAGTATGCTGATAAATTTAAAGACCAGTGATGGCAAAAGATTTGCCCAAGATCATAAAGGTAGTAAGTAGTAGTGTCAGAATTTGAAACTAGTTCATCTTAGGATAATGGAGGTTTGGTATATGATCAGACCACCTATGATGGCATCACCCATGTGGAAGATATTAGGTAACTGCTTTTGACAGAATGGAGGACTGGAACATACATGGACATTTTACATCCCCCCTATCATGTGGTTGAGAACAATCTTTTTTCGTGGCCTCTACAGATAAAACTATGCCCAGCTATGTCAATGTTTTGAATTGGTCTGGCATAGCAATGACCGTGGGTTTTGCTGAATTGACAGCTCACAGGAAAAGTGATTCATTTTTAGAGGAGGAGACCAGGATGCAAAGGAGAAGTACCCACTAAGCCACTTCCTTCATTTCCCTCCACTTTGTTGGGTTATGTTGCCTCAAGAAATGGACCTGGATCTTTGGCCTTTCTGTTTATTCTTTCTTGTTCTAGGTATGAAGAATAGAGTCTCTGATCCATCTCAGGAGTATGAGACATGGGCATCTGGGAGTTTAAGAATCTAGGTCAAATGCCAACCTAGCATCAATGCCCTGAAGAGCATTGGACTCTATCCCAACAGAAAACAGCTTTTGATTTGAACTTGGTGGGACTAATGCTACATGAGAACTAAAGTATATATTGTGAACCTAATCTTCTCCCTGACTCATTAAAAACTGAGATGGTATTGGGGTTTGTATGTGTGTGGGGGATGGATTATGAATGGCTAAAAGCTTGAGCAGATGGCCGCTTCTTATTTAAGTGAACTGCCTTCCCCCACCCCAACCTCATATTACTCCTTGTCCTTTCATTGTCATTCATTTTCTTCCCCTTTTATTAAAGAAAATATGTTGACTGACAATCCTTGTATATAATTAATATTGGAGAGGATAAGATTTATTAAAAGTTTTGAATTCTTGTCAAGGGATAATTTTAGTGAGGTTGAGGCCTTTGGAACAAGGAAGAACAGATCTCATTCTAATCAGAGGTCACAAATGCATCAAAATACTACCCCTAAGCAAGTGACAGTTTCTCAAAACAGAAGTCTACAAATATAAATTTTAATAACATAAATGTAAATTGACACCTAGATCTAAGAAGAATGATGACTAACATTTATATAGCACCTAATATGTGCCATTCATTGTGCAAAGCACTTAAATATTATCTCTTTTCAGCCCCATAACAACCTTGGGAAGTAAGTATTATTATTATCATGTCCATTTTACAGTTGAAGAAGTAGTTTAAGTGACTTGCCCAGAGTCTACATTTGTGGTTACATTTGAACTCAAAAGATTTCCTGACTCCAAAACTATCACTCTATCCACTGAATCTTCTAGGTGCTTTTGAGGAAAAGTCTAGTGAAAACCCAGGAAAAGAGGAATCTAAGTTACCTATTATTCTATGTGGGCTTCTTTCCATTGAACCTTTAACCAGGTTTCTTTGATAAAATAATATATCATGGAATATCTCTCTTAACTCCCTCCTTATATTCTTTACATGTGCTGACCCCATTAAGCCTAATACATGGTTATTTATTATAAGTGGACTACACCCCATTCTTCCTTGAGTGGGCATTAGAATTTCTATTTGCAGAGGAAGAAAATGAAACTCAGAGGTTAAATGACTTGCCTCTGATCACACAGTAAGTATTAGAGTCAAACCAAAGTCTTACCTAAGTCCAAGTCAAATATGCTTTGCCTATACCATGCTGCTTCAGATACAAGAGCTATCTCCTTGCAGGCAGTTTAATCTTAAAGATCATGATGGCAAGTAGTATTTGTTAATAGTCTGGAAAGTCTGCTTCTGTGACAATTTGATCTTAAGGTAACAGTCTGAACAATTAGATCTGGTTCACACTAACTGAGACAAAGAGAATGAAAGGGAAAGAAGAGGTAATATTGGCAAAATTGTAGTAAATATCAGGGAGTTTTATAAGTCAAGAAATAATATTCTCTTTAATACAACCAGGGCACTTGATCTCCTGGTAACATGTCTACCATGGAAGTTTCCTCCCCAAAATTAATGTGTACATGTTAATAATATTTAATTAATATGCTTAGGAGAAAAAAAATTCATAAAACAAAGCAGTGAAAGGATAATTGTATGTTTCTGGGAGGCACCTAAAAGCCTTTGATATTCTTGCTTGTACCCCAAAATTTAAATATTTATATGGCATATATGCTAGGCAATTACCTTGTGGGCCATATGCCCAGTGGCAAGCAAAATGTAAAAAACTCATATTTAAAAAGCACTTATAAGATCACAAATCTCATAACAATGTATGTTAAGTATATATGTATATGTGGATATATATACATGTGTATGTTTACATATTTGTATATGTATATGTTTGTGCACATATAGGTGTATACCTATATTTGTGTGTATATGACCACATACGCATTTACATTTACACACACAAATATATATCTACATATATGTATACCTTTATAAATATATATGTAAAATATAAATTAAATGTAAGTAGCTATATTTTATAGATGAGAAACTGAAACTCTAAGAGGTTAATGACTTGACCAAAGTCATTCAGGTAGTAAGTGACTGAGGGAGAATCCAAACCTAAATCTCCTTATTTTTCCTTCACACTCTGCCTCCTAAAATGTTTCCATCATATTCAAGTTACTCTGAAACTATGTGATTATAGGAGAAAAGTTGAAGATAATACACTTAGAAGGTAATATAAGATAGGCTGTTGTCATATGCCCAGATAAGTGGTATAGGCAGTAAGCTGGAGCTCAACAAAAGTATATGTCATTGTGCATCAGGTATTTGTGGAAGACTTCATAAAGGAATTAGGATTTAGGATTGTACATTATATCATGCTTTAAAGTCGACCTCAAATGATTAAAACTACCCTTTGGGTCTAGCCCAGTGGTGGGGAATCTGGCCTCAAGGTTACATGCGGTAACCTCATCACTGGTCTAGCCACTCAAATAGTTGCAAGACAACTCAAGTGTACTTTTGTCTAACCCCTCACCCCCAGTAGAGTTAAAAGTTCTCCATTAAAGAGATGCACTGGCAAATATTTAACAAATAGCTCTCCACATTAACCACTTTTAAGTTTAACATGCACTTTTTAAAGTCTAGATAGTTCACAAAACAAACAATAAAGCAAGCCTGGACCTGTAGCATTTGCCAGTTTTGAAGGCATGAATCCTCACCCTAACCATTTAATAATTGGCTCATATACAACCCTACGTTTTTTAATTACCAGTACCTTTTCCTATGGCCATTAGCACAGTGGCTTTCCCACCCCTGGTCTAGCCACTCAAACAGTTGTAAGACAACTTAATTGTGCTTTTGTCTACCCCATATATTTCCATCTTTTCCCCAAGAACAGCATAAGAGATTTTGTCACATGATTTATTGAAATCTAGATAAATTTGAGAAATAGGGTTCAATGATCTACCAGTTTGATCACCCAATTAAAGAAGGAAATGAGATTAGTCTCATTAATTACTAGTAACTTTCCCCACCAGTCTCAGTTTATTCTGAGCTTTAGTGCTGCTGACACAGTTCTTTTAGTACTATGCCATTTCATTGGCATTAAATCTCTGTTTGCATATGTTTATTCAAAAAATCTAAGTTGGTTGATTCATCCATATTTGTTGATTGAAATAACTCTTTTCATTGTCATTGGAGTATTTCTATTTGCTTGCTCTGAATATAAGAGCTTCCCATTCCTCTTGGGCTTATTCCCTGTATAGAACTTAATATCATGCTATCCTATCTATCTGTCGTCTGAACCTCTTGAAGTATACTCTCCTCAAACCCAGCATGCATGTCAGACTACAGTTGATTTCTTTTACCCCCTCTATCACAAAATCCAAGTTGGAGAGGTCATTTCCTCACACATTTTCCATTATTTCTAACCAAACAACAAGTTCTTCTTTGTGTGTCAGAATCAGATTGAGAATAGGAATTTCCCCCATTCATTTTTTCACCTTTCGAAAGCAGAAATTATTACTAAGATTCAGGGAATTATCGACTGCTTTGCTCTGGGCAATAAGAACTCCTGAAGTTGTATCAATGATTGATTGTTAATCACTACAATATCTTACCTTTATGGCAGTCACATGGTCTGTTTCTAGAACTACTCATTTATTTCCACTTTCTGACCAGGGGGTCTGTGGTGTACTTTCATTAAAAGATTACTTCTCTTTTTGCTTCTATTGTTCTTCACCTTGATGCTCTTTGTAACATCCTCTTCCCTCCACTATTCCTTATTTATTCACATGATTATTTTATGTTGTGTTATCCTTCTCCCTTTTGGTTTTCCTATATTTTTTAATGAAATGGACTCTTCAAAAGTTATGTTCCAGTCATAATAGTCCAGATTCCACCAGATCTTAAAAGTATCTACGATACCTATGTTACCAAATTTTCTTGGATTGTTTTGGTCATTGTCTCTGGAGCTTGTTTTTCTAGTCTTTTCCACCAATCTACTTTTCAATTTTTTTTGACAAATACAAATTACATGTCTATAATGCATTTTCATATATAGTGATACTAGATCTACCTTATCTTTGATATTTTTCATAATTTTTCTCAAAATTCTTGACCTTTCATTCTACTAAATGACTTCTACTATTTGTCTAATTTTTAAAGTAACTCAGTAGTCTGATATAACACTCAATCTGTAAATTAATGTAATTCCAATAATATTTTATATTGGAATGGTCCAAATAAGAATAATAATGTCCTGTGTGTTCACTGAATATATAGTCTTCAATATATAGTCTTCAACCTATTAAGAAATGAATACAGAGTCTGGTTGGGTCCTTGTCAGGTAGAGACATGGTTGTGGGGACTCCAAGAGGCAAAGATAAGACAGACAGATGCAACCACATGAATTTGTTACAAATGACCAATGAGGGGAGGTACTAGGAAAAACAGAACAGTGCTAATGCTTTAAGATTAATAGGGAAGTAGGGCAACCTAGGTGGCACAGTGAATAGAGCATTGGCCCTGGAGTCAGGAGGACCCGAGTTCAAATCCAGCCTCAGACATTGATATACTTACTAACTGTGTGACCTCGGGCAAGTCACTTAAGCCAATTGCCTTGCCTTTCCCCAGACCATTCAAAAAAAAAAAAAAAGGTTAATAGGGTACTGTCAGGAAGAGTTAGCAGGTGAGATCAGGAAAATTACTTTCTACTATTTGATCTATTTATTTTTGGCTTATCAAGGTTTTGTTTGTTTTGTTTTTTGTAATTTTGACACATTTATTTTGGTCTCAAGATGGCAGGGGGAGCTGAGATTTTCTTGCTCAGGCATCTGTAATGTAATGCCAAAAGAAAGGCAATTTCCCAAGGTTCAGAATACCAGCATAGGTGCTCTCCATTTTATTCAGTGACCAACCAAGAACAGAGAAGATCAAAACATGACATCATTCAAAATACAGAATAATCTCCAAGGACTACCCCACCCCAGGACCTTCCAATCATTCAATCAATTACAAAGTTCCTGGTCTAAATACTTCTCCACCCCTAGGCTATACCTTCATTTAGTCCACCACAAAGCCCCTCTTCTCAAATGGAGATTAGTTTCCAAACATAAGTAAAATACATTCATTTGCTCAACCATAGAACACAAAAAGGTCAAAAGTTCCCCACCCCTGGATCACAATTGAATCTACCCCAGAGTTACATCAAGTTTAAGCTCAGCACTTAATACCCAAATGGAGGTCTTTTCTTCATCTTGACAAGAGGCAAGTTCTCAGCAATCTTAGTTCCTGGGGAGACAGAGGCAAGTTCTCAGCAATCTTAGTTCCTGGGGAGACAAGGCTTAGCAAGGCCACAAGATACGTTGCCAGTCCCTTCATTAATTCATCCTCTGTCTGTAGAACAGTCCTAGAACCCCTGAAAACATTAGCAAAGCCCTCTCCCAGGATTTCTGTAAACATACAACAAGAAAATCCTTCTTCAGGGCTTCTGAACCAACAGAAAGGTTCCCAGACCCCTGCAACAACAGCACTGTCCTTCACCAGTGGACAGTATTCA